>NC_052532.1:186066482-186387732 GCF_016699485.2 Gallus gallus | reverse complement strand
TATGGGGTTTATCAATAAATCAGTGCATTTCTAAAAAGCAGCCAGCAGGGGGCGGTGCTTGGGGTGCTGTTGAGATTCCAGATTGAGCAACAGAACTTGGGTCTGCTGTCCTTCCACCTGTACACATGGGAAGAGCTCAGCCTGAGGATCTCACCCATCCATTGGTGCTCAGGTGAGAGCTCTGTGCCGACAGCTGATTCTGCCACTTTTCCTCAGCTAAAGATTTTCTCATACTTGGGACCCTCTGCTCTGACAGTTGCTCAGCTAGACTGAGGTATTGGCCTCATTCTGCAGATAAAGGCAGTTCCTGCTTATGTTCCAGTTTTACCGTGCATTATTGTTATTTGTTATGTGCAAAGCCATTGAAGTTGGGGGTCAGAGCCAGTACTACACTTCATCCATTGCTAAGAATTAATATAAATCTCTATATGGAGGAGCAAAGAAAAAGCAGCAAACCTTAGAAACCAAAGAGATGAATTTTATTCTTTAAAGAAATTATTTTCTTTACCCATATAACCATAAATTTTGGAAAAGTGCTTAGTGCTGCTATGACTGAGCTTTATGAGATTGTTAGTTAATAATAATACCTTTCTCTTACACAAGTGATTTTTTCCTTTATCGATCACAAGGCACTTTACGGAGAAAGATATCAATTATCCCAGTTTTTATGGGAGGGGAAACTGAAGCTCTGAGACATCAAATGTCAGGTGGAAGGTTACTGAACAAGTCAGGGGGTGAGCAGGAAACCAAACAGAGCGTCTCAGTGCTGCTTCCCAGGCAGGAGACCATTTTGGGAAGGGCAGCTGAGGTATACATAGGTCTGTCTGAAGGCTGTATGTCACCAAAGAAGGCCATATATCTTTTCTATGAGACCTCTTTCTGCAGCTCTGCATTCTGTGTCTGCATCAGGAAGGTCACGTCACCAATGAATCATTTTTTATTGGAGATGAAGATGAGATTGACTTCATCTGGGGAATCTGCTGTTAGCACAAGGCACTGCTTTCCCAGCACCAATGAGTGCTAATTGGTGGAGGCAATTGCTGGTAATGAAGGGTGAAAGGCTTTCTTCTGAGCCCAGCTGGAGAAAAGCAGACCTATTTTCCTATTGTCAAGAGCAGCACTCATTGAGGGTGTATGTGAAAAGATGCAAAATCATATCTCTTTAGAAGGTAATGAAGGTGTCTAGATGAGGAAAAAACACTGACAGCTGTGCCCTGCACACACCTCCACACCTCCTCCACAATTGAGGAAAGAAAATACCAGGACTTAGCCTGCTGCAACCCAGGCATGTGTTATACAAAAGCATACATTGGAGACTTTGTTATTATTACTTTTTCCTGTCTTTGTTGTTATATCATAATATGCCAAAGAAAGAGATGGAACAAAGCTGGGCGTGCAGGATGGGATGCGGAGTGTTTGCGTGTCCCCTTTTCACTGGAGGTGTCACCACCCACCCCATCGCCCGTGTTATATAACTCTCCTTTCCTGCAAACAGTGAAATTCATTAGCATAAATTATAACCAGAGTCTAGTTAGGCTCAGTTGTCACTTTTGCAAAATGATGAGGCCTTTGTGCACAAAAAAAAAATTAAAGAAAATTGTATAATGATTATGTGCGCTGGTTACTAAGCTAGCCACCAGTTAGATATATTTATAGCTATTCCTGCAAGTAACAATTACATGCTAATTATAACCCAAATAGAATTGTGTAATTTCTCCCTGAAAATGGAAGCAATGCAGGGAGATGTTAAAATCTGTGCTGAGGCATCGTATTAGCAATGAGGTTTTTAGGCAGCACTGCACTCTGTAAGGGATGGAAACAAAAGAAGATATGAATGTTCTTTCTGTTCTTATGTACTCATTTAAGCCTAAAGAAAAGATCCGAACTTTGAAAACTCCATATCCCACAGCCTGTGAATTTCCATACAAAGTGTTTTAGGAAAGCTAAATTGGACTCCTGCAGCCAGTTACTTATTGAAAAGTATTATCAAATCTTGGAGTGGAGTCATATAAGTGGGAGATAACAAATGAAATGTCCATGGAGGGCAGTGTGAAGAATAAACCTTGTGTTTACTCTTCTTTTTGTCTGACCTCCGTCGTCTTCAAGGCTTTTGAATGCTTTTTGAAGGACAGTAGATTTAAAGACATGGAAATAGATTGAAAATGGGATAAAAGTGCTCATGTGTTTAGCAGAAGTAAATTGTACCAGCCTACCTTGATGTCATTGATAAGATAAATGATGTTCTAAGAAATGCTATATATGTAATCTACGTGGACTTCTGTAATGCATTTGGTATGGTTGCACTGCAGAATTTATGAGGCATGAGGACATGGAGATTAATAGGATAATTGATATGTGCATATGGGTCTGGCTGAGGAGGAAATAAAAGTGATGAGTCTTGAAAGAGAAATTTGCACGCTGAAAGGCATACATTAACAGTTTCAAGTGTTGGCTAGACAAATGATCTTGTTTGGTGTTCCCATCAAGGATGCCAGCTTCAAAAGTGGGAGGTTCTGGTCCAGAAATAGCAGTCATCTTACATAGAGGAGGTGCCAGGGAGGAAAAAAAATAGAATACCTGAGGGTTCAAGGGGAAGAAATGGAATGAGATTTGCTGGCAGTATAAAGGAAACAGTGCATTTGGGGACTAATAACATGATTGCCCATCTCTGCTCAAAGTGCATGCACTGAGGCAGTGGTTAGTGTGGTTTATGGGGGCTGTGGAGATGTTACTGGAGCACAGCATTCAGTCTCCGTCCCTCAGGCTTAGGGTGGATGACAGCACACTGGAATTGCAATGCAGGAAGGTGAATGGAAAATTCATTACGTGAAAGGAAACCAAAGGAGCTTGGTCTATTTACTTCACCAAGAGAAAGGCTGACAGGTTTATTATGGGTCTCTAGTAGGCAGCGTGGCATCAGCTGGCTTGTGTCCCCACGGCATGAGTCACCTCCCCTTTGTAGGAGATTTGTCATGGTGTTGCAGCTGAAGACAGAGCCAGGGAGAAAGCTGTGAGTGACTGGGGTCTGTAGCCCAGGTTTGGTCCCAGGCCAGGTTGGATGGGGCCCTGGGCAGCTTGATCTGGTGGGTGCAACCAGCCCACGGCAGGGGGTTGGGGCTGGATGAGCTTTGTGGTCCCTTCCAACCCAAACCATTCAATGAAGAGAAAATGGGAAGTCCCGTGGAGCCCTCCATTCCACAAGGCAGAACAGACTGTCACACCATATTGCCTTTTAAACATAATTTAAGAACAACAACAACAAGCCAAAAGCTACCTTTAAAGGCATAATCCAAATTCTTCCCTGGAATAAATGTTCACTTTGCATTCTGTGCAGAGCTTTCATATTTTCAGGAAAAAGCTAAGAAAAGTCTCACAAGAAACAGGAGGGCCGACCAAAAAATAGGAGTTTTCTTCTGCTTATTCTTTACTTTTTTTTTTTCCTCAGACATAACCACTCATTAGAAAACACGATCGTTTTTAAAAGCAGTCACTTTTGATACCTAGCTGTTTTCTAAGAGGTCGTTCTGCTCATTGTCACCTCTGGAAAAACAATAACGCAGCAGTCGTTCACATAATTGCACAGGCTTGCCTGGTGTTTTTTTTCTCTTGTTCAATAAAGTATCATTCATTTAGATCAAAATACAGTCTTCTTAAATTAGAGGTTTACACGTGTAATTGTATCAAATGATATGTTTGTTTACATCTCCAAGTAAAATTTACATCATTTTCTATCATTTATCTTTGAAATTCAATTTCATTTTGTCTATCTCTAATTTATTGCAGGGGATGAATCTGCTGTTAGAGTGTTTACAACGCCCCTCACTGCCTGTGGGTAATAAAATTACCCCGGTTATTGCTATTCATTTCTGCATTTCTGTGGTTAGGAACACTTGATGGTTTTACTTTCCTGAATTAGGTTGGAAATCCTGATGCTGTTTGTTTTGGCTGCTCCCTTTTTTCCTTCCCGTCGAAAGTCCCAAATTTAGTTTCGTGCTATCAGAGAGCAGTGGGACAGCTGACAGCTGATGGCTGTATTCCTGAACAGCTTTGTACTCTTCTCTGTGTTCAGAATACGTAGGCTGCATTCGTACCTTTATGTGCGTTGTTAATAAATATTTGAGATTTCTAATAAACTCATCAGTAAAGTCGTGTGTTCCCACATGAATTTCTGCACAATCAGCCTGCGGGAGCAGGCAGTGCTTATCACCAGTTGCTGAATTCATGGAGTGATTTTGGAAAAGCAATGTTTGCTTTAGAGGTTCTTTTGTCTGTTTAACTTGTTGGGTTAAAAGAGCCATGTTCTCAGCAAACAGTCCCAAGGCATTTTTCTCCCCAAGCAGAGCTTTCAAGGGTAGCTCTACAAAGTTTCCTTTGATATCCTACTGTGGTTTTCTTTCCGCATCCTTCTTCCTTACAATGGTTGAGAAAGATGATTGGGAATTGTCTGTGTTGGGGGCTGAGCATCAAATGGGGCACAGTTACCTCTGCAGAGAAGCCTCTCAAATTTTGTATTCTTGCTTCCATCTCAAAACTGATTTCTGATGAGATGAAGGTCAATACCTTTATGAGGAGAAAGTTTCCTCCAGCTATCAGATATTAGAACCTGAACCTGAAGTCCTTAGTTGTAGTTCTCTCCCATCCCACACTTGTACTTTATGAATGAAATTGTTTTTATGAGTATGCATGGCTGGAAGAAAAAAAAAGAAAAGAAAAGGTGATTTAACGATGAACAGTAAAACGTGCAGTAAATTGTATTTAGTTAAATTTCTGGGGAGGGTGAGGTAGCTGTTTTCCTACTCATCTTTGTATACCTATGAAGACACACAGTCTTCAGCTTAAAACAGAATATATTTGTCTTCCTTTACTTCAGCCTGTATTACCTGTCGCGTACTCTCTTCATATCTCATCTAAACCAAGTTTAGAAATGAGATATTAGTAAAGGAGTTCTTTAAAATTTCATTTTCAAAAAATGTATGCATTATCCCATAAAATGTGCAGTATTTCCAGAGACAACGGTAAAATATGCTGTCTCTCCATACAAGATTCTGTTATCTTTTAAGCAAGACTTCACAACACAGCTCAGGTAAGGTTATCCATCTACAGTTTGAAAGAAAATAATTTAATTTCATAAGGAGAAGGCTGTTGAACTCTCCGTGGCTTCATAGCCATATTAGGGAAATTCAATCTGTGCTAGAAAATAGCCTGTAGCAAACTGATTTTTGGTCCCAAAGTGCCATGCTATTGAAAAATATGTGAATTTCTTCCAAGTCAAAGGTCAGTTCAGTTCAGGATCACACCTGCAGCCATGGGCTGATCTGGATGCACAGAAGATGAGCATCAGAAGGAGCACACATGCTGCAGTGTTTCCCTGTGCACTGTTCAAGTGTTCAGAAGTTTCCTCTACCGTAGGCTTTATGTTCAACAGACCTGGGTGATTTTTTTTTTCCATGGCTCTTTCAGTGCAATTTATTTCTAACACAAATGTTTTAAACAATACATGTATGTATAATGAATAAATACTGGTAACCCCAGAACTAGTGTAACTCTCTAAATTAGTGTATTTTAGGATACATTTTAACATTCATTCATTGGGTATATATAAAAAGCCATACACATGTTCAAATACTGGACTATACAAACAGTAGATATGTATGCATTTCTATAATATTGTCTGTTTACCCAAGCACACAAGACATGTGAAGGTTTCTCATGAGACCCTGCTATGGTACTGCATCCAGGTGTGGTCCCCCAGTACAAGGGCATGGAGCTGTTGGAGCAGGTCCAGAGAAGGCCATGAGGATGATCAAATGTTTGGAGCACCTCTCCTATGGAAATAGGCTGAAGGAGTTGGGTTGTTCAGCTCGGAGAAGAGAAGGCTCCGGGAAGACCTTACGGTGACCTTCCAGTACCTAAAAGGCACCTGAAAGGAAGGTGGGAATGGACTTTGTCGTGGAGAGTAGTGATTGGACAAGGGGGAACAGTTTTAAATTAAAAGAGGAGAGAATTAGGTTAGATGTTAGGGGGAGATTCTTTACTCAGATGTGATGAGGCCCTGGAGCAGCTACCCAGAGAGCTGCAGTGCCCCATCTCTGGTGGTGCTCAAGGCCATGTTGGATGGGCCCTGGGCAGCCTGAGCTGGTGGGAGCAACCCATGGCAGGGGGTTGGGGCTGGTTGGGCTTTGTGGTCCCTTTCAACCCAAACCATTTGATGATTGTATCATAGGATGTGGCAAGTCACTATTTGCCTTTAGTCATCTGTCTGTTTTTTCTCAAGACTCTCACCCTGCTTGCATATTACTCCATGTTTCTTGGCAAGTTAATAATAAAAATAACCATAAACATAAGTATCTGTGTTAGCTTTAGGCCATCTTATAAAATATGTTTCCGTTTTCTGTACTGTACAATACAAACTTCGATGCAGATTGGCAAAAATGTTAGACTTCAATTTCAATTTTGGAGCTATGGTAGAAATAAATGGCAGTATCACAAGCTTCTGAGGAAGTATATTGAAATGCAAATATAGATACTGAACCTACTGAAATGAAAGATTTCCGCCTCAAATTACATGAAATATAAATTTGTTTGCTTTGCTTTTTTAAATTAAGTAAGTTAATAATTTTCTTTTTTCATGTGTTATTGACAATAAAAATGGAAAGATTACAGGCACTGTACAAAGTTCTTTGCTAGCATAAATTTGTGGAGCTGCCTTGATTGCAGTGGAATTGCTCTAGACTGAGCCTACTACCTGCATATCATCAGAGAGCAATGGGCATTTTGAGGTATTTCTCAGATACATTCACCTGGCATAGCCACATGTCTAAGCATCCAAGCAGAACACTGTTCAAAAAATACAATGCATCACAAAAGACTCCATTTGAGACAGAACATTGTTCCAGTTCTGAATAACAAAGTACAACTTAGGTGACATGATAGAACCAACAAGTTGCTAATCCTCTGCCAGGTTTGATGGCTTTATTATTAATAAAGATAGTTTTCTGTAAAGCACATTGTAAAGCATCAGGCATATTGTTGAATTCATAACTATTCCTGCCTTTATGTCATCTTGTGTAGATATATAAGCATATATTTGCACGCCTCCATGGGCACACACATACCTGACATTAACTCTAAGCTCTGTGTCTAAGCTGGGGCTTAGAGTCACAGAATCATAGAGTAACCTGAGTTGGAAGGGATCCATATGGATCATTGAGTCCAATTCTTGGCTCCATACAGGACAAGCCAAAACTCAGAGCAGGCTTGTGGGACATACAGCATAGGGTGAGCTCAGTCACCTTCCATCTTTTCCAAACTTTGTAACATGAGGAGAAAAATAACTGATAATTTATTTAGGATGGGAAGAGTATTCCAGTATCAAAAGTAAGAGGCTTGTAGAAAAGCAAGTTACATAAGAACTGAAGTACTGGAGCAAGCAATGTTTGTGAATTTATCAGAAAGGCTGCCATATGGCCTGAGGAGCAGAGGTGCCAGGATGCACAGAGAGATGTTTTAAGTCAGAAACTGAAGAAAAAGTAAGAAATTCAGGGAACAGAATCACATAACCCTGCATGTGAGATGATGATTTTATCACAAATAACTTTTCTGTCACACACAGTTTTTCACTTTCCTGGCTGTTCTTTAAGAATCATCACACTTAGAAATATCTCCTGGACCTAGCAGGACCATGTTGTTTCCCTGGAAATTTCAGATAAACCATCTGAGAGGTGTGCTCTGACTTCTGAAGCTTGTTAGCGTTTTTGCTGCTTTGTGAAAAATGCCTGCTATATCTCCCAGCTGGCTTTGGACGGTTGACCAGATGGCTGTGTCTACAAGAGCTATGGCACATATTGAAGATGGGAAAAAAAGAAATGGTCATTTTTCATCATCGCCCCCCTGAGATTTTATATCAGTGCAACCCAGCATCATTACTTTGGGCGTGTATTTCCCCGTGAGTTATTTTCTTCAGATAATATCTTTCTAGATAATACCATAACAGTATGATGGTACAGTACAGTTAGAGAAGAACTGCAGTAGGAATGTATTCTCTTGTGCAAACCCAAGTTTCTCTCAATGGCCCTGAATCTGTAAAAGAAAGTTAAACATCCTGCTAAAAATTACTACTATCATGTACTTGTACTGAATACAAGAGGAACACAGTAAGATTCCCATGAAACTCATGAAGGAACTGGTATAGTAGAGCTTTAAACATAACTGGAATCGTTTTCCTTTATCACTTTCAATGATAGATCTAAAACAGAGTTCCCTGAAATGCAGTTCTATAATCTGAAGGAACAAGGTTCATATCTGTACCAATACATAACCATAATTAAATAAATTCTTGTTGTAGAACTCTGTATAGAAGTATTTCCTAGGACTCTTTAAGGGCAGCTGCGTTTTAGTATTCAGTCTTAGTTGTTGATTCTGTTTGCTTGGTTACCTGTCCTTCAGGAGCAGCTGCTGTCTTGGTACTAAATCTGTTAAGATCTGTTCATTTTAAAATACAGGCACTTTTGTTGTAGATTCTTGCCATGTGTTCATACACTCCCTTTAGAAGTAAAATCAGTTTTGCAAGCACTCTGACCATGATGGCAGCCCAAAAGGCTCTACACTGAAGAAAGAAAAAAGGAAAAAAAGAGAAATCCCAAACCTGTAGTGGGAGCAGCGATTCTGTGAGACTGCTTTAGTTTTAGTACTGAGAGACAAGCACTATAAATTCTGTGAGTGATGCTCAGTGTCAGATGTTAGCTCTTGGTCTTCAAAGCAGAAGTGAAATCTTTTGCCTGAAGTAGGTGATAAGGACAGACGTCTGTGATTTACGGTGTTGCCTGGGCATTCTCCAGTATGTGGGGGGAGCTGGCTAATATTTCATCATAGTAAATACTCTAAACATTTGTTATTTAAGGGGAAGGTCTTAGTAATTCGTAGTACCCCAATAAGAAGGATGAATGTGAAAGATGGTATTAAAAATTATCATATTCCTTACTGAAGTTAGGTCATGCACAATAAATGTCCATAGGGACTGTGCGTAGAACAAATAAGGATATTTCAAATCTGAATGTTTTGTTTTGTCAATTTATTGAAGCTACGCTTCTTTCATAACTTAGAACTTCTTCCCTGTGTCTTCCCTAGACATGGGGGATCTTGTGTGAATGACACCAATTTGTCATCCATGCTGTCATGTCTGTTTAAACTCAAGCAGGGAGTAGAAGTCTCCCATATGGTGAAACTGTTTTGAAGACTTACAATTGCCTGGCGCAGGAAATACCAGTTGTTTTGCTTTTTCAGCCTTTTGCCAGCACCTGGTCGTTCTTCCATGTAATAATATTACAGAGATGGCTCTAATGATCCAATCTGGTGCCTGCAATATCCCCTTGGGTGTCATTTCTGGGGTCTGGTAGATATCATAATGAGCCTGAAATACGGGAGGCAGACTGGACTTTCTTGTCCATTACTTCAAGTACTGTTTTCCCTTTTTTATCCACAATGTGTCCCCCCCCTCCCCAGTTCTCACCAAGACAGATAAATGATTCCTCTAAGTAGAAGGCGACTGTGTATGAGGAGTTGCAGCTGTAGAAACTTTCAGGGATTAGAGGCTCTATAAAAATGTAAGATGTTGTTGCAACTCTTTTCTGCAGAATTTGCAGTCATCATGGATTTGTGTTTAGATGATTGACTGATCTGATTGAATAAGTAGATCTTATAAGTAGTACAGGGAGTCTTTCTTTTCCTGTCTTTGTTGATAGTCTTACAGAGGAGGAGTTGTTAAGAGCTACTTTGTCCACTGGCATTGTTTCCAAAAACATCTTTACCTCTAGGAGAAGTCAGTCCCTTTCTGTCATCTGAATCTATCAGACAACATTCAAACAACGAATTTCCCCATCCAAAGAAATGCTTTGTGTGGGGGAAACTCAAACCTGACCTTTAAATCTCTACTGAGAAAAAGTAAAAGCTAATCTGTGTTCATAGAGCAGCATGCATCACTTTTCTTTAGGGAACTTGGAAAGTACTTCATTTTCTTTACTTGGTATAAATCTCACAAGATGTTAATCATTTGTGAAAGCATACTGCTTTGGAAGAAAAGATATCTTGATCATCCTCATGTAACAAGGTACTTTATTCTAAAGACTCAATTTGATCATGGAACAAATTGATGAAATTGTGGTACAAAACCATTAATGCATTAAAATGATTACATTTGGAAATCATTACGTATACGAGTAGTTAGTACAGAAATAATCTTCTTTGTCAAGTATTCTTGGCATAGAGGTAATCAGCATCCTATCCCATTAATTGTTTAAGAACTCTGAAATATTTAATGAGGTTTTTTACGGAAGGATCTCAGTCAAATGCAAGTGATTCAATGAAGCACTTAATCATAAGACAAATAGTGATACTTTAGTAAGGTGTTTTATTCAGCGTAATAAATGCAGCATGTTAAGGAGAGATGCACAGCTCACTGTTTTTCAGTTACTTTTCTCACAGCATTTTTCTATAAAGATTCATTGTTAGTCAGAAAGTCATAATGGCTGTGCTGCAAAAGAAAAGGCTTGACAGATGTCAAGAAATCTGTGGCTGATATAGCTTCAAATAGATTTTTTCCCTTTGAGTGTTTGAAAAATGAATTTGGTCTTCTGGTCGATTGAGATATATATTTTTCAACTGGTATTGACAGTCAAATATCATTCTCTGTTCACAGGTCTGATTACAACAACATCAAGAAAATTGGATCGAGAACAGCAAGCAGAGCATTTTTTGGAGGTAAGATTAAGGGGAAAATATATGTTAAAAGGTTAACTGATTTTTGTACTTTAAAATCACTTCTTCCTATGCCAACAGAGTGGAATTCTCCCTTCTCTCAATATATACTGACTCACACAAAGATGGGAATTGCCTGATTATACGGAGGAAAAAATACATTTTGCAGTTCACAAGCAGGGGAAAAAAAATGAAACAAAAGTGTACGATGTTTGTTTTCCACCTCTAATCTGTTAATTTAGTTAAATCTTTCATGGTAGCCCTTAAATTTTATTTGTAAGAGAATTGTAGAATATTCCGGAGGAAAACACTTGTTCTAAAAGTAGTGGAATCACCACAACACTGCCAAGGTTTCTATAGACAGAACTTCTTGCACCCTGAGTGACCTTGAAGTGTATGGGCACGCTTCCTGTCTCTGAAGTTAAACATGTTCAGAGTTTTCATCCCAAATCTAAGATTCAGAGTATTCTGTTGGATGAAAGCAAATTTTGACCATATTCACTTTCACTTCATCTTCAGAATCAATGACTAGTTCCTTAATTTTTGATTATTGGGACCACCAATGACAATTTTCAAATTAAAAAAATGTCCTCTAAAGAGTGTGCACCAACCACTTCCTTCATCTAATCTTAATAGAACGTTTCTCTTTATAAACGGCTTCAGTATATTGGATACAGAGTGAAATATCTGTGTACTGTTTTACCACCTCTTCTTTTGCACTGCTGTACACCATGGTCATGCTTTCCTTGACTGTTATCTTGTTCGTTTGTGAAACAAGGAGCTCTTGATTCATGTTGGTAGAAGTGAAATAGGGCCATATTGTCCCACATCATCAATCATTACTACCATATATTTTAGGAAATTATTTTCAAATGCATACAAATTAAAACGCATCTGAATAAAATAGTTCCCAGTGCAGTCACTATTTCACAGCAAAATGCAGTAAAATACACTTTTTTTATATTCCATATTTGATTAGTTGCTTTTGCTAGAAATCCAAAATTGTTCTTGCCTAGTGCAGAACACAGAAACGAATGGTTAATTTACTACTGTACATGGTTTTATGTGGGTTTTTTCCTTGATAATTCACTGTAGATTCCCACACATTCCAGGCCATAAATAAATGGAAGGGAATAAAAGGATTTTGCCCTTGTTAAGATTTATTAAATTGGAAACTGTTAAGTAATCATGTGTTCAAATAACTGCAAGCTTTCCAGTTTATACAGTCAAAGAAGGTCGTAAACTGAATGAAATTGGCATTGATTTTGAAATATATATATTGATGAGAATCTTAGGTCTATAAGTCTCTTTCACATTCATGTGCTTCACTAAGAAATCTCAGTGAAACATGCCAAAATTACACTTGCCAGAGGATTCCTGTAGTGGTGGGGAATTGTTACAGCTAAAAGAACAAAAAAAATAATATAATTGCTTGTAAGAATTAGTATTTAGTTGTCAATGCAATATAGGTTATGTATATAATGTATTCCTTCCTCTGTTTTTTGTCTCATTTGTGAAAATAACTGTCTATAAGATTCTAAAGACTGGAAGCACAATTGAGGGAGAGTATCATAGGGTGCTCCCAGCGTCATGGTGGTAGTGGGTTGGTGGTTGGACTAGATGATCTTATTGGTCTTTTCCAACCTTTATGATTCTATGATTCTGTGACTAGGGAGCAGTGAAACCATATGGAGGGCAGGCTGTAGAGAAGAAAAACACTTGAATGTTGAGATTTGAGACAGTCTCATGGAGGAGTGAACGCAGGACCATGTTGTAAAACCCATCTGGGGATGCTGTTCAGGAGAGGGATTTGGCTCAATGGCCAAATCAACCTCTTGAGTTGCTAATGAGCACTGACCAGCACTGCCTATTGGAAGGTGAACTCCCTGGATCAGAACAAACAAGCTGTTGGAGTTCCAGAGCTGGGCTTGCCCAGGTGTGCACATTCTTGGGACACCCTCAGAAAGCATTTTATTTAATGCTTGGCTTGCTGTGTGTAATTAACCCCCTGGGAAGGCCTTAATTGCCAAGACAACCACGATCTTCCCATAGCACAATGTTTCCCTTCCAGCTCCATTTCATACCTTTCTCCTAGTAGTCTGTGCTATAAAAGACAGCAAATTTGCCTCGCTTTGAAAAGCTCTGATAGAGCATGACCTGGCAATCTTTGGTCTCTTATGCCCAGTACATGTGTGAAGCACTGACAGACCTTTCCTAGATATGACCTGTTAATTATTTTTAATAAGCTGTCTTTTTTTTTCCTCCTGAATTTGACAGGGATGCTATTTCATGCTGGCCACTGTTTACCAAGTTGATTCCATTAGCGGCAGTATTTCTATATTGTTGCAAAAATTATCTGGAAAGCAAGATGAGCTAACATGTCAGTGCTGTCAGACACTGGGTTTGGATTTTTGGTGGTCTGTATGGAGCTGGGAGCTGAACTCAGTAATCCTAATGAGTCCCTTCCAACTCAGGATATTGTGTGATTCAACAGTTCTATAAACATGGATGATGTTAGCCCTTATTAATTCTGCATGCCATTGCTATCTCCAGGTGATGGCTTAGAGTGGCTCTTCTTTGCTTGTCTGTGTCAGAGGAAACAGGAGTTCTCAGCAAGGGCTGGCTGTGTATTTAAGCTCAGATTATCCATCTCTCTCTTCTTCCTTCCTCTCTGAATTACCTTCTTTGAAAAAAATTGTATTTCTTCTGCCACATCTTTCACTGATGTGGCATTGCCAACGCTATTTTTTTCCAGCTCTCGAGTTGAGGGCTTAATTTTTTTGACACATCTGTACTGTGTTGGAAGGGTGCAGGTTTTATTCAGTGCTTGGTATCAGGGAGCATTTTTCTGCTTTGGTGGGGATTGGATGTCACTGGATTTTACACAGGATGTCTGTTCTTTAGTGGATTCTTACTAATGGAATGCTTCTGCCAGAAACAGGGGGAAAATGACCACTTAATTACATTTCTGTCCCACATGAAGTAAAACAAAAGCATTTGTTTTATTTCACGCACCTTCTTGAAGAGTCTGTAATTGGGATAAAGTAAATACTCATCTGAAACATGAAGGGCAGTTCTTACAGTTACCTGCTCACTATGCAAGGAAATGAAAGCAATAATGTATTTCCAGGAGAGGTGAATTGCAGTTTTCAGGTGATCTATATGTATTTTTTTTTCAGATCAGCACTATGGCTATAGGCTTCCTTCTTTTCTTACTTTCACTTCTTTCTTTTTCTGAGTAGTTGTTGTCTGAGGGAACTGGGCTTGTTTAGCTTGGAGAAGAGAAGGCTCCAGGGAGACCTCATTGTGGCCTTCCAATATTTGAACGGAGTGTATAAACAAAAGCTTGATTACGAGGGTGGATAGTGATAGAACAAGGGGGAATGGTCTTAAACTGAGGGAGGGGAGGTTTAGGTTAGATATTAGGAAGAAGTTTTTCACACAGAGGATGGTGAAGCACTAGAACAGGTTGCCCAAGGAGGTTGTGGATGCCCCATCCCTGGAGCCATTCAAGGCCAGGCTGGATGTGGCTCTGGGCAGCCTGGTCTAGTGGTTGGCGACCCTGCACATAGCAGGGGGGTTGAAACTCAATGATCATTGTGGTCCTTTTCAACCCAGGCCATTCTATGATTCTATCTTCTTCTATCTTATATTACATCAGTTTACTAAAGACAGGAATCTGAAACTGGGGAATGTGAGTGGAGTTTGCTATGGAAAAAAATAGAAAACAGGCTGCCAGTTTTTTCTTCTTTTTTTGTAGATGCCTCCTAGTGCTGGTCTAACAGCTTTACCTGCACTGATTTTTCCATGGGATTATATGCAAACAGCTACTAGAGTGATGGAGGCTCAAGAAAAAGCATAAAAATTAAAGCATTTAATGCAGGATCTACAGCCTTGTATTATGTCAGCTGATTTGGAAATGTCCAGAATATGAATAATTCCTCGTCTGCTTTTCAGTGTACATGTGCAGCTTGATAGGAGAGGATTGTTTAATCCAGGCTACAGCTCATTGACTTGCTCATTCAACCCAGAAAGTGGATCTGAGTGTATGCTTTCTGAGACTGAGTGGTTTCTGAATGCACTATGGGAGATGCTGGCTTACCTGAGCCTCCAACAGGGAAAATCTTTATGACACACACCCACTGCTGGATGGTTTGGTTTGCTGGGGTGCAAGAGCTGCATTTACAAATGAATGAGCCAAAAGTGTTACAGCCTTCAGCGTGCAGTCCTTTGAAATGCCAGAATGTTATGATTGGAGAGCTAAATCATCTGTAGTGAGACGTGACCTCTTCATCTTCTCTGTAGAGGAATATAATGTATTGGTGCTTTTAGAGTGCTGAGGCTTTTCAGCCTCCCCTTGATGACCTCACAGAACACGGGCTTTTAACTCATTTGGCCAGTTTTGACAATTGTAGCCATAGCAGATCTCTGTTATTCCAAACTAGGTTTAGATTTATCACCGTTGATTCATTCAGAAATATCTTCTAATATCTGTCATAGTGGAAAACACATCTATTTTGAGCTTGTTGTTGGAAAAAAAGTAGTAGCATGGTCAAAACTTTAGATCTTTGCCACGGTGACAAAGCAACTGGAGACAATAGATTTCAAACTACTTCTACAGCAGACTTAACTTTCCAAGGTCCAAGTCATGTACCATAATTTATGAGGAGGAGAAATGAGAGCAGAGCATTGGCTTAATGCAGCTGATTTTTAGCCAACTTGGTGTGATTGGAAGGGTGACTGTGCCTCTCAAGTGCCTTGCTGCTGCAGCAAGTCCATGTACATGAGCCTCATCCATCTTCCCACTGTGACACCTTAGCATAGCTCTGAAAAGAGTGACAGTAACAGCACAAGGGGTTGTAATGAAGATAAATAGGTAAATCTGATGCGGGTGTCAAAATACATGGGCTGGATGAAGCGTGCATATTGGTTTCTGTTTACTGTAAGTACAGTAACAAGGTGCAACAAACTATTAGATGGCATGTATTTATGTGCAGTAATTAGAGGGAAGAGTAATAATGTGCTGTAATTGCAGCCTTCCAAAACAATTTCAAATTTCCACTCATTTAATAAGAAGTTGTAATTGTGGGAGGTGTTTAGATGGAGGGACTGTCATTGTTTTCCACTTGGAATTTGGTCAGCGACAGCACAGTGGAGAGACCTGCTGGGACCTTTATGGCCGTGGTCTCTGGGGGGAGGAGGCCTAGAATACTAAAAAGCAGCACTCTAAAATAGTGCAGCCTCACAGATCTTCCCCCAAACACCACGCTGGTGGCTCAGCACTGAACCAATACTGTGTTCTCTGCCATCCTCCGCTTTTCCTCCAAGATCTCCCACGCAATAACTTAATATATTTAACCTTGTTTTGCTTTAGAGCCTATTCATTTAGGCTGTACCCTTCACTGCTGGTGATGCCTGAAGCAAGGAGTCCTTTGTGAGAAGTTGGCGTGTTTTCCGAAGAGCACGGGCAGCAGTATGGCAATATGCTCGTGTGTATTTTTCACAGCACAAGTACAAAAGCTGAAGTTCATTGGGTTTATGTAGCTGAATAGTGCTCTACAGAACACTGATTGCTTAAACTCTGGATTACGAATCTGTGTAAGCATTTGTTTCATGGATCTTTAACATTGCCCACGTTTGGCAGAGAAAGCTGCATTTTTTCTTGGTGACATGCTGGTAATGGGGTAAAAATGAGGCAGTGTGTCTGATTGAACATTTTGTCTGAGTTTTTAATGGCTCCAAAGGCACATGCCTCTCCATCTTAACACTGAAGTTTATCAGATGATGCAAGGGAAATCAGAAGTGTAGGTAAACAGCCCCTTGTCCCAGCTCTACTTTAGAAATGGTTAGTTAAAGCTTTGCAGAATGTTGGTGCTTGGGAGAAATGAGAACTGCTTTTTTATTATTATTTCAAGGATGTCTGAAAGGATTTCTAGAGGAACAATCGGTGTAAAAGAGAAAACTTTCTAAAGAGACAATGAAAGCTGTGTCATGATGTCCACTTTGAATGGTGATGCTTTGAACTTGAATGTCAACTTCTAAGGGAAAAAAAAAAAAAAAAAAAAGGAAAGAAAAGAAAAAGAAGAAAGGGAAGTAATGAAACAGTTCTAAAAACAGCAAATTAGAGCTCATCTCATCCCAGCGGGTTTATGAGCAGAGGATGCTGTCCCAGAGGTGGAGCTTCCTGTAGGACAGGCTCTGCAGTGCTGGTTCTGGCCCAGCCCAGTGCTCCTAGCACAGGAGGGCACAATCTGGGCTTGTTCACCCCATGCTGCCGATCCCATCCCACACACTCTGTTCCTCGGGAGCTGTCTGTGTACCAGCCTTCTAGAAATGCACGTACTGCTCTCACCCCCCTCCTCTCCCCTCCTGATTAGTAGTATTTTTTCTTCCGTCAAGTTGCTATTTTCAGAAGTAGCCAACAACTTTCCAAAGGCAGGAGGTGACCCGAGGTTAAAACTCTCTTTCAGAGACAGATTTGCATATGACATTGCACTCTGCTTCTAATGTGTACTCATGCATAAAGTCTTATGCAGCAAAACACAGGGAAAGTCCTGGTGTGATTCATCTGTCTGCACTGATAAGTGGTCTCCCTGCACAGGCTATCGTCTCTAGCTAATGGGATCCAATAAGATGAAGAATCATCAAGAGCATCACTGAAAATGTTACTTGCTTAGTGGCCTCTGTGCGAGAGATATGAACAGGAATTTTAAACTGCAAAATAATTAAGGGACGGCGTTTTTACAGATTCTTCTCTTTTCCTTGACTATTGCAATATTAAATAGCTCCCAGATGTCCTTTTATTTTAGATAGCGACTTGAGAAGTAACACAGATGACAAAGCCTAAGCATCGGAAAGACTGTGCTTTTCTTCATGCGTGTGGAATTTTAATTTTGCTTTGTTATTAAATAAGAAAAGAAAAACCTCCATAAAATTATTACAGTAGGGTAAAATAAGTCTGCATTAAAAAAAAAAAAACCTATTTAAATCTCTCCCATGTGAAATTCAGATTGCCAATGGAAATGTGCGCACAGATCTGATGACATAATATATATCAAAGGCAAGGGGCAGGAATGGGTCTCTATATATCAATAGCTGTGACCCTCAGCTCATCTCAGTTATTGAATGAAATACAAATGGCCTTGAGAGGCTGGATGCGCTAAGAATGGCTGTGACATTTCCACATAATTTGTAGACTTTTAAGTCACTCCTGAGGACGCTTTGTTTGCTCTTGGCCTTGTGCTTATGGTTGATTTCAGTCTTTATTTTTCTAAGATACTGTTCATCTGACTCTTTTAGCTCCCTCAAGATTAGGTTGTTTCTCTTACAGATGTACCACACATGCTGTCACAAGGATGATGCAAAGGATGAACATACCACAGGCAGTTCAATTACTGATCACTTATATCCAAGTATCTGATTCTGGCCTTTCTTGGAGAGTGCTTTAACCACCTAATGATAATCTGATGCCGTACTGAAGTTCTTACATGGCATCTCACACTGGTTTGTCTATTCCATTGATTCAGGATACTGATAGTAATGAAGAAAAGCAATCTTCTTTTCTATGTTCAATGAGCTTCCTAAATCAAAGGTCTTCATAACTTAATATGCAAAACTTTGTTTTATCTTAGGAATGTTTGACAGTTACGGCAATGAATCAAATATTTATAGAGCTTTTATAGATGTACTGTAAGCTTGCATTAACTTGTTTGGTTATTAAAATAAAGAAGCACAGCTCATTTATTATTTAGTCACTCCTTAGCTCTTGGAACAGATTTGATTTTTCCCCCTGTTTGTCAATAGACCCTTCATCTGCAGTGTAATACTGCCCTGGGCAAATCTTCCACAAAATAGTGTTCTGCTGCACAGCAAGTCTCGCTAGAAATGGGGAGGAAAACATTATAATAGATCAAAATAAATTTGAATTAAAAAAAAAAAAACATGTATTTAAATCCCTAATTTCCTAACCACGCAAGTTTAAAAAACCGTTAGCCATTTAGATGAAAAGCTACAGGTTGATCCGTAGCATCATTAAGGTTGGAAAAGACCACTAAGATGACCTAGTCCAACCATCAACCCACCCCCACCATGCCCACTCACCACATCCCTCAGTGCCACATCTGCCCTTCTCTTGAACGCCTCCAGGGACGTTGACTGCACCACCTCCCTGGGCAGCTGTGCCACTGCCTCACCACTCTTTCCAAAAAGAAGTTTTTCCTAATACCCAACCCGAATAAAATCCAGTGTGAAGATACAGATGACTTTGCACGTACTAATTCAGGTTCATAGGGGCATAGCGAGATCAGAGATGTCAAGGGGCAGTGCTTCAGTTCACACACTGCTGTCTAACACAGGTGCTGTGCCTCATTAGAAAAATCTCATTTCTGATTGCCCAGAGCTTTGCCTTAGTTAGGAATGATTTGCATGTATCTGGAGTTGGCAGAGGGGTGGTAGCTTGTTTTACAGATTTCATGAATCACTGACCTGAACCGTTGGGTCATGAAATGAAGAAATGAAAATCCATAAAGCATAGCGCTGTCAGCTTTTTCGTGCAGGGCATCAAATGCTCATCTGGGATTTCCTCTGGACCCACAGCAATCCAACAGCAGGTCTCGGCTTTAAGCCTCTCATCACGTGCATGCATGGAAGCAGATACTCAGCCTGTAGGGTTCTTGTGCTGCCTTATCAGGCGTTCCCCACCTCTTTCAACAGCATTGCAGAAAAGGTGGAATTGTGCCAGAGAGCAAATCCAGCCTGCAGGCTGCCACCCTGCTAGGTCCTGAGCATCAGCATTTTCTGAACCCTCTGGACCTAATTAAAATCTCACCAGACTTAGCATCATGCAGCTGTGAAGCCAAGTAGTACAAGAAAGTGACCTTTTGGACTACTAGTATTATGTTAAGCTATCTATGATGTCAGTGCAGGGATGGAAAAGTCTTATTTATTATCCTGGGGGCTCAGTGGGTACTCTTGCTCACCCTAAGTAGAGCCCTTTGTCTGGTTTTAGAAGCCCTGATTTTCTTGAAATTCATAGAATCATGGACTGACTTAGGTTGGAAATGACCTGAAAGCCCATCCAGTTCCAACCCCTGACGTGGGCTGGTTGCCGCCCACCAGCTCAGGCTTCCCATCCAGCCTGGCCTTAAGCACCTCCAGGGATGGGGCACCACAGCTCTCTGGGCAGCAGTGCCGGGGCTTCAATGCCCTCTCAGTTCATTTCTTCCTAACATCTAACCTAAATTTTCCCTCTTTTAGCTTAAAGCCATTCCCCCTTGTCCTGTCACTGCCAGACCATGTGAAAAGTTGGTCCCCCTCCTGCTTGTAAGCTCCCTTCAAGTACCGGCAGTTATCCCTGGTAGTACCCAGAATGAAGGAATTAAACATTGACACCCATGGCTGCATTTCTCCAGGTTTGTCTGGAAATGGGTGAGTTAACACACGAGAGAAAAACAATTTAAAGTACACCCAACACCTGTTCTTTCTGCTCTGTTTGCAGAACTATGAGATGGCAGCGCATTAGATCAATGTAAATGGGATGGAAAAGTATTATTAAAACACCAAACATTATTGTGTGGTTTGAAAATTAGGTCTGCAGCCATGTGTTAAATGCTGTTGAAACAGAGGGATATATTAATGGTCTTCCCGTATTATAAATCATTCCTTGTGCTAAGGTTGTGTAGGAAAATTCTGTGGTTAATCTATACCCAGTTCTTTTCTGACAGGATTTAGGAGTATGGTCTAATGCTGCTTTCCTGCTGATGGATTAGCTCACAGATTAGCTCAGGATTTTTCCTCATTGTATGTTTCTTAAGATCTATAGCTCTCTTTTTACGGGATGGAGCCCACCTACCAGTCGCAAATTGGTTGGATGTGCCCTCTCAGGACGTCTGTAGGGCCCGGCTCCGTGCTTGTGAGACAGAGAGTCATTGTGAAGGGCACACTGCTTTGCTAAATTTCACCTTTGTGTGATGAATGTACCAATGTTTTAATCTTCTGCAGGAGCAGCAGGAACTCTTTCACATGATCTGAATCTATTTTAGATGTGCAGAGTCTCTACGCTTTCTGAAGCATGTCTGCTTTAGCTCTGCATCATGTGTTCTGTAGCATTTGCAACACTCATCAGCTGCCAGACTGTTAATTTATGTCTGTAAGTGTGAGCACACACATATGCACGTACACACACGTTTTGAGGAGGTCTCTGTTTCCTGCCTCTCAGGCTAAGACAGCTGAGCATTGGATTTAAGGCAAGAAAGCATATTCTTTCCCCATCAGCATCACATTGCATCTGCACTAAAATCCCTTCTGGGCTCAGAAAATCCTTAAATGCCTTTTAATTAATCCAGCACTTAGAAATGTTCCCTTCTACAAGTTTTGTATCCATTCATCCTTTCTACTCAGATGATCTGCACTCAGCTGCTCAGAATTCATGCTTGTTATCTCTAAAAAAAAGGTAATTCTGGGATATTTTCACATCTCTCCAACCTGTCCTGTGTTTTAAGGGATGCTTCACTTCTTGCCACCCTCCACATGCTCCAAACCCAGCCACCCTGTGGTACAACCTGTAGGGATCCTGGCACCAAGTCTCCAGTTCCTTTGATATGCTTGGATAATGGCGTGCTTTGGGGCATGCTCTTTGATCACAGCCTGTCACAATGTCCATGAGGTCTGACTGCAGGTGGTTCCCAAGACACCCTCAGTCTGATCTGATCGTTTTCACTTGTGTGCCCTTTGAGTTCCAGGCAGCCCCTTGCAAGAGTTGGTCCCTTCCAACTCTATTGATTCTATGATTCTATAAAGGAAAAAATAGAATATCTCTTTCCTTTTACAAGTTCTGTTCTATTTTGCTGTCTTCCCATGATCCTCTTTTCTCCATCATGGAGAAAACCTTGCTTTTTCAGAGTTTCATAATTTCCAGTGCTGGTGATGCACTGACAGGTCTTCATGGCCCAAAATCTGCCCCACTAGGATATGCAGTTGATGAGAACTTCTTTCTATCCTATCTTGAACACACCACCATTTTCTTTGAGTTTTGTCATATACAGTCAGAATGGTTTGAGTTGGGAGGGACCCTTAAAGGCCAGCCAGTCCATCTCCTCTGCAGTGAACAGGGACTCTTACAGCTCTATCAGCTGCTCAGAGCCCCCGTCCAGCCTGACCATGAGTGTCTCCAAGGATGGGGAATCCACCACGTCCCTTACAGTCTTCTCACCACAGCCTGTAATGTCTTTTGATATTTTATACTTACATCATCCACTCTTCTGTTTTCCCAGATTGCCACTTTGTTCCTCTTCCACATCATCCTCCAGCATTCAACTAGAGCAAAAAGATACACAAAAAAGGGAAAAAAAAATACCATGCAAAAATATGCAGAATGTATTTACTTTTTTTATTTTGAAAATAATTTCTTATGGCAAAAGTACATCATTCTGTGATACGTGATGAAATAAGATTGGAGTATTTAGCATAATTTGTAACGTGACACAAATTAATGTATTTACTAGACACCTAGAGATAAGAAAACATCTAATCAGGTTGAGCATCAGTTTAATAAGCATATTTGACACCTTCTTTCTCCCTAAATATATTACCACGGAACACAAGGATCCTAATGCTTTTCTTATCTGACTGCAGCTTGATAATAATCAGAGACCAAACAATCTTTTACTTTTTATGAAGATGTGATTTAAAAACAAATTTACAAAGGCCCCGAAGCATCAATGCTATGAAATCTGCCCTCAAAAGCAGTAATTTTCTTTTCCCAGCCTAACAAATTTAAGTTGTCAGGGAACAGATTAATCTCCTCATTCTGAAATGTAATATTGCTGTTTGCTAATCTCATGATACAGAGATGTTGAAAATGTTATCATAGCAGCTCTAGAGTACATTTTATGTTTTGGCAAAAAATAATGCTTTCTTTGGCAAGGAATGTTCTAAATATTCAAAAGCAAGGACTAGAGTAGATAATTGAGAGCAAAAATGTCAGAATCAAAATAATGAATTATTTTTTCTCACATTCCCTGGGAAAGTAAAAGATATAAATATTGCTAATAGTGGTCTGTCAATTTGTGGCTTCAACCAGCGTGTTTTAATCAAGCTACCAATAAAAATCTTAATACTTTCTGCCATAGACTCACATATAATTGTTTTTCCCTATGGATCTTGTTCCCTTCCACTACCATTCCAGAAAATGTTTAAGGCATTGTATGAATAAAAATGTGTTCTTAACCACCAAGGCCAAACATGTACTTTAAAGACTTAATTGAAAAAAACATGGAGATTTTAAACTTGTCATTTTCTATGGGCTCTTGTTTGTTTTGTTTGGTTGGTTTTGTTTTTTAACCATGACAACAGTTTAAAAAAAATACTGGAAGAGAAATATCCAGAAAGCCCTGAGTTGTAGACAACCCAATTTATCTCAGCGCAGACCATGTCTTGTTATGAGGCAGAGCAGTGTCATTGTGCTTTGGCCTCTCAGCTGAGTGAGAAACAGAAGGCAACGGGATATGTGTTGATAAGTAAGATAAGGGGCTAATTGCCTCAGTCTCAAAAGAAATCCACTGCACAGAGCTGAAGGAATAAAAATATTAATTGACATAGGAGGTTCGCTTGCATATCGTCCTGTTCTCCTCACCCTTCTATTCAAATGGACCTGCCCAAACTCCCTCTGTGTGCTGCAGCTTTGGATATGTGTGTGAGAAACTCACCTACCTATGCTCAGCTCTTGTCCTTTTTGTGCTGGCATTTACCATTTACCAATCTCTTCAGTTCAGGATATTTCAGTATTTTTTTGCAAGCCTGACTGAAGTCATAACTCAAGCATCTTGTCCATGGACTATCATTTTAATATTTGCTTTAAGTGTCTTCTCTTCAGGCATTTAATTCTAATCCACTGCTGGTGAAAGTATCAATTCAAGGCTGTGTCTTTTTTAGTAAGGAGTCTGATGCGTACAGAGAATTTTGTGCTTCCTGCAGCCCTCAGAACCCAACTTTCCTCAATCTGCTGAGCTCCCAGAAAACCCTGCTCTGCTGCAGCACGGTGCTCAGCATGATGCTGTCATTCGCCCTGCTTCTTGACAGAGCAAATTATCCTGCTTGGAGATGTGGGCTGCGTTTTCAGTACCGCCATCAGTTCTTGCAGGGCTAATTTGTGTCCTTTCGTCTGCTCCTCTCTGCAGCATGAACTCAGATCTACCTCTGAGCTCTTCAACTTGAGACCCCCTGGATCCTCTTGGGTGCCTGAGCAGTAGCAGCTCAATCAATTATATATTCACGCTCTATTTTTTAAAGGTTTTTCACACACACAGATTCACCAGACTCATGCAGCAAAACAGGAACTGCATCTTAAACTTCTCTTGATTGACAAACTGCCTTTGCCCCAGTGACCCTGTAAATAAGATCTGGATATTTTGTCAGATCAGTATTCTGTGGATTAGACTCTCTCTTAATCTCCCACTTCTAAAACTGGAAAGAGCTACAGAGAACAAGCACTGTATCTGCATATTCACTATACTGTTTCTTAAAGGAAGCAGCAGTGGTATGGATGGTGTTGGCCATGGCTCCACACCATGAGCATGTCATGACCCCAGCATCTCAACATCAGGATTAGTGCCTGGCTCTGACATTTCCAATCTCCCTTTGCCAGGGGATCACGCCTCCGGTGCTGAGCCTGACGGGATACACTTGTGCTGTTCAGGCACTCCCATAAATCAGGAGCTTTCTCACGGCTATTTCCAGCCAAGTGCCTGGCCCATTTAACACCCCCTGAGAGCATCTCAAAAGCAAAGCGGCTCCTGAAACTTTCCTTTTTCAATCTCTTCTGCTGCAAACCAACAAAACAACTCATTAGAAGGACTCCTTCTGCTTCCCTCCTTTCTCTCCCTTCACACAGTGAGGGCTAATTGGAGGCCCATGAAATGTATCAATGAAAATTCTCATTTTTCTCCCATATTTCATTGGCCTTGCATTACCAATTTGGGCATGTGTTGTCTCACGCCGTGTTTTATTGTCCCCCAGATCATGTTATTAGCAGTGCTGTCTCACAAAGGTTAATAGCGTTACTGGGTATCTTTTGGTCTGACATTCTTACTCATCACTCTAAATCCACTCATTTTACCAGCAGCCTTGGACATCCCTACTGAAGTTAATTGCATGCTGCTTACCGCTGCCTTCAGACCCACCTCTATAAATTGGAACTTCTTGTAGGTGACTGTGTCTGCTCCTAACTTTAATTTCACAACCAGGATAAGGATGCTTGGGTTGATATATCCAACCTTTCTACTGCACAATTTGACATTTGCGACCCAGTCATCAGTCACCTTGGCCCTTCAGTTCAGCTATCTTCCCATTACCATACCATGTGTATACACGGTATATAGCCTTAATGGGAAAATAAGCACTAAATTATGAGTCTAAATGAATCCATTTAAGAGTTACGATGATTCCATAAACCATGGAAGGGAAAGTACAGTGCTTCATGCAGTTGCTGGAGTCCCAAGTTGGAACTGCTGCTTTGGCTTTAGAACGTCCCAGGGTACTGAAATCAAGCAAACTATCTTTTGAGGACCTGGATGTCCACACAGTAAGACCGTGAACCTTAAGGGCTGTGCGTGGTAAGGTTCTTATATATATTAAGTTATTATATAAATGGCTGCCATCAGTAGGAAACAGTGAGTTTATATTAATGTTTTTGATTAAACATTTCCCTTTCCCAGATAGAAAATACACTGCCTACGGTCTACTTACATTCCACTGACCCTTTGCACAGCAGTGAATGCCATCCTGTGGCTGCAAAAATCAAATGCATGTTAAAGACGAACGCTGCAGAAGAATAGAAGCACTAAGAATATTGTAAAAGTTGTGTTATTTTAAAATTCCTCCTGCATTGCGGGAGTAGAATGTCATCTTTTTATTATTCAGACACACAAAGATCCCTCTCTAGGACTCCAGGCAACTGTATAATTAATTAATTATAACAGTATTAATTGATTAATTAATATTAATAACCTGAACATTTTTAATGGGTTCTGAGTGTTACTCAGGGAAATTCAGTTTTCTGGCCAAGATTTTTTTTTTCTTTTTTTTTTCTTTTTTTTTGGTAATGCATTTGGAATATTAAAACTGGGGGATGGAGTTTCATGTTGTATCTTAACCTCTAAGATAACCCTGTTCCCATACTCACACCTATTCAGTTATATCATCAGTACTATCTCTAGATGTTCTGAAAATTATTCATATACATTTCCCTTTGCAAGATCATTAGCTATACATGTAACCAACAGAAGAAATCATGTTAAAAGAATGATGTATGATATCACTGTTTGTTAAAACAAAATCTGTTTTGGTGTAAAAGTAGGATTCTTCCTGGTGAATTACAATACATGTTGTACTGCTGCAGTGGTACACCTCTTCTCTTACCCTTCAGCTGAAGGCATACAACTTCCAGCTATTTATTTGTTATACAGCTGGAGACAAGGGCTGGGCAAAAGCTGAACGAGATAACAAGTTCAGTTGAGCTTGCTGAGCTCCAAGTGAAACCTTGTTCTCACCAAGGCCAATGGGAAAATACCTGTTGACTTCAAGTCAGAAGATTCCACAGCTGGCTGGGTCCTTTACCAAGCAGGTATCTGTGATTCTGGAGAAGAGAAGGCTCTGAGGAGACCTCATTTGCCTTCCAGTATTTAAAGAGAGATTATAAACAGGAGGGAAATCAGCTTTTTACATGGGTAGACACCGATAGGACAAGGAGAAATTATTTTAAACTAAAGGAAGGGAGATTTAGATGAAACTCAGAGACCTAATGTACCCATCAGGGAAGATGCTGACGGTTCTCATCTTTATCAATGGAACAGTTAAGTGAATTTCAGTTTCACATCTTCTGTCTCTGAGTATACTTACTGAACCTGTATTCCACGCTGAGTTTTCAAATTAGGAAACTAAACTTGAAAAGAGTAAAAAGGTACTCCATCAATACAACTTTTGCTCCAAAGCCATCTGAATTTCTCCCCTGCATACAGTGCCATGATCATTCTCAAACAGCTTGTAGAATTGACCCTCCATCAACATAAATTAGACAGTAGATATTTATAGACATTTTGGAGACAAGTGGAGATTAAGATAATACGGCTTGTCTGTGTTGCCTATTAGATGAAACTGTGATTAAATATGGCCCAATTAATGCTTATTATCTGTATAAAATGAATTTGTCACAGAAAGTTGTGAAGTAGACGTCAAGAAGTCAAGTAGAATTTTTATTGCTAAAATCAAAGCAAATATAAGTTTACTTTAACTTGGTCTGACAAAAACAAGATGAAACTGTCATTAATAAACTGTCATCTAGGTGGATTAGAACTTTCCTTTGTACCTCACTGCTAATCAAAGAAACTTATAGCAATTAACTTGAATATCTCCAGAAAAAGAAATCTTTAATTTTTTCACGTTAGATCAACGAACAAGGTCATGACAGTCTTCTTCAGTGACAGTTCACTAAAGCCACTGAAATTTCTGAGATATAAAAAGTTCATTTTGCCTTTTACAAGTTCAAAATATCTCCCTAGAATCAAAAATTGGAAATGAACCATACCCCTCAAGGGTCTGATATTAAATACTTTCTATCTGGGTAAGAAAACCATTTTTTATTAATCAGCTCTTTTACTGATAAGTTTTATTTTGAACATAAAACTTTAGAAGCTTCCTTTCTACATGGAAAAATATAAATTGCATATAAACGTCAGAGACTACTCATCATGCTATCGGCTATAAAACTATCTTTGAGATATTCTGTGCAGGGTTTTCCCAGCATATGCATGTGGATTGAGAGCATTCATTATTTCTTGTTTGTTGTGGAAAACTAGGGTGAGATGGAAATTGAATGTGTTCTGCAATTACCGATGGGATGCAGTGCCAAGATCCCTGGTTCTGGCCTTGCCTGCTTTGATATTGATCAAAGGCTTGTTGATAAGCAATGAATTTTGTAGTGAGGTTTGGAATGGGAAGGTGAGTAAGAGGCTACGTGTACTGAAAAAGCAGAATTCATCACCAAAACTATTGCTGCATATTGCGTTTTCTTCAGTGGCCAAAACATTCTCTGAAATTTCCCCCCTCCTGCCACTCATCGCCTCGATCTGCTCCCTCGCTGCCACCCCAGCACTAGTTAACCATCTGCCTTTGGGGGGATTTTGTTTGCTTTCAGCAGTGCATTTTAAGCCCTGATTATTTTCAGTAATCCTGTTTGTAGCACAGATGCACAAACAGCGCAGTGACGGGTAAAGGTGGCTACAGATCATTGACAAGGGAAGAGCAAATGGTTGGAGGAGGAGCTGGAGATGGGGCTGGATGGATCTTCATCTGCCTTTCTGACAGGGACAAGGCGATGTCATCCTCCGGGAACACGACCAAAGGCTGTTTGTTAGAGCAATTAACCAAAGCAAAAAAACCTGTTATCTTTCCTTCAAAAATGCATGGTTCTGCTTCATACAACGACATCAAATTTGGATGCCTTGTACCTGTAAAGTATATTAAGGAATTACAGCATGCATTTATCACCTAATTTGTGTCTGAATACATGTATTACCTGCTAAATAATAGCAGTACCACTACAAGACTGTCACAGTCTTACCTAAGGGTGTTTCATCCAACATCGGAAGGCACTGGCCGTTGGCATGCCTAAAATTGTTTACAAGTATGTTTGGATAATATAGTTTGGAATAGAAGACAATATTTCCTTTGAATATTGAAAGTTTTCTTGGAAGTTATTACTCTGTTGTATACCAGGAACTGTATGCCACATAATATCTCTAAAGACATTTTATCAAGAGTGGGGAGAGCTCCTTCATATTATGTCATAGTTGATAGTTGCAAAGTTCATAGAATGGCCTGGGTTGAAAAGGACCACAATGATTGTTGAGTTTCAACCCCCCTGCTATGTGCAGGGTCACCAACCACCAGACCAGGCTGCCCAGAGCCACATCCAGCCTGGCCTTGAATGGCTCCAGGGATGAGGCACCCACAACCTCCTTGGGCAACCTGTTCCAGTGCGTCACCACCCTCTGAGTGAAAAACTTCCTCCTAATATCTAACCTAAACCTCCCCTCACGTCTGTGAGTAAGTTGTATCACATGTATCGTGTTGGCATGAGGTGGTGCTACTGACTTACTGCAGAATAGACAGAGGGGTATTGCCACACAATAAATCATCTGTGCTGTATTTTAGAGTTTCTGCTAAAAGAGTTGCTTAACTTTAATTTCCCATCACTTTGAGTATCTGGGGACCTATACTACAAACGAGTGCAACTGCACACCGGAGCAGGGATGTAAAGTATAGTTTGTTTTGCTGCCTGATGAATAAACTCCAGAATGACTATAGCTTGATTAAATTCTAGGAATATATTAGCATATATTTTTGCATATTGCCTTTCTGCTCATAGTTTAAACAGAAAATAAATGACTAATATTAGTTGTAGGAAAAATTCTTGGAAGCATTACTAAAATCTTGCGTCTTTATTAATATCCAAAATTATTTTCTTGCTAGTACATGATTAAACATGTGGACTGGTCTAGTATGAAAAAGGGAGAATTGGGGATGTGCAACAATCTTCATAATTTCATGGCAGCTTTGAAGCAGGAGTTCACCTCCTGCTTATAGTAAAGATCAGAATCAAGTGAGTTTTGTGGATGGAAAATGGTAAGTAGTTGAATATTTGAGAAGAAGGGAGTGCACTGTCCTTCGAAGTTGATACATACCTCTTCTGAAGCACAGAAACGGAGACCTATTGCATTACCTGAGTGCTGAGATAAGATTTTTGGAGAAGGGCATTATCTGTAGAGGTAAATATGGTATGGGTGAACAGTCTCACATATCAATATTTGATCACAAGTTTCTTATCACGAGAGAAGCAAAATCCACAAATGGCTGAAGTAGATATTCAGGTATTAAGGGAATTAGAATCGACATAGAGATTATTCCTAACATTAAACTGCCTAAATATCTTAATTTTCAAGCTTGACTTTATTTAAAGCTGCTTGAAATGAAATATTCTCAGATTTGACTACTCATCATTTTCTGTTCACAAAAGTCTTTGATTCTAATCTTCGCTATCAGCAGGAGCTAAACACCTTCTTCAAAGTTTGCTGTGAAGATCAATACACAACTTTTATCTTCTCTCTTGCTCAGAGGCTGAGGGTAGTTATACTTCTATTTAGTAATAGGTGATTCAAAAGAGGTTCCAAATCCCTGTAAAAATGTTCTTAAGCAATCACATATTGTTCTTTATCTTGTTTGTAAAGTGTCAGTTAGAAGCTGGTTAAACATTCATGCGTCCAGGTAGTATAAGAGGAGTATTTTGAGTGGTTTTTTTTCTGCTTTTCAGGTCTTCCTTATTGTTTGCTGGGCTATCATAGCCTTTTCAAAAAAAAAAGGAAATTTTTTATGTACTCAAAAGGCTTTTACAGTTGTGAGACAGAGGTGGATGCTCCTCCTGTGACCATCTCAAAATTGCCAGTCCTATAGTTACAAACTTTGCAAACTGCTTAACATGGGGAATTACACATGCAGTTTCAAGCATTGCTTCAGTTGGTGGTGGTGTAGACTATGAGGTCAGGAAAAATCCTAGCCTTTTCTTACCATAACTGACTACACACTACTGTTATGCAGGAGAGCTGAATATCATTTAGCCCCACGTGTAGAGGGAGGAGGCGCATTTTAGGAAGCAATCAGCTTAGAGTCACTTCCAGGCAACATTTTATCTCTAGTTTGTCATAAATAAAATTAGATGAGATTGGTATTCCTGAGAGCAATAGCTAGTGAAAAGAAGAGGAGAAGAGCAGAATCCTAGTCTGTGATTGCTTGAAGGAGTTTCTTTTGACATAAAACAGAATTTCTGTTGTGGAAATTGAATAGAGCAATGTGAGGTTCTGCACTTATCCTGGCACCCATCAATTCAAGAGTACCTTAAATACAGCTTCATGCACTAAGGTTGCCAGTGTAACAAACTTTAAAAGCAATGCCTGTGGAAAAAGACTATTTTTCTTTCTGAGAGCCACTGTTGAGAGCTATGCAGATTCTTCCTCTGCTACTACTATATACGAGTCTTTTGTTTTCAGAGCTGATGGCTCTTTTATTTTCTAAATTTTCAAAAGGTCACAGGATAAAGTATGATGCAAAATAAGGGACTCTTTTTTTTTTTAATTAGGAGTATTTCAGGGCCTTTAGATCACCTATTCTGATATTTAGTACTGCCAGATCATTGCTTTCCATTTGTTTACCGCCTACTGGTAACAGTAAATGAGTCCAACAAAAGTTATTAGTTATTTGAAGCCTGTAAGACTTCTGTCAGTACTGTTCTCTAATATTTAGATTTGCAGGTACTGCAGGGAGCATTTAACTCCAGATGAAAAAGCCAGTCTTCCTTCCTTCCTGACTTTTGGCAATACCACGTTGAAATTACCTGATGTCATTGTTAGTTCTCAAATGGTGTAACAAACCATTATGCATCGTTTTCTAGCTTGGATGTGGCTGGGAGCCATTGACTTTGCTAATCAGCCACCTAGAGTGCTTGTGTCAGTAATAATCTGTATTTCAGAAGTGCTCTAAATTATTTATTTCTCCTACTTGGCCAGAGCGAATCTATTAATTTTTTATGATTGAAAACGAGAGTCCCCCTTATTAACACATTGTAAAGGAAATCAAGAAAGATGGATCGTATTGATATGATTGACACTCTTTCCTACAAGAAGTGTTTAAGTAATTTGTCTTTTGGGACAGCACTAAGTTCTGTGAGGGTAAGTGAAATAAACAGCTGCCTGCTTCTTTTCCAAAGCTGCCAAATAAAGGATTAAAAAAGAACAACATCCAGTTTGCTACATCTAAATCTTGTTTATGCATTGGACTCAAAAAGATTCTTGTGTAACCTGTTTTTTTTTCTTCCCTATTCCGTATGTCTTTGAGCCAGGCCACCTTCACTTTGTACCAATGATCCAACATGTAGTTCAGTAATGTATTTCAGAAAAAAATTCCTTGTATGAATTTAGCAGCAAACTTAGTCTGTCTCTGAAGTAGGCAGAGATAGTAATTCAGTGTATTTGACTTTAAAGTTCCATTCATCCTTCAAGGAGCTCTGCTTTATAATCTTTTATTTCTGTTACTTGGGCTGAATTCCAGAGGCTCTTACAATAGGTATTGCAGCTCGTTTTCGCATTGGCAGAAGAAACAAACCCATTAGTCACTAACAGCAGGGGTATGCTTCCGCTCTCAGGCTCCCTTTGATCATTTTTTCTGTCTGAGTAACTCAACCAGATTCTCTTTTCTAAAGTTTTATGAAGCAAAATTGGCCTTGCTGGCCGGGGGAGGGAAGAACTTTTTACCTGGAAGCCTCGGATGAGATGCAGGCATCCCAGCTCAGCCTTTTTGCATTAAGTGGTATCAACACAAGGAAAATAAACAAGCAAGTATGTCATCTTCAGCATTTTGCCACGCTAATGACACTAATGTGACAGTTGCTCTTGACTTAAAAATTGGGTCTTTCCCAATTTCTGAGTATTTCCTCCTGCCAAGGAGTGATGTGGAAGAAGATTCTTGTTCATCTCGAGGCTTGATAACTTGTATTAAACACCTGCTGATTGTCACGTTAGACTTGTTAAAGGAAGATCCCTGCTAGCTACTCTTCCCGGCTGAGTTAGTAATTATCTTGGAAGTCATGAGCTTTTCTTAATGAGATTCAGTACTGTACTTTTAAGTTAGGAAGGTGGTCCTCACGGTTGCATATGTATTCTGAGAAAATGTGAGGGCTAATCCTTCTTCAATTAAGCATGACACTCCAATTCCTAGGAGGAGTGACTGTCTCAAAATAACATGGTTAATGTCACCAGCGTTGAGGCCTGCTAGACCTGCGCTGTGTTTTAGCCAGCAATTTGGCTGAATTTGAGATGTTTCCTCCATGCATTCCCCATGGTCATAAAAATAAGGACTTTCCATATCTAGCATTACGACCATTTCATGTTAACACTGTTGACCTTGATTTTCACTGTGAAGGTATGAAAGTCTCTTTGTGGCTGGTCTGTGGCCTTTAACATAAACATAGTTTCATATAAACTTATTTTGGGTAGTTTTACAGGCTACATACCAAACCTACTGAAATGTATCCAGCACAAGACATAGAAATTATCTTACTTGGATTTTGAAGGTTCTGTATTGTACTGAATTTGCAGTATTCTGCATGAGGACATCTTTCTGTGTTTTGTCCTGGTCCTGAAAGCTGAAGGTATATTATTGTTGCTCAGACGTGAAATTTCCAGGTAACCAAAACCTGTATGTGTATTGGTTGACATGGTTCAATAAAGGTGTAAACATTAAAGCCAATGCAGGAATGCAGATTCCCCCAAAAAAACCTGCTCGTTTTATGCAGAAAATTTTATGAAGAACTGCCTAGGCTGAGGGATAACAGCAGTGATGTTTAAGAGTTCACTGTGGAAATGGTAAATAAAGTTCATATTCTTGCTGTCGGACGCTGTCAGACCCCATTAAACATGTTGTCATACTCCTTTTAAGATACTTCACCCTTGGTGAATGGACCAGCCCTTCATGTGATAGGTCAGGCAGTTAAACCTCAGCTGCTCTCACAGCTGTGTTCCAGCTAAGGGAGGTGATATCTTCCTTTGGGCTGCATTGATACAACATTAGCAGTAATATCTAATCAGAAAGGCAGAGGATGCAGCTGATCAACCTCATCTCAGGTTGTACCTGGGCCAGAGGCAGAATATCTGCACCCCAAGGTCTATCAGTCAGCATGGCTTGAAGTGTTCAGCATTTAGCAAAGCACATCCAGACCAAGCAGCAGTTCCTCATCTCCCTCAGGAAAACTGTCATGCTGGTCCTAGCCATTTCCCCATCCCGATTGCTCTGAGGATCACCTCCTGTGTGGTTTGTGATGCTCTGTAAGCATACACTGGGACTGACTTTTCTGTCATTTGTGTGTATCACCTTTCTGTTCCTGTTTTGTTTTGTTTTGTTTTGTTTTCCCCACCCTGCCATCTGCAGGTTTCTAAATGAAACCTTGCTCGTCCTGAGTTACAGTTTCTCTCCTGGCAAGCGGATGCTTTGCATGTCTGCCTTTCCCATTTCCAGAGATACCAGCTGTGAATTAGCTTTTGCGTCTTTGTCCTATAAACATCCCAACCTCCCTTCCCTCCCTGGTTACTTTTCACTGTGATTTCCAGCTGTTCAAGGATTTTCTGAGAACTCCAGCTGTGTTTGAATTGATATTTTGTTGGTTAGAAGGGCCCTGAAGTGCTGTGTGATGTCCTGATGGAGGCACAGCAGTTGGTTAGGCAACCGCTCCACTTCCCCCATTCCCTTATGGTTTGGTTTTGCACTGTGCTGGGTTGTCTCAGAACAATTCTGAACAGGCAACATTTCGTCTTTTTGTTAGGACAGAGTCAGACTTCAGGACCTCTGTGTTAGTTCCCGTTGATGAAATGGCATTTTCTGTCATAGCTACTACTGTTTTAGGCTGAGAGAGCTGAAGCTGTTTGGACTGGAGAAGAGAAGGCTCTGGAGAGACCTGAGAGTGGCCTTTCAGTATCTAAAGGGGCTGTAAGAAAGAAGGGGACAGACTCCTTAGCAGGGTCTGTGGTGAAAGGACAAGGGGAAATGGATTCAAGCTGAAAGAGGGGAGATTTAGGCTGGATAAGGAAGAATTGTTTTACACTGAGGGTGGTGAGGCACTGGCACAGGTTGCCCAGAGAAATGGTGGATGCCCCATCCTTGGAGACGCTCAAGGTCTGACTGAAGGGGCTCTGAACCTGATCTAGCTGTACATATACCTGTTCACTGCAGGGCCATTGGACTAAATGGCCTTTAAAGGTCCCTTCCAACGCAAACGAGTCTATGATTCCATAATTCTATTTTCATATTTTTATATATGAATTTATATATTTTCCATATTTTCCATATTTCTATTTTCTATTTTAGCTACCAGCAACTCTTTTCAGTGCAATTTTTCTGCTGCAGAAAGGATTTCCCACAAGATTCGGCTTGCAAGAACGACCCAATGCCTGCACCTATTTGCTGCCACACCACTGTAGTTGCATACTTTCAGCAGTAACCCAGCAAACTGTGAGACTGTGTGAAGTGAAGGCAGGAGGATGGCTTAGCTTCTTGAGCAGCATCTTGGGTTAAGCCTGTTTTTCGTCACAGTTGCTTGGCTGCTTATACCACTGTGGTTTTCAGGGATGTTATTCTTGTTACTTCTTGTAAACTTTTTCACCATCTTCCCTTTTTCTTCTTGTTGGGTTTTTTTTGTTGTTTTTTTGGTAGGTCCTGGCTGGAAGCCCGAGGGAAATGTTATTTCCTTAAAAATTCATTCCTATTCTTGTCAGAAAACAAGTTTCTTGATTCATCATTTTATTTTTTTTACACAGTAAGAACATTCGCACCCCAGTAAAAGACACTTTTGGGGAGTATTTTTTTCCAGCATTTAATTAAATGTGTCTCCTTTTGTTTCTGTGCACTGCAGCCTTCCTGTACAGCCCGGCACCATGGGTTATTTCATCTGTGGAGTCAGCAGAAATTCTGAATGAGGGTTTTCTTTGTTAACCTGCACTTCTGCTGCAGGCTCAGGCAATTCTGCCACAGCAGACTGAAAACAGAGAGGATCAGCCTCAAAAGCCAGGCAACAGTGTTTAATAGGAGAGGGGAAATATCTGGGAGAGGTGGAGCGGAGGGGCTGAGCTCTCAGCTCAGCAGGGGAAGGCAGATCTGCAGCCATGAGTGCAGCCTCGCAGCGATGGAGGACGGCTGCATTGGGGAGCACAGCGAGCAGGGATGGATGGCTGAGCGCAGGCAGCGCACTGGGGCTCTCCACGTGCCCATGCCCACTGCAGGCAGATGGTGTGCTCGTGGCACACAGCATGGGGCTGGTCCCTGACAGCAGACAGCCTTACCATCACCATCCCAAGGGCTGCTAATTGCCAGCCCTGGCGGCATCTCAGGGGACAGAGGCCGGAGGCCGTTACGCAGTGATGGGAGAACAGGCTGCACTCTGCAAATGAGTTATGGGCTGATTTGGGGATTTTATGTTTCTACTCCGTAATATCATACCACTTATTTTTCCGGTAAATAAGGGATTTAAGTCCCTAAGGCTGTCAGTCCACCTTTTCCAATGCATCAGTTTTGGCAAGTATAGTTAGAGGAAATTGCAAAGATCCTTTGCTTTTCTCTTAGAAGATGTCGTGTGTTTCTCTGCTGATGCTAGTACTAAATCAGGGTTACCTTCAGTTTAGATTTCTTGTTGCAAGGCAAGAACAACGGCATGGGCCAGAATTCCCAGAAAATGCTTACTTTGCCTTAGGATTGGACATCAGGGCAGTGTTATGTACACATTAACATTTAAGGAGGAATAAGGCACAGAACAGTTAACCAGCAGTGCAGCCAATGTGTGGGGATAGATACAAGCCAAGCAACTGGATGGGACATCTTGGCTTGCTGTCTCAAAAAATTGCTACTGTGGGATTTCTCGTTAGCATACAGAGCTGGAAGTGAAATCTGAACTTCTTATGTGCAAACAGAAATAACATTATGCCTTATTTCTTTAGGAAGTGCAATCGAACTTTTTAGAGAGAAGTTTGAAATGGATTGCTTGCATTTTGAAGGCATATTATTGAAGCTCTTGATTGCTTGTTGATCTTGGATCCTTTCTTCCTCACAGGGTTTCCAACTGAAAATTATTAGTAATTCTCTTTAAATTGCAGCTCAATTACTAATTAACTTTTCTCTCAGAGATTTTATTTGTGTATTTGTGCCAGCACAGTGCCCTTTTAACAATACAGCAATTTTTTTTTTTACCACATGCCTCTCTGTGCCCCTTAAAACTATATAAAGTAGTTTTAGAATTAATGAGCTGTCAAATCTCAGGTAATGAATGAAAAGAACCAGCATAAAATCCTGTCATTGTTTAAGAAATCCCAAATAATTAATGGGAAGAAGTGACAGAAGTTCTTCTATAATTCAAGAATAAATTCTTAATTGTGTGACTGAAGAAACTTTAAAATATGTCTGGGAAAAAAAGAAAAAAAAAAAAAAAGCTGGGATATTGCTTAGTTGCTTAATTCCAGTTCAGGCTTTTTCTGAGCTACACAATTTACAATTAAAGGATTTCCATTTCTGGGGAATCATAGAATGGCCTGGATTGGATGGGACCTCAATTATCATGAAGCTCCAACCCCCCTGACACTGGCAGGGCCACCAACCTCCATATCTAATACTAGACCAGCCTGCCCAGGGCCCCATCCAACCTGGCCATGAACACCTCCAGGGACAGGGCATCCACAACCTCTCTGGGCAGCCTGTTCCAGCACCTCACCACTCTCTTGGAATAGGTTCCTCATCCACAACATAACTTTTCTACATTCATCTCGAAAGGAAAAACTTTCACCATTCCATTATGAGCATGTTTTAGTTCTGCATTCAGCGTGCCTATAGTTGGCATGTGTTAGATGGTATTTATCACACAGAAGACCTTGTGAACCATAGGTTAGGTTTGGAGAGGGAAGGTTGTTTCCTTATGTTTTGATGCATCAGTGGATAAAGTTCAGCTTTACCTGCTCAGAGCAATGCCTTTGCTGCTGCTGTTTTACAGGTGACCGTCTCAGATGGAGGCACGTCTCCCAAGCAGTCCTCAGTTTGGGTGGTGGTCCAGGTTCTGGATGAGAATGACAACAAACCTCAGTTTCCAGAAAAAGTCTACCAGATCAAGTTGCCAGAGAGGGACCGTAAGAAAAGAGGGGAGCCAATCTACAGAGCTTTTGCTTTTGACAAAGATGAAGGCCCTAATGCAGAAATCTCGTACAGCATTGTGGACGGAAATGATGATGGGAAATTTTTTATAGATCCCAAGACAGGGATGGTGTCTTCCAGAAAGCAGTTCACAGCAGGGAGCTATGACATCTTAACGGTAAGTGTGCTTCCATCAACATACTAATCCATATGTGACTGACTTTAAAAACAGATGTTGTTGTATATAGAGTGATACATGACTGTGTTCAATCTATGACTTATGTGTAAGATCTGAATGTATTAAGAAATCTCTTATTCATGTAAAACTACAGACAAAAAGTAGATTCTGAGAGTGTTGAGGCTATTGCACATGCTGAATTATTCTCAGACTGTTCAGAATTAGCTTGCAGATTGTTGGCAGTAACCATTCCCTCAGATACACAGACCTGAAGAACAAAAGCTTGTGTGTTGAGATGTTGAACTGGGCTGATAAAGCTACAACTGGATATTCAGCTTTTGTATAGACCCAACTGCTTGCCTCATGGAAGGATCCTTACATTGTTCATGTCTGGAAGTTTCAGGGAGGAGGAGTACTGAGTTCCGTATGAAATAGTGCATTGGAGTATAAGTATGGGAGCAATTTCACTTAGAAGAAATAGTAGTCAAAGTAATACCCCAACCACGTAGACAAGGTCAAAGACAAAAAGAAGATGTTGTTAATGATATAAAGAAGTAGTGGGCTTGCATGTGTACTCTTTGCCTACAGAAGTAAGCTGAAGTTGTATATAAAGAGTCTATCAAAACTGTAGAAAATAAGGGACAGAAAGATGTCAGAGGTGCAAAGTCAGACCCATACTGAAGGAAACAATGTCATTTACAGGTGTCTATTGGGAGACCTTCATAGGGGTGGAAACTGATAGGAAAATAAAAGTGTAGATATCAAGATATTGAGGGATATTCAGATACTGAGAGATCAGCACCCATCGGGTGAGTGCTTTTCACTGTGCAGAGCCGGATGTGTGGGTTGTGGCCCTCTTTGTAATGTAACAGCTGCAGGTCTTCTACCTCAAAGCTCAGCTTCTTTCCCCTGAGGGCCTTCCTGAGCAAGCAGGGTGATAAGCATTAGCACCAAGCCCACTTAACACATTTTCACAGAAAGAAATAAGCTATGGTATTTCAGGAAAATATTTCCCATTTTTAACAGGCGTAGTAACAGCATTTTTATACACCAGCGGTCCTATATAGCCAGAAGCATTTACTTTAGTTTTAAAAGAAAAATCTTTCACACTCCTAGGGCATTGATGTTATTCATTGAAGCACCCATTTTGTAACCTACTTTCAGCTTTGTCTTATCCCCCAGTTTGTCACTGGTCATCATGTCGTCTCTGTGCTGAAACCATAAAACATGTCAGGCAAATACTGAGTCTATCCATCCCTCTAGCCTACACTGGAATATAAAGAATTAGAACCAAGCTGGGCAATGTTAGCAAACACAACTGAGAAAAGAAAGCAAGGACAATAGAAACAGCAAAACTATATATTTGTTCTGAAAAATGGAGGAAAGGATCTGGAACATATTTGACTCAGTATTGAAAATACTGATGAAAGTAATAAAAGGAATAGATGTAGACCTGATGGAGCATGTCCAGAGAAGGGCCACAAAAATGCTCCAAGGGATGGAACACCTCTCCTATGAGGACAGGCTGAGAGAGCTGGGACTGTTCAGCCTGGAGAAGGGAGCAAGGTGACCTGATAGCAGCCTTTCAGTATCTAAAGGGGAGCTACAGGAAAGAAGGGAACAGAATCTTTAGCAGAGTCTGTTGTGATAGAACAAGGGGAAATGGCTTCAAGCTCAAAGAGATTTAGGTTAGATATAACGAAATAATCTTCTCCAGTGAGGGTGGTGAGGCACTGGAACAGGTTGCCTAGAGATGTGGTTGATGCCCCATCTCTGGAGACTTTCAAGGTGAGGCTGAATCAGTCTCTGGGCAACCTGATCTAGCTGTGGTCTCCCAGTGCATTGCAGGGGAGTTGGACTAGATGGCCTTCGGAGGTCCCTTCCAACTGTAAGGATTCTGTGATTCTATGATTCTAATCTGATCTGCAATACAGACACCACTTAAAACATTCAAATGCGGTCTGACTGAGCATGTGTCATTAGGTACATGGGTTAAAACAAAAACTGGAAACTGGTTGGAAGATGTCATCTTGGAGGGAAGGATCTCTGTATGGAGCGCATCTCCCAAAGGCCTCACATCAGCAGTTCTAAGTCAAAATAATGAAGTCTGAAATCAGACTTTTCAATGAAAAGTCAAAACGTAATTGAAAAAACTTGAGAACTGTGACATAAGCATTTCTCTCTCTCTTTTTTACTTGAGTTTTACATAAAGGACTGGAAAGGCCATTTTAGAAAAAGGCATCTTCTTACGATAGAATTACATCTGAAAAACCAAGCTGGAGCGTTCAGTCTGAGTCCTGTTTTCTTTACACCCACCAGATAAAAGCAGTGGACAATGGCCGGCCCCAAAAATCTTCGACTGCACGCCTCCATATCGAGTGGATCAAAAAGCCCACACCCTCACCCGTGCCCCTGACTTTCGATGAACCCTTCTACAACTTCACCGTCATGGAAAGCGACAAAGTGACAGAAATCGTTGGGGTGGTCTCTGTGCAGCCATCCAACATCCCTCTCTGGTTTGATATTGTGGGTAAGTGGGGGGCCAGTGGTGTAGGGGAGAACCTTGAGAAGCAATGCGTATGGCTGTGGGGTGTTGAGAGGGAGACAACTAACCGTGAACCGTGCCCCCAAATTAAAACCACTTCTGTAATGCTGATATGAAAATGCTATTTATACGTGGTGATAACAATAATAATAATATTCCTGCTTTTGTTATGACTCCTTAGCTAAGCTGAAAAAAGCGCTGTATGGCTGAATTGTTTTTTTTCATAGTATGTTATTTACTGCAATCTTAATGTTGTCTGTCATTTAAATTCTATTGTCATACTTTGCTAATCTCATTTCTAAATGTATTTATGGTACTTAGACTTGCTGTCCCTCATTTCTCTCTTTCTTCACCTTTTTTTCTGCATTCTGTTCTTTTTTTTCTGCTTCCGACTGCCCTGCTTCAAGGTGGCAAGCATGCTCGAGAGATGTTCTATATTCTACAGACAGCTTGTGGGCAGAACTGTTCAACAGAAGGTACCCTTAGTGCAAACACATTTGCTAAAATACAACTATCCAGGCTGCCTTTTATTTTTGCAAGTTCGTTGAGACGATTTATATTACATCTTTCATAAGTGCCTGTGACAGGATGCAATGCGACACATGGATGTGCTGTGTTTCTTTCTATGACAGCTTTTACCGTATTTGTGTCCAATTATTATCATTTTTATTCACGGATTTTCCACAGTTTATCACAAATAATTAATTCCAACTTTTCACAGTCCAGTGCCATCCATTTAACTGTGAAACAGAATGGGATGCATCGACATATGGGTTACAAATGGAGCCACCAAAAGTTTGTCTTGAATGCGAGCTGAAAAAGAGAAATGTGTTTTGATGTGAGATTTCAACCACAAAATTGCCTCACGTAAAATTGCTTACAGAAACAGGAAGGGAGAAATACACTTAGCAAAGAGGAGGAGAAGCCACGGAAGGAGTGTTATTAAAATCACAGGGAAACGCAGTTAAGGATGTAGCTGCCACAAAAACACGGAATAGAGGTTCTCGCTTGGTTGCAGCAGGGAAACAGGAATCGATAATCCTAAGCATCGCTTCCCTACTTCTTCTGCCAGTTCAGTTATGTCATTTAAAATAACTCATTTGACATCTGCAAACTGAGGCTTCCCCCAGCAGCACGATGGCCCTGCAAAGTTGCTGCGGTATTTTAGTATTTGCCGATACTTGTAGGTGATGTTTGTGTGCCTTTGGACATCAAACACTGTGTCTGCTCAAAGTGGTGTTATTTAAATGAAGGGTTATAAAGCAAACACTGTATGAAAGATTAGAGAGACAAAAGCCTTTGCCACAGACTTAGTGGAAAGGGTGCATCAGCAGTCTCTGTTTACAGGGATTGAGCCCAGCTTCCATTTCTGCACAGCTATTTGCGGATGGGTTTAGCCAACAGGAAGGGCAGGGACCACAAGAGAAAGGCTCTGTCAGAGTCATTTTCATCCACCTTTTATTGCCAATTTGTGCAGATGAAAGGCAGAAGCAGCTGCATTTCCTCTTTGAATTTGTATCAAGGTTTCAGGTGCCAACCGCATTAAAATTAAACCCAAAGCTATTATCATGTTCCGGGGTTCCTGCTAGCCTCCGGGGAAGGACAGCATATGTTTCCTACTGTTTCCCTTCCACTCCCTTGGCTATTTCAGTATGCTACGTGCAATTTATTAGCTAATGTTTACGTTCCCTTTTTCTTCCTTGCTGACCCTAGCTTTCCTCCCAGGAGAAGTCTGTGTTTATTGACGTTATTGACAATTTTTTTTCCCATTTGAACCTTTTGCTGACCTCTACAGCCTTTTGGTCTTTTCCTCAGTGAATTCACCAACTCTCATTAAAATGCTGCCTGTGTTAAGCACCGAGAGAAGCCCCCATTCTTCAGCTGCCTTCTTTTACGTTGTTAGTCTCATTTGCAATCTAGCAACACCTTATAATAACATTTCATGTTTGCCTCCTAAACAGAGATGATGGGGAGGACATTCTTAACTTAAGACCTTTAATTTTGTCACTGAATGTAACCTTTATGGCTAAAATAGTTCAAAAGGGTCTAGAAGATTTTGGCTATTCAGACAATCCTAATGGTTTCTTTACAGCATCAAGGAGACATTGCTCCCCTAGACTTAATGAGAAGTCGATGACCCCAGCCATCCAGTTCAGTACTGTTACCATATGGATGTTGTCATTAAATATCACTGCTGTTATTACCAGCAGCATTAGCAACAATCCCAATTTCCACAATAGGAACTGCCAGCAATCCCGGGCATGCAGGAGACTTGGTTGTTCAGGCACTCGGCAGAGGCTGCAAAGACAAAGTCCATCCTGAGAGGATTACGGACAGTGATGCATGTTTAGGTTATGTTTGCTGCCTTCAGTCATTGTCAGTTTTAAGAACACTTCTTGTTCTGCAATACCAGCATGTAGGAAAGATGTTGCTACTTTCCTTTTGGGGGAACATGAGGAATTTTTCACTGTGAGGGCAGTAAGGCCCTGGCACAGCTGCCCAGAGAGCTGTGGTGCCCCATCCTTGGAGGTGCCCAAGGCCAGGTTGGATGGGGACATGGGCAGCCTGAGCTGGTAAGTGCTGTCCCTGCCTATGGCAGTAGGTTGGAACTGGATGGAGGTCTCTTCCAACCCAAACCATTCTGTGATTCTTTGATTCTAATACTGATGTCTAGTGCCAAAAAGTCCCATGAAAGATACAGGTTAGGAGTAAAAGATAGTTGTAGAAAATGGAAAGCTGTTCAGGACTGCTGATGCAATGGAGGATTTTAGTGCTGCTGTCAAACTTAGACTTGATCCTGCTACATCTGGTGTTTTGTGATTTTGGACCTCTGTGCACAGTTCACAGTAATGTCAACAGAAGCCATGAAGGCTTATCTAGAGGCATGGTTTAATATAGAGTTTGCAGGTTGACCTTTATTTGTATGACCTTTTCAAACTAAATGGGCATTGGAATTCCAGAGGATCTTTTTTTTTAATGCCTAATATACACTTTCTTTGAACCCAAGAGGAAAGGGAGCCTGAAGATTAGGCTTTCGAGGATGCTGTCTGCCTAACTTCAGCATGTAATTTGCACCTACAGTGTATGCTCCTAAAATAACTGCTTCAGCTCCTGAGCTAAACTAAGATAGAGGAGGGTGGCTTGCATGCGGAGAGGAAGAGGAGCTAGTTGGTATTTGTGTAATTGGGAATGGTTGAGATGTCACACTTGGTTTCTGTTTTCAGAATGCATTCAACGCCATTCTCAGTTCATGTAGATTGCACAATGTGGAAGACATGAACGTAGGTTGTTTCAATTGTGTTAAATTTATTCATTCATTTATGAGATAGATAAAAGAATGATAAGAGAAGCTCCAAAAATAAGTCACAAGACATTTATTTCTCGCAGGTAAATTGAGCCCTCTGTCTTTTCCTTCCTTTGTTAGTGGTGGGAATGGTGTGATGGTTACTTTGACCATTGGAGCTAAGCTGCATGGTGCTAGTTTTTGCTTACATAGCATGTTGCACAACATCTCTCTGATTCTCCAAAAATGCCTCCCTCTATTGTTCTTTCTTCCCCCAGCCAAATGTTAAAAGTACATCCAGACTTTTTTTATCAAAGGTGCTTAAATGGCAATAATTTTAAGAGCTAATAATTTTAATTAATTGTCCATATAATTCACAGTTCTGCAAACGTTCATTAATATCAAAGTTGTGTACATCCTTAGCCTCCTCTGAATTATCTACTCTGAGAACTAACTAAAATACCTTCTGATTTCTTTTCTGCTTTTCTTTTGCCCGTACCTTCAGCTTCTTAGCAGCAAACCCAAAGCTTTGACTCTCCTTGCAATAGCTTTATCTTTTTGAAAATTTGCACTCTGCAGTATTTTGTTCTTCTGAGCATGACACAGTATATGAAAGAATAAATCTTTGCATGTAATGTTACTAATATGTATTATGCCATGATTAAGAAAAGTCTGTAGTTGAATTAATACTTCTTGAGGCAATCAATAAGTTTGTTTCATAGTTTAGCTAACAGAAACACTTGAAATCTGACCCTTGTTTCTTTTCCTGGAAATCCTTGATACACTTCAGACGTTCTTGGGAGTCAGGATGAATTTGCTTTCTGTATTTTCCTCTGATTCTCTGCTCTGAGCAAAGAAGAATTTATTGGTCCAATTTATCATCACTGTCCTTGATGGTGTTAGTTTATTATGGGGCAAGACAAGTAAGAATTCTTTCTGCTTTGAGAAAATCTGTTCTGGAGCAATGTTCTCTAAATTACATTGTCTTCTGTATTTCTCTTTGCCTCCACTCTTCCATCATGGCAAGCCAAATGACACTTGTATGAAGATGACAATATATCCTGGCTTTTTTAAGTTTGGACACATGGCTTCCATGTTTCTTGCTATCTACCAGTGAAGGAAGAGTCTTGTTTTCAAGATGTCCTGCAGAATTCAGTATAATTTGTCTTGGCATCTGATACCCAACAATTCTGAACGTTCGCTGTCATCAGACATTCCTTAGGTGTATATTCAATCCCACTCTTCTGGATCATTCCACTGGAAAAGAGGGGAAAAGGCCCTTAGGTGGGACCTAGGTGCCTGCAAGTCCTCCAGATTTGCAGATAAGTTTTCATCTCAGGGGAGAAAATGGTTTCTCCCAGCAGGGTAATCCTGTCTATGACTGCATATCAGCAGCTAGTAGGAACATAAATAGGCTCAGCATCCTACCAGAAATGAACTCCATCTAGGAAGAGTACTACAAGAAAACATTGTTGCTTGCAGCAAATACAATAATCAAAATACAAGCAGACTGTGCATGAAAATTAAACATATTCTGGAATTCAAAAAGGACAGAAATGTATCTGCACCGTATCTTGCCTTAGGCAAATTTGCCAGTTGATGTCAAGAAATCCCTTTTAACAGCTCAGAAAGCTTTTCTTGGCCTGACCATTACACCAGACGTGTGGTAAGCTTTACATCAGAAGATCTTCTCTTGCTAGTCATGTAAGATTTTATACTGTTTTTTTCTTAGCCATCTCTTTTAATAAAAGGAAAATTAATTATTTTTATCTTTCGGTATTATTTTTTTCAGAAGAAAAGTAGGTTCATGGTGACTATGGTGCTAAGAAATGAGCTAAAAACCAAGGTGGCATTCCAAATTCAGAAGATTTAATCAATGCTACTCTGTACTAAGAGCAGAAACTGCTGACTGTTGAATCAGCAGTGTCCAGATACCATTTCTTGAGACCACCTCTTTACCCATACTATGGCATCTCCCATACTGAGAATCAGGGCTGTGAAAATCATGAAGCTGTAGCAAGGGTGAAGAACAAATGTCTTTTGTACCAGGGGCTGTTTCTGCGGCCATCCCAAGTTTGATAACATCTGGAATTGACTAGAGTTATATTCGAAGATGCTATATAAGTGACAACATGCTTTCAGATAGCATAAAAATCTCCTGGTTATGGAAATTTAATGCTTTCACAGTTTATTGAAGAACATAAAGATCAATCTCAAGAAAGTCAGGGTGGAAATCATCTAATTTAACTTTAGATGTCCAAAGTGAAGACATAAATATCTGCACTAGCTCTCTTTGGGAATCTTAACAGTCAATTAGAGAGGCAGATTAATTTATGCCATCCAAACACAACGTGTGTTCTCACCCAAAGATGACACTGGAACTAGGTGGGGACTTTTCCCAGTCTGAGGGTTTCAGTTTATCAGGGTATTGTAAGGGAAGTCTTTAGTATAAATGTACCAGTATTACATCTTAGCTGGCAATAGTACTGCACACAACAGCTAATCCACATCTCTCTTAGGTCAAGTCTAAGGTCATCTCTCTTAGGTCATCTCTCAGCGTCAAAATGCTTTCTCAGATCAACCTGAATACCCACTTTGTCATTTCAGTTAACTTGCCTTCTTTATAGCTGACTTTCCCAAAGTGTCCAAGGAACTTACAGTGCTTTGTCTTCATTTGAATTATTACTTTCCTAATGCAATTGCGAGCACATTAGCAAAGACTGCTTATACATGTCTTGTATCCAAAAGCAGGTTTGCAGGACAATGGAAAGGAAAGAATGTACCTCATACTACAAAATGAAATAAATAATACAAATTCACATTAATAATACTGAACAGCTAAACAAAATTTTGTCATCCTTAGCCCACTTCCATTCCAAGACTGTGATCAAAGAAAATGTGAAATGGCCTTCAGTAATGTTATTGAAACCAATACTACTGAAGTTTACACCAATGAAAATAAACTCACTTCAAAATGATTTGGAGTTACATGACAGCATGATTTTGAAAATTCAGGTACCCGAGAAATGTGTGAAACTCTCATTAGCTCCAGACTCAGCCCTTCATCCTCCATGTGAGCACCCTTCGGAAGGAAATTGCTTCAAGTGGAGTTCCCAGATTAGTTCAGCTGCACAAGTTTTTAATAGAAAAGTCCTGTCTGTTTTTGTATGATTCTTCTCTCTCTGTACCCTTCCAGCACCCATCTTTCAAAGATAACTGTTGGGGACTTTGTAACAGGCTTGTTGTAGGCTCTACATATCCGTTCTTTTAGCATATATGCCTAAATTTATACCAAATTCAGTAATTATTCTTCAGTGCTTTAGAGGCATTCATTATCTGAGGTGCTGTTGTGAGGGCATATGAAGGCTGAGAAGCAGTACGGAGTATTTCCTGGGCACATGTAGTAGGATGAGGAGCAGAACCAATATCCCAGGGAACATGAGAACTAATTTCCAGAAATTCAAGCACTGACTTCTTCATTGTCAACAGCTAACCATAGTCCATTGAAATGTACCAGGTAAATCAAGAATAAATCAGGATTTCACTCCAGAAGAGATCGTAGCCACAAATCTCACAGAGGAGTTCTTTGCCTCTTCTCTGTCTCAGTGTTTGATGCAGTTTCTGCATTGCTTATTAGAGAATGAATCAATATGAATTAAAGTGCATTGCCTAGTTTGTTACGAGTATAGGGCAGAGTGGTGTGGCTTGTGACCAAGATTTATTTGCTTGTCATTAGGCTGATCTGGGAGATGTCTGTGCCATACAAAAAACGCTTATACTGTATTCAATTCATAATTCATGGGAAGAGTATTCTGCATGTAGTGAAAGTATCTTGAAGAAGTTGGGTTATTTGCAACACAAATGTGTGTTGCCCTGCACAACCTGCAGTAATCCAACAGAGGAAGGGAATTTATAACATTGATTATTAATCCTCCTCTTTTACTTCTTGGAATTTCTAAAGGCAGGGTTTCTTTGGATGTGTATGCCAGTTGATAGCATATAATTTTTGACTGCTCATTAAGATGATTATTAAGCATCTTGAAGTGCAGGCTTTCATTTTGTGTTCATGGTTATCAGTATGAAACATTCTCTTTGTAAAGTGCCTACTGTCCCAAGGCTAGCTTCGTTTCAGCAGAGATTTCCTCACAAGAATCTGAAATTCACTTCTTCAAAGAAAGCTTTTTTCAGAGTTGGTTTTCATGGTTCTGTTTTTCTCAAGTAAATCAATTTAAAACTTTTCTTGGGAGCTGGCATCCTTTTCTTGCAAACTTAAAAAAAAGAAGAAGAAGAAGAAGAAGAAGAAAGAAAACCTGAACAAATGATCAATGCCCAAATACCTTGGTATTGCTTAAATGTCAAGAACAATTACATTTTCTCTCTAGTGTCAAATAGTGTTAAGCATATATATCAATTGAGAAAAAAATATGCAATTTGGGCTTGCAGAAGGAGGTTAGGGAATAAGCAGTGTTTCTATCCCCCATAAATCACAGCAGATCCAGTGTCAGTGTTTTCCTGGAGAACCACAACAGCATCTGTTAGGCTCAGAGCTATAAATATGTATGCACATATATTCAGCACAGGGAAGTCTGATGTCGAGTCTGAAATGGTCATGTTTAGATTTTTTTTCAAAGGGCAGAAGTTCACCAGTTCTTCTTCTGTCCTTTGCATAGATCACTTGCTCTCATATTCCTTCTCCCTCTTTCATCCTGCCTTCCCTGAGAGCATTCCCAGGCAGTCCAGCACAAAGCAGTGCTTCTTCCATCTTGCACCTTCTATGCAGTAACTTGTGCCAGAGGGAGAGAGGAATGAGAATTTCTCCATGTTATGGAATTCATGGGGAATTCATCCTGTTCACCTGCAGTGATCCCCCTATATCTTCAGTTTCTTGGAAAGCCTACGCCTTTCTCCCTTCACTAAATGCATGACTGTGTCTGTGCCACGAATGTTCTGGCTGTGGATCAGCACATCATGCAGATGCAGAACTTGATGGCAGAGGAAAGAAAACGATCCCCTCCACTTCTTTGTCTCCAGCCTTAAAATGAGAGCTATTCTGTCATAATATAGGAATTGGTTGTATTTGTTTATTTATATGTATTGATCTTGTAGAAGGATTATGTAGATTATGTAGAAGGATTATGATCTTGTAGAAGGAATGAATGTCTTTCTACCTGTGGATCTAATGCCAAGAGATCCGAGCAACTCCTACACAAGATCTCAGCCAGTGGGGTTACAGAACTGAGCTGTCAGTCTGTAACTTTCAGCATTGCATTGCTATGTGACGAATACACCCAAAGAGTTCATTTGTCAGCAGTGTTATGTTCCATCTCTCCCTGTCCCCAGCTCCCAGAAATTTCAGACTTACGATAAATTCCACTCCGGAGTGGAGTGGGTAGGAAGGAGCTTAGCAGTAGGGAGTGTGCTCCTTACTTCTGAACGCAATGAGCAGTTCTAATCTGTAAACCATAGCTGTGGCTGAGAAATCCTGTAACCCTTTAATCTCAAATTATTTATGGCTCTCTCTTACCTAATAGATTTTTTTTTTTTTTCTTCTTTTTCTTTCTTTTACCTAAGACTCAGGAGGGTTTTTTCACTGCTGCATCAGTCAGTGTGTGACAGCATAAGGGGATATTAGTTTCAGAACAGTGCTTTGTGGGGGTTTTTTTAATGGAAAGGAATTCATGATGTGTATCCTGTCAGATCTATTTAAATAATTCCTAAAAGACCAGTAGAATATGACCTTTGCTGCCAGTAATTTTCGTTGTCCTTGAAATTAACATAACAAATCTCTATTTGCATTTTGTAAATTTATTGTAATATTTAAAGGCTCAGTCTTCACATCCACAAGCATCATTGAGAATTCCCTGAAAATAAAATTTGTGGAATAGAACCCTCTTAAAATGGTTTTTATTCAAAAAGATTATTGTGCTTGTTCATTACACAGACTGCAAGGGCAACATCTTATGGGCTTATAGCCATTGCATTCTTTTTATAGACTCAGTTATGGTTCACTTAAATATACTGCTAGATTTTTTTTTTTCTTGCAGTGCATTTTAATGATATCTGCTTTCCAATGTACAAACTGTGCTTTGAAATATAAATGAGTTACAAACAAAGACGAATCAGTAGATGTATTGTGTATGCTAAGGCAAGCCATTAAGATGGATGCCAGTAAACATATATATGCCCACTTTTAGGAACATTTGCAATGGAAATTTTCCAGAGACGGCTAATTTAATTGTATTTTTGTGCAACAATTAGGAGGGAATTACGATAGTTCTTTCGACGCGGAGAAGGGAGTGGGCACTATTGTCATTGCAAAGCCCTTGGATGCAGAGCAGCGGTCAATATATAATATGACTGTGGAGGTCACCGATGGAACAAACGTTGCCACAACCCAGGTAGAATATCACCTTCCTTTTCTGACAAGTTTTTCATTTGTTAGTGAAATATATATGCTATAAAAATTAATAATTTTGCTACTGAGCTAAAACCTCATCCTTTGAGACCACTGTTAACTAATGGAGGGATATTTTTCAGAGCCTTTCCATCTGGTTGTAAAGAATGGGCTGGTGAATGCTTCAAAGCGGTATTTCTCCTTTTGTCCTCTTCGCGCTCACATGAAAGTAATTTGCCTTCCTCCAGCTGAGGGAGTCCCTATCTCTGGTGGCACTGATAGATTTTGACAATTGTATCACCCCATAATTGTCCAAAATACAACAGTACTTCTGTGAGGTTGGGGAATATTGCTATTGATTGTATTAAATGGAGTTTATGCCTCTCATCCTCCCAAGACCCAAATGTGGGACACAAGATCAATTGTTCAGAGACAGAATTGTTCAGAGAGGACACTTAAAATTTAAAGGATATCCCTTTAGTGTCACTGCCTGTGATTACATTGTCTTCCTGGGGACAGCCACAGTCGACCCTTTCAAACCAAACTTGCTGATCAGGGTCAGTGCCTTTCAGCAATTAATATGATAGATCAGATAAGTATGAAGGGCTGGAGTTACACTAGCTCTTCACATCACTGATGAGGAGATCATGACGCACAGTCTGGGTATCTGCATGGTGGGAACCAGTCTAGGGGAGGTGGTTGGCACATTTGCCCATTTTGCCTCACTGGACCTGGTGAGTGTGATGGAACTCATACATGGTGAGTTGTGGAGCATGCACATTGTGGAAATGCACGCTTAGTAATACAGGACACCTGTGTGCAGTCTCAAATCCCAGATAAATATGGCCTATAGAGGAAGTGAAAGAATAGATTTGTGATACTTGTTTCATGATAATGCAGAAGGAATGCCTGATTTTTTTTTTATTTGTGTATGTAGATACATACATACACATGTGGATTCTTCTTTTTGCCTTGCATTCTTGCTCAACAGTTCAGATATGAATCTGTATTCACTGAATCACAACACTGACACTCCTAAGAGACTGTTAAATCATTGACTGCTTTCTGAATCCAAATTCTTGTTTATAACGAGACTTAAAATCTCTATCTAATTATCGCTATCCGATAACTTCTCTTGATAATCCACTCTTGATAAGAAACATCAGTTGATGGTAAGTTAAGTGGTGGGAAATCTACTATTTTCCCTGCTAGTTTAAGTAATTAATTGCCTCTCAGCTGAAAACATTCCTTATTTTTTAACTTGATTATATCTGACCTGTATTCCCTGTTATGCCTTTCTCTACTCGATTAAAGAGCTCTTTAAAAACCCGTATTTTCTCCCTGGGAAGGCACTTACTCAGAGCAGTCAATTCACCTCCCAGTCTTTTGGCAGACAGGCGAAGGAGAATGACTGACCTCCTTACGTTCTCTTTCCATAAGGCATTTTCTTCAGCCCCCGAGTAACCTTTTGTTTTGCTTTGTCTTTTTTCAATCTTGGCGACATTCTCAGTCCGCATTTCAGAAGTGGGGCGTTGAATCCCTAACACCATTTCGTGCAAACGTTTCTGCCAAACAAATGTTACAAAGCAGGAGGACTTTCAAACATGCTGGATGCAGATGATTTGCATTTGCATGGGTATTATGTTTCTTGTAGTTGTTTATGATTTAATAAAATGACCCCTGTGACAGTCCTCAAAACCTATTTTGATGAAAACCCATTATTTTTAATTAAAACATAGGGTAAAAACATATTTTAGTAAAGCTGTTGCATTCTAAAAGAAGCCTCAGCGTTCTTCCTAACAGTGATGTGACCTATTTAGAAGCTTTAGGATAATGATTTAGAATTGCAGTATTATAGCATTTGGTTATCAGTGATGGGTCCAAACCCTTCTCCCCATTTCTTTCTCTCTACATAGATACTGTTTGTGGATTTAATTGTGGCCCAAGCAACTTCTGAGAACGTGTTTCTTTTGCTGTTTGCAACAGAGATTTCAAAAGCAATCATTATCTCAAGCCTGCCAGAATGACGGCCTGCCTAATTATGTCTCCACACTACTAAATTTTCCTACTTTACTTCTGACTGTTCTTCAGAGCCTTTGGTGACTTTGTTCATCTTCATTTCATTTCAGGACAATAATAAAAAACTGAAAAGTAATATATGTCATAGAAAGTGTATAAAAAGCATCTGCTCGTAGCTTTTGGTGGCCTTGTTCTGAGTTCTGGTAAGATGACATTTGGAAGTGTTTTGTCTTGTGTGCAGTAGTACCTGCATTTTTAACTATAGCTGCAAAAGGATGTAGAATCAGAATTGTTTGAGTTGGAAGTGATCCTTAAAGGTCACCTAATCCAACTCCCCTGCAATGAACAGGGACACCTACAGCTAGAGCAGGTGCTCAGAGCCCCATCCAGCCTGATGAATATGGTAGGAGAGGAAGGGAGATGAAGGCAAATGGGTGAATTCATCCACTTGTACAACCATCAAATAATAAAAAGCCCCTCCAAAGTGATGTGGTTCGTTGTGAAACAGCCGATCAGCAGTGTGCCAAGCGGAACAGTCTTGCTTATTATTCCACCGCACCTGTTCCCCTTTATCTCTTTCTGGCCTTTTGTCTGGTACACAGTTGGAGGTGGTAAAATACAGCGTAAAAATGCCAAAGATTTTTGCTTGGGTAACACGATCCCTGGCATGGCCTCGCATAAGTTTCTGCAGCAATGCTCCAGCACGCCTCAAATCCTGATAAACTGTTGGCTTCCTTCATGCCTTACTGCACACATGGTTCGCTGCTCTGCCGTCAGAAGAAGGAAATCATTTTGATTTAAAAGCTACATCTGTTGTATTAACAGTTCGCTGTTGTGAAAAGAGGTGAAAAGAACATAAGGAATGTTTGAAGAAAAAAAATCCTAAACTTTGTTTGCAACTGAAGGTGGTTTTGGTTTGGAAGAGATGAGCATTGCAGAATTGCAAACTCTTAAGTGAGAATCATAGCACCAGGATGTGCTGAGCCATTGCCACTCACCATGCCCAGTGGAAAACAGCAGTGATAGGGAGGGATGGAGAGTAGAAGAGGCAGAAATGTTGCCTCATTTGATTTCTATATTATTTATATATGTAACGATTTACGTACATATTTTTATATCTATGTATTAGCATATTTATATATATTTACATATAAATGTATTATAAATTAAGTCAGGAATAAGCCCAGGAGAGCTTTTGTTTTTATTCCCCCTTAGCTTAATTCATCATTGCTCAAGGCTGCGTGGTTATTTATGAAAGGCTGAATGCATACGTTGGCTCTAAATCCCTTAGAAACATGATTCCCACAGCTGCCAGGCGAGCTGCTGGCCATGGGGAGGGGATGGGGCTTCTCCCAGGCACTGGTAAAAATGTGGACAGAATCTCTTGGAGCAGCCATGAGGTTGACTAACTCAGCCAGAGTACTGACTGCCTTAAGTAACATCAGATATTCCCTGGGTCATAACTTAGGTTTGTACCAAAATCCCTTTTTTTTTTTTTTTTTTCTTTCTTCATTGAACAGCTCAAGTCCTTTACATTCAAGCACAATATAGTAGTAATGTTTATTTCTTTATAATGTATACTGCTAAACTACCTACAAAAGTACACCAGGAAACAATCATCTAAGTGATGATGTTTTTCACTTTTATGGATAATTTTGTACAAGCAGGCAATTATTTTTTGAAGAACAAACTCCTGGAGTCATAGCATTATATAAAAAAAGACGTTTTTCTTTCTTACTTATTTTCTTACCTCTTTCTTGTTTCTCATCATCCTAACTGCCATAAAAAGATGCTTTAAAGCATGAAGCCTAATGCTTCAAAGCTAGCAGGAAAAATGTGCTTTGGCTGCACTTACTCTGAAGCCATCCCACTGTTTTACCTGCTGGGGAACGTTTTCTTTATAAGATGTGATGAGGCTCTGGAACAGGTTGCCCAGAAAGGTGGTGGATGCCCTGTCCCTAGAGACATTCAGGGTCAGGCTGGATGGGGCTGTGAGCTCCTGATCTAGCTGTAGGTGTCCCTGTTCATTGCAGGGGAGTTGGACTAGATGGTCTTTAAGGGTCCCGTCCAACACAAATGATTCTCTGATTTGTTAACACTGAGGAACTGGTCAGTCACAGCTAATGAGGGTGGTTCCTTTTGCCAAACAGTGAAAAGTTCTTCTTAGCAGACCATGGCCAATGTGTAGACAAGATATCAGAGTCTGCATGTGGGTGAGGAGCATTTGTTCTGTTATATTTGTTCCTTTGGAGGATCTGCAGCTATTAAACAAGTGCCTTCAGAAAAGTCAAAATTCAGCATTGTTGCCTGCACTTTTCTAGCAGAGTGGGAGTACACCAAGGTGTTGGCTATCCCTGCGCAGATTGCTCCTATGAAGGTAGACAGTGCCTGTGTGAGCTGTGGATCCTTTGAGAACTGACCAGATGTGGTGTTTCCAGTCAGTTTTTCACATTTGCTTAGATGAATGTTTCCTCTAAACTAGAACCAGGAAAGAAGGATGAGATGGGTCGAGAGGGAATGGCCTTAAGTTGCACCAGAGCAGGTTGAGGTTGGATATTAGGAGAAATTTCTTCTCAGAAAGAGTGGTGAGGCACTGGCACAGGCTGCCCAGGGAGGTGGTGGAGTTACTGTCCCTGGAGGTGTTCAGGAACTGTGGAGATGTGGCACTGAGGAACGTGGTTGTGATGGTAGTATTGGTGTTAGGTGGACAGTTGGGCTCGATGATCTTAGAGGTCTTATCGAGCCTTTGTAATTCTGTGATTCAGTGCTGTGCTTTTTTCTGCCATTTCCAGTCATCTCAGCACTGCCTTGCCTGTGAAACAAAGACTTTTTCCCCTCCTTTAACATAACACAAAGGAACATGGTGAAGTATAAATAACAGGCCATTGAGGTTCACAGAGAAACTGTTTGCATTTTTATGTTAAGGTTGGGGTTTGGGGGGAGAAAAACTTGTCAGGAAGTAGCAAATAAAGCTGTGTGGTAACTCTACTGAAAGCAATATTAAATCAAAATAGGTTTTCAAAAACCATACAAAAGCGTAATCTGAGTTTAAGCAATTCAGGCACTTAATAGGTTGTATTACAACACTGTGCCCAGACCAAGCAATTAGCCAAACAGATTCCTCCAGCTTCAAATGTCTATAAAGCAGCTTCTGGCAGACATCCAGTCTTCACTCAAATATATTTGTGCCTAAACTAAAGGTATTTGTGATGGGCAACATTAAAAACAGCTTTGGGGAGACTTCCTGCATTAGGTTTTGTTCTGCCTCGATTTGATTGTATTTGTCTAGGCCTTTCACTTGCCATTTTAAATACAAAGTCTTTTCAGATGCTCTGAGTGTTACTTTACCTAATTTGTAAGCTCGGAGGCCTGTGAGTCCTTTATTTGAAACTTGCTTTAACTGTGGGAAATAGGAAGTGAACAGGGAGAAGCAAATCTTTTATAGAGAGGGGCTTGTTCGGACTGCAAATGAGGCACCTCACAATGGGAGCAGCAGTGGCAAGGCTGGAGCCTGCAATGGGCTGGAATGTTTCCGAGCTTCCAAGGAGAGAGCTGGGCAGAGGCTGCTTTGCTGCTGGTTTGCTTTATAAGTGTGGAAAAAGGGACTTGCAGCTAATGTTTGTCCTGGAAAGCGTTTTAGTCAGTAACCTTGCATGGTCCACAGCACAGAGCAATCACTGCTTTAACAGCAAGTAGTAAGCACTTCTCTGTGTCACTTTTTGGAGATGTGTTAGAAGCCTGTTATAACCTACCTCTTACTTTACAATGGGCACTTGGGTACCCACAGGATAATAAACGATATTTGTGCAGCACGGCGCGCTCTTGTTGAATCTTCCATTTGGAAGTAAATCTGAAGTAAGTGTGAAAATAGGCACACCAGGAGTACTGGAGTGCCTTCAGTAGGGTAACACTTGGCTTTAGGTGGTTTTTTGAAAGACGTGTTCCAAGCTTATTATTGCTTAAAGCTTCAAGGAGCAGCAATGGCCCTTGTGAAGTCAGTGGGAAGTTTGCCAGTAGTGCCAAGATGTTATGCCCAAGTTTGGCAATGATTAAATGAATTTGAGTAACCTTTCCTTATATTAACAATCTGGTGGAATTCCACTCGCTTGGCTTCACATATGTTTGTAGGATCAGGCTTTCTATGAGCCTGGTATTCATGTCAGTGTAACGTTTGTCCTTTAAATAAAGGAAAATATTTTCCCCTCTTATTAAATATCACCTTGCTAGAAGTCATCCTGCTGTAGCAGGAAATCTCTGCATAGGAAAGTAGGATTTTAAGATGACCGAATAAGAAGGAGATGGCTCAAAAATAAGCCTAAGAATGCAGTCCTGAACTTCTTCCCCATCCTTACTTCTCGTCTTGCTTTGGTAAGTCACTTAATCGTGCTGCCAGGAGGTGTCTTCCTGCATAGAGGATAACTGTCACTTGCTCTTCTAAAATGTTATAAGAACTGAAGGAGTAATATCTACTCAAAATGACCCTTACATTCCATTTAATTTTACATTATTTGGTTTCCAGTAGCTCCTAAAATGGTTAGGTTTTGAGGAGCATAAGGTTACAATTTTTCCATAGTTTAATGGTTTGACTGTATAATCAGTATCCCTCCATATTCTGATTTCCTTTTGTGACAAGGAGAATTTGCCCCTTCCCTTCCCCAGCAGAGGAGACACTGTAACCTTAAAGTCACAGGTGACCCTTGGGGATTTTGAGGGACGGCTGACAAAAATCAGAATTACTCTGACTCAAATATAAGAAATGATGAATCAGTAATGGCCTCTTTATTCATTAACATCACTAGCCCATTGTCTTCCCCCTCCAGATGGAAGTGGCTATTGAAACACAGAATATGTAGTAAATAATGTGTACTACAGTGTGGATCATTTGACAAATCACTAAAATGCTGTCATCTCCAGGTAATAAAATTCCTACAATGTAAACAGGCACTCAATCAGTTTTACAATAGGTAGGAGAAAGGAATAAATAGAAGTTCTATCTTGAAACTACCAGAATAATGTGCCTAGTTCTCCATAAGCATGCCAACCACAGTTTGGTGGTCTCAGTGTTTACTTTCTCTTTTCCATCCTTTTCGCTTTCCAAGCACCATCATATCTTTAAGTCAGGGTACTACCTTTTGTCTTTTTCAACTGGAAGAAATGTTGCTATGTGAAGCCGTTCCATGTTTCCCATAGCCTCAAGGCTTATGCCTGGTTTCTGATGCTGGTATCATCCCACCCTGTTTTGCTTATGCAGTCTGCTGAAGGCATAAATCATACAGCCTCGGCTTGCACAGTCATGGTGCAAGCTTTGTGATGGTTAAAGTTTTATGGTTTCCTCTACTTTCTCAATTTGCTAGAATGAGCCCAAAAAGCACAAGGTGTAATAGGAAGTGAACCCCACTACTGTGTGGTTGCACACAACACAGCACACCCCTGCTCTGGCAGTACCTCTACAACACTTTGCTGTGCATCTCTACTTTTTTTTTTTTTCTTTTCTTTTCTTTTTTTTTTTACAGAACAGCTTTAGCCTTCACAAAGCAGTATTAAAACCAAACTCCCACACAGAAGCTGACCCTTACATGGCAGCTTACCTGCCCAAAGTAGGCTGAGATGTAGCAGCATCTGCTGTTCATCAAATACTCTTGGTGTTTTCCAGCAAATCCATATGAAAAGGTTTTCCTTCTCTGTTGGACTACCTACAACAATTTAGAACAGAGTTTCTGGCCACCAGTTATAAGTGTGTTTTTTGTTGTCTCTGTTTGCAATGCAGGAGTAAAATAATCCTTATTAATAAGCCATGTTACCGTGGAACCCAACACTTGCAGCCCAGAAGGCCGTCTATGTTCTGGGCTGCATTAAAAAAGGAGTGGCCAGCAGGGAGAGGGAGGTGATTGTCCCCCTCTACTCATCTCTTGTGAGGCCCCATCTGGAGTACTGCGTCCAGGCCCAGGGCCCCCAGTACAGGAAGGACATGGAGCTCTTGGAGCGGGTCCAGAGGAGGGCCACTAAGATGATCAGAGGGCTGGAGCACCTCTCCTACTAGGAAAGGTTGAGGGAACTGCGATTGTTTAGCTTGGAGAAGAGAAGGCTCCAGGGAGACCTCATTGTGGCCTTCCAATACTTGAAGGGAGTATATAAAGAGGAGGGAGAGCGGCTGTTTGCAGTGGACAGTTATAGGACAAGGGGGAATGGACAGGGGAGGTTTAGGTTAGATATTAGGAAGAAGTTTTTCACCCAGAGGGTGGTGATACACTGGAACAGGTTGCCCAAAGAGGTTGCAGATGCCCCATCCCTGGAGGCATTCAAGGCCAGGCTGGATGTGGCTCTGGGCAGCCTGGTCTGCTGGTTGGTGACCCTGCACATAGCAGGGGGGTTGAAACTCGATGATCGTTGTGGTCCTTTTCAACCCAGGCCATTCTATGATTCTATGAGAACTGAGGGTATCAAAACAGCTTGAGAAGGTGCTTTTAAATGCTAAACACCAGTAATCAGATTGTCCCCAGCTCAGAAGATTGCTTTAGTGTCTCTTCCTTACACTTGCAAAAGTTGTTCAGCATTGGCTCTGTCCCATTAGAGTAAGGATAGAGTTTTATTTTTTTCCTCAGGCTTTCTTTCCTATATTAAAAAACACATATTTGCATCTTCTTCAGATGTGAGTTCTTTGATTTTTGTTTTTTCCTCAGTCAGGTCAGAAATATGCCTTGATATATTGTATAGCAACAGCAAGAATATAAGTGTTGTAACATTTCATCATTATTATAGCCCTGGCAACGTATGTTTTCACCCCAATTTTATTGCTATCTGTCCAGGACTGAAGCATAACTTAATAAAGGCTTCTCCCTGCTTCACTCTGGCGTATCATAATCTGCTGAAAATTAAATAGCATGGAATGTGCAGTTGAAGCCCTATGCCATTTAACTTACAGAGTATTTTATTTCAGCTGTCTTTTAAACAGTTCCCAGGCTAGTTCATTACGACTGCTGCTTACAATTGCTCGTGTTCCTTCTGGTAATGCATTCTGCAAACTCTTCGAAGATCAGAGAAATCTAAAGTTTCATTTCTCTCTGAGGCCAACATCTGTTTCTGCAATATTGTAGTAAAAGTATAACTGTATTTTTATTCTGTTAAGAATATATGGGTTTATGGGGTTTGATCAAGTGAAGTAATAAAGTATTTTCTTAAGAAAGGGCCAGGTACTTCCCAGAGCAACAGAGAAAACATGATGAGGGATGAGTCAAGTCCTCTAGTCTTAGGGAACAGTCCTGGGCGCAGCCTTTCCCATGCAGTTTGTTTTTATGTCTGACCTCTCCCCCTTCACATTTCCTGAAGGCTTGGTACCCAAATTTCAAAGACAGACAATGCAAATGGCATAGGTTTCATTTACATTTTTATCTGTGGTCCCACCATTCATAAACTTCAACAAAAGGGAGGCAAGTAGCTGTTCAAGGGAAAATTTGTGAGCTATAAAGCCAAGCATCACTGGCAAAGGACAAGCAAAGCCATACAAGTAGTCCTTTTTGGCACCAGTGCCTGCAGGTTACCTGTCTGGGTGGTGTGCACTGATCCAGGTGGGTTGGGCTTGCATTGCCATCTTAGCATGTCTCCTGCTCTGTCCTCATAGTCTGAGATGTGGCAGCAACTTCCATGATTTGAAATTGCTAGTAGGTCCCAACACAATACATGGGGCAGAAAACAACCTAAGATTTATACTCCTAGGATTTGTAATCTTGATCATATAAAAGAAGGGTTTAAGTAACTTGATAAGGAATATTTCATAGCCTTACTAACAGCAAGGGGAAAAGGAAATGACTTAATAGGTGCAGAATGCCCTTGTAACCAGCACAGCTACAAGGGACAACAGAACCATTACCGTTTACCATTGAGGAAATATTTGCCAGTCTTTAGATACTGAAAGTCTCCTATGCACTTCTTTGCTAGACTCGAAGTAAGTCCAGTAATTAGCACATTTTGCCTCCAAAGTCATGTCCTTACAGTTTCTTTAGATCTGAACTATTTAATATTAAATTTTCGCAGTCCCGCTATACAACAACATAAAATCGGCTATCTAAAGTCAATTACATTTCTTCAGGTGCCTGTTCAGGAGTCTGACTAGACCTCAATAACTTCAAATGTTTTTTTCTTTCATTAACTGTAGGTCTTTATCAAAGTGTTGGATAACAATGATAATGGCCCAGAATTTTCTCAGCCAAGTTATGATGTCACCATCTCAGAGGACATCCTCCCTGATACTGAAATTCTGCAGATTGAAGCTATAGACAGAGATGAAAAACATAAACTGAGCTACACTATTCACAGCAGCATCGATGCAATCAGCATGAGAAAATTCAGAATTGATCCCAGTGCTGGGGTGCTCTATACTGCGGAGAGATTAGACCACGAAGCTCAAGATAAGCACATCCTTAATGTCATGGTAAGAATGCAATATTCACTTGGCTCAGGACACAAGCACTGCTGTTTCAGTGCAAACATGCCTTGGTCTTTGCTTGAGTAAAGTACTTTCACTGTAGTAAGTAGCCATTAATTTCATGTTGCCTGCTCTGCTGTGTATTTATTTTACCTTTTTTATTTGGACTTCTGTGAAACTTACTGTGAATTCATTGCACCTCATACAAAATGATTTACCATCTCAGAGGAGAAGCAAGCAGGAAATTATTTAATCTCTTGGCATCTGGTCTTCTCACTCCAGGTAATTTTCCGAGTTTCTGTAGTGAGGCTGAAAGATATTTGAGAAGTTACTCACAGGGAGATAACTGTGTTGTTTTTTTTCTGGGAGTCTATGATTTTTTTTGCCATGCAGAGTGCTACGGCCCCTCTGGATACAGGCCTCATTTATAGTTTGCTTTTACTGACTTACTTTAGTAGATAATCAGTTGATATACAAAATAGTTTTCAGCTACTTTTTCCAAGTGTTTGGGTATACAGAAAAAAAAAATTACTACCATTTTTTGCTTAGTGTGCATAGATTACAGAATGTAAGTCTCTGTGTTTCAAGTGAGCATTGTATATTATGAAGTGGGAGTTAATTACAAAATTTCTCCTTTCTTTAAACATTGTAGATTGCTATTTATTTAAGTACTTATGAGCCGTGCAGAAGAGTTCTGTAAAGAAACAGCTCACAACATATAAGGCACAGGGCCTACTTTGAGTGGGTAGCCCAGGAATCAGGAGTTCCTGAGATTTTTAGTATCAGGTTGAGAGAGGGAATTTTCTCTCAATGGTACTTCTGTTGGGATTACTTGGCACTTCTTAAAGTTATTCCTACTCTGATTACTGTTGGTATCATCTTCAAAAAGGTATGTATGTATATGTTGTTGAAAAAGTCCATTGGAAAATACAAGTGCCAGACTGATACCTAGACAATTCTACATACTGTAGCTCTTTGAAAGATGGAGCAATGTGTAAGGTTTGTTTGTCTGTGAAGCAAGGAGTGTTAGGGTAAGGGCATGACCATATAGCATGTATTACAAAAAAAAGAAACCTAAAACTAAATTTAAGATGTCATCCAAAAGCATATCGCGATGATTAGTTACCATGAGTTTTTTACAACTGAAAAGAAAAATCTCTGAGCTTCTTGAATTTTGATATGTACTGTGTCTTCTGTGTGATTGTGTTTTAGACTGCAGGTTCCTTGGGACAAATGCAATTACATTGCTTTGTATTAAATAGACCTCAAAGCACTCAGATAACTAATATTAGTGAAGTTGTAATGAATGAATACCAGGATGTACATTACATACTTTCTCTGTAGGTCCGAGATCAAGAATTCCCTTATAGAAGAAACCTGGCCAGAGTCATCATAAACGTGGAAGACTCCAATGACCACAGCCCATACTTCACCAGTCCACTGTATGAAGCCTCAGTATATGAATCAGCAGCTGTGGGATCAGCGGTTTTACAGGTCACGGCTTTAGACAAAGACAAAGGAGAAAACGCAGAGCTTGTCTACACTATTGAAGCAGGTTAGGACAGAGCATCAGCACAGAATCTCACTGACATTCACTCCATGATCCTTTTATCTTTAAGTCACTCGTTCAAAGCCATCACAGAAAATAGTTATTGAAAGCTGCTGGCTTGAGTGTAGTCCACAGTGGATCCTCCACAAACAAGTGACACAACAACTTGTACAACCTGCCATCTTTTCCGGTATTTGGATTAGAGGAGCATGGAGACTAGAAATTGCCAGCAAAGCCATAGTAATTTAGTGACATGATGGCTCTTGAACGTATGTCTATAAAAGCCTAAGGGACGCCACAGTGATATCAGAATGAAATTACTTTCATTGTTAATCTCTATATACTTATATTTACCATAAAAACTGAAACAGCAAAATCATCTCTGCTGGTGTAACAGCAAGGCAGTGGGAAATTTGCATTATGTCTGCTACTTGTGCAAGCAAATGTAACTTTCTCTGGATCACATGGAGCTAAAGTTAGGCATTATCTCTAAGTTAAATAATTAGCATATATGCAAGTGAGGTGCCTGGGAAAAATAGAGGAGGAAATGGAAATTTGTAACCTTTGGGGTTTTTAATGTTGCATTTCCATTTTATGCTTTTGGTACTACGAATCTTTCCATTATGATGCTAACAAAACTTGACTACATTGCCCTGAGCAGAGGTTTCATACGCTGCAGGTTGTCCCCATTTTAATCAGATGTCATGCCTTTCCCATCATTGACTTTGATCCTCCAGAATCATTGTTTATCCTGATCTTATTACAAAAGCTTTTCATTAACTAGGATGGCTTGAGTCAATTAGAAACAGGCCAAAAGACAAGTAAGTACTGAAAGAAGAATATTTATGGCATCTTGTGCTAATATAACTATACATGGTTTGAGCTCAAACCTTAAATTAAGCTGATATAATCCTAAGCACAGAGAAGAACCAAGGAGTCTTTTTCTGTCATTATCCTGTAGGTCTGTGGAAACAGAGTCCTTTAAGCAAATCAGAGGGTGACATTTTCTGCAGCTAAAGGTGCTGAACTGAGACCCTTGTGATTCTCCAAAGACCTTAGCATTCCAACTCTTACTATTTCCTTTATGCACTTGGGTCTTAGTAGTGATTTCGCAGTATTCTCCAGTGGCCTTGAGAATTTTACACATGCCCAGGCAGGATAACACACTGCCCTACAGAACAAATCCCGAGTAGGCCAGATCAGCTCTGTGGGACAACGTATCTCAAGACTCCTCCCAGCTTTTTCTGAGTGCATTATTCTGATGGGCTCCAACGCAATCACCTTTAGGTGCCAACAATAAAAAGCCATCTGAGATGCTAGAACTGTGGCTGTATTACATGGGGTAGAGAATACATGAGGCAAACAAAAATACAAAGATTAGAAGGGATGCTTTCACTATTAGGTGGTTCTTTTTCAGTCTGCATGCTTTTTCTCTTTGCTAGAAGCTCTCCTACTGCAACCTGTTTCTGTTTCATCACAAGCTCTTTCTGCAGTGTCAGACTTCAAACTTCCATTTGCTATAAGCCGTGCCCTCCCACAGATTCATTATCCCCAGATGTTCAAATCCCACATGCATCAAAATTCAGCCTTTTGCTGCTGTGTGATCCATAAAATCTGTGCAGTTAAGGACACTGATTTGAACTGCAGCATTCAAATTGTATACAGCCCCTTCCTTCCAGTGCATTACTTGCATTACCCTATGTGTGAAGAGAGCAATTGGTAAAGAAAGTAATTTCTTTGAAATTTCATAACAAATTCCTAAGGGAGAAGAACCAGCCCTGGCCTTACATAAGACAATCAGTGGCTACAAATCTTTCATGTTTGCAAGTGCTGATGAAATAACAACAGCGGCTTTTGTAGCATCTGCAAATGAGACAAATACTGTGATCTTTATGAGAATTTGTAGCTCTGGCAGAATCTCAGCTCCTCAGTGAATAGCACAATTTTTGTTTTATCTAGCAGAGTAAACTTTACAGATCTGAAAGGATGGATATAAAGAGAAAGCTACTACCAGCATTGAACGACGTGCAGTAGTATGTAGCTTAAATTAGCCTCCAAGCACCAGAATTTACAACAGATAGTGAATCACATCTTTAAAATAATACACATTAAATGTCTTCATTTAGGATTCTATGTATTTGGTATTTCAGCTACAATCCTCATATTTATTTCTTTGTGCACATCACCTGTAGCAGTCACCACTGAAACAAATCTGTATTTATCACCAGTTACCTGAAACATGATCCTCTCCACCTCATGGATTGCAAGTAATTCTCCATTTTAAAGTATAAATTATTACAACAGCAGGGACGTGTTATAATGATTGGAATCACTGTAACTCAGTACAAACTTAGGTTGCTTTTAGAATCAAATTCAGAAAAAGAGTTTGAATGCCTAGTCATGCCATCTACATGCACAGCATCCAATCCTTTAAGCAGGCACTCAAGGAGCCAGCAAAATACCAGTTGTTTAATAAAAGCAGCCTGTAATTACAGGTAGGGATCATAGCAGTAATTATGCCTTGCTAAAGAAGAGGCAGGCAGTACAGCTACATAAAAAGTGAAAAAAAGACCCTTGAGAAGGTCCCTGTCCAAACTCACTCTTTTCACCTTTAAGCAGTCAGTGGTGTCTGTGCTTATATGTTATAACAGACATTTCATGACATTTTCTGCTAAGTCTCATTCATCTAGATTCATCCTCCTCAGGGATCACACAATACACCTTTGTGCCACCGGATACTTTAATCTCTTTTCTTTGCTATTTGTTCAATTTTATTTTTCTAAATGCCACTTTAACCTTTTTATATGCAGTTCTTTGAGTCTTGAACTACTGTAATCTTCTCTACGGTTGCTTAATATCCCCTTCAATTAAGAGACTGAGTTGTTATCCATTTGTCATGTAATTGGCTTGCTAGCCTCTGATCTAATTTAACTGCCTTAGGTGTACATGTAGTTGACTAACTCCCATAATTTAGAGATGCTTTTTCCTTGTTTGTTGGGAGTAGTGTACATTCACCAGATGCTTCGATGTTAAAACTCAGCATCAAAATAATAAATACCAGCACCCAACTTTCTGAGTATTTGAGCACCTGTAATGTTACTGAAGTGGCCTGATTTTGAGAAAGGAAGACTGGAATGTCCTTTGGAATTATTTTACTTACATTGGTTGGTTGTTGTTTGTTTTTTTTTTACAACACCTGTCTTTGATAAATTGCCACTAATTGCTCCATAGTAATTACCATTTGAGTGCATTGTATATAATTTCTAACTTGCTTGCAATGTTTATGTTTTAGGAAATACAGGAAACACATTCAAGATTGAACCGGTTTTAGGGATCATTACATTACTGAAGGAGCCAGACCTAACTACAATGGGACAGTTTGTTCTGTCGGTAAAAGTGGCTGATCAGGGCTCTCCACCACTGTCTGCAACAGCAATTGTACGGATATCGGTGACAATGGCAGATAACTCCCACCCTAAGTTCACCCTCAAAGAATACCAAGCTGAGGTTAATGAAAATGTGGATATTGGTACTTCTGTCATCTCTCTTTCTGCAATCAGTCAGTCCACATTAGTTTATGAGATTAAAGATGGGAATGTGGATGGACTCTTCACTATAAACCCATATTCTGGAGTCATCACCAGTCAGAAGGCCCTTGATTATGAACATGCTTCCTTCTATCAACTTACCGTACAGGCAACGAATATGGCAGGGATGGCATCAAATGCCACAGTGAACATTCAGATTGTTGATGAAAATGATAACCCACCAGTTTTTCTCTTCTCTCAGTACTCAGGCAGCATAAGTGAAGCCGCTCCCATAAACAGTATAGTCCGGAGTACAAATAACAGTCCCCTCGTGATTCGTGCCACTGATGCTGACAGTAACCAGAATGCCTTGCTCGTCTACCAGATTGTTGAATCTACTGCAAAGAAGTATTTCACAGTAGATTCCAGCACGGGTGCAATCAGAACAATTGCAAATTTAGATCATGAAACAATAGCCCACTTCCACTTCCACGTGCATGTTAGAGACAGTGGAAATCCTCAGCTTACAGCAGAGAGTCCTGTTGAAGTTACCATTGAGGTAACTGATGTCAATGACAACCCACCCGTCTTCAGTCAAGCGGTGTTTGAGACTGTCTTGCTTCTGCCCACATATGTTGGTGTTGAGGTTCTCAAAGTCAAGGCTACAGACCCAGATTCAGAGATCCCTCCTGAACTCACGTATAGTCTAATTGAAGGCAATATGGATCATTTTTTGATTGATTCAAACACAGGCGTACTCACCATTAAAAACAATAGCCTCTCCAAAGACCATTATATGCTAATAGTAAGAGTATCTGATGGGAAATTTTATAGCACTGCTATGGTGACAATAATGGTGAAAGAAGCCATGGATAGTGGGCTACATTTCACACAGAATTTTTATTCTACTTCTATCTCAGAAAACACCACCAACATCACAAAGATCGCTGTGGTAAATGCTGTTGGTAACCGTCTTAATGAGCCCTTGAAGTACAGTATATTAAACCCAGGCAACAAATTTAAAATCAAATCCACCTCAGGAGTCATTCAGACAACTGGTATATCCTTTGATCGAGAGGAACAAGAGCTGTATGAATTGGTGGTGGAAGCAAGCCGTGAACTAGACCACCTTCGTGTTGCTCGTGTGGTAGTGAGGGTTTACATTGAGGACATAAATGACAATGCACCGGTGTTTGTAGGGCTTCCATACTACGCTGCTGTGCAAGTTGATGCTGAGCCTGGTACCCTGATATATCGAGTGACAGCTATTGATAAAGATAAGGATGAAAATGGTGACGTGTCATATCTTCTGAAGGAAGACTATGGACATTTTGAAATAGATAGGGGAACTGGTAGTGTCACTCTAAAAGAAGCTTTCAATTCTGACTTATCTAATATAGAGTATTTGGTTGTCATTCTTGCAAAAGATGGTGGCAACCCATCACTGTCTGCTTCAGTAGAGCTCCCTATTACTATTGTCAACAAAGCTATGCCTGTGTTTGACAAGCCCTTCTATACAGCCTCTGTGAATGAAGATGTAGAAATCCACACACCAATTCTAAGCATAAATGCAACCAGCCCAGAAGGCCAGGGTATCATTTATATCATTGTTGAAGGAGATCCTCATAACCAGTTTAATATTGACTTTGATACTGGGGTTCTGAGTGTCATCAGCCCATTGGACTATGAAATAAATTCTCTTTTCAAGCTGATGGTGCGAGCGAGCGATGCCCTCACTGGTGCTCGAGCTGAAGTCACTGTGGACTTGGTCATTAATGATGTCAACGATAATCCTCCAGTTTTTGATCAGTCAGCTTACAATGCTACTCTGTCCGAAGCATCTTTGATCGGGACTCCTGTATTGCAGGTTGTTGCTACTGATGCTGACTCTGACAATAACAAAATTGTGCAGTATCAGATAGTCCAGGACACCTTTAACAGCACAGATTATTTCCATATAGACAGCACAAGTGGCCTAATTCTGACAGCACGTATGTTGGATCATGAACTCATACAGCAGTGCAGCTTGAAAGTCAGGGCAACTGATAATGGATTCCCACCACTTAGCAGTGAGGTTCTTGTTAGTATTTCAATAACAGATATGAATGACAACCCTCCTGTTTTTAACCAGCTGATATATGAATCGTATGTGAGCGAGCTGGCACCTCGGGGTCATTTTGTGACTTGCGTCCAAGCCTCTGATGCTGACAGCTCTGATTTTGACAGATTGGAGTACAGCATTCTATCAGGAAATGATCGGACCAGTTTCATTATGGATAGCAAGAGTGGTGTCATCACCCTTTCCAACCATCGGAAGCAGAGGATGGAGCCTATGTACAGCCTAAATGTCTCTGTCTCAGACGGTTTGTTCACCAGCACAGCTCAGGTGCATATACAGATCCTTGGTGCCAACCTCTACAGCCCTGTGTTTTCACAGAGTGTTTATGTTGCAGAGGTCAGAGAAAATGCAGCTCCTGGAACTAAAGTGCTCCATGTGAAGGCCACAGATGGAGATTCAGGTGTATATGGCCAGATAAGCTACTCCATAATAAATGACTTTGCCAAGGACCGATTTTTGATTGATAGCAATGGGCAGATCCTGACAACTGAACGCTTAGACCGGGAGAACTTGCTAGAAAGTGATATCGGGATATTTCTGAGAGCACTTGATGGAGGTGGCAGGACCACATTTTGCACTGTGAGAGTGATAGTAGTGGATGAGAATGACAATGCTCCCCAGTTTATGACAGTTGAATACAGAGCAAGTGTCAAAGCAGATGTTGGGAAGGGTTACTTGGTGACCCAAGTGCAAGCAGTAGATCCAGATGATGGAGCCAATTCTAGAATTACCTATTCTCTGTATAGTGAAGCCTCGGTTTCAGTAGCTGATCTGCTTGAAATAGATCCAGACAATGGATGGATGGTCACCAAGGGCAGCTTTAACCAACTAAAAAACACAGTTCTGTCATTCTTTGTCAAAGCAGTTGATGGTGGCATTCCTGTGAAGCATTCTCTCATCCCTGTATACATCCATGTTTTACCTCCAGAAACTATTCTGCCTTCCTTTTCTCAACCTCAGTATTCCTTCACCTTAGCAGAAGACACCCTCATAGGCAGCACCATTGACATTGTGCATATTGTGCCTAATCAGGGGGCTTTGTATAGCACAGTTAATGGGGAGCTGACGGAAAACAACAAAGATGGCATATTCATCATTGAACAAGATACAGGGCTAATAAAACTGGATAAGAGACTTGACCATGAGACAAATTCTGCTTTTCACTTCAAAGTGGCAGCCACCATTCAGTTAGACAAAGTAGACATTGTCCTGACTGTGGATGTGGAGGTTAAGGTGTTGGATGTAAATGACAACAAGCCTATGTTTGAAACAGCTAGCTATGATGCCATAATAATGGAAGGGATGCCTATAGGAACAAAACTTATGCAAGTTAAAGCAGTTGATGCAGACTCAAGTGCAAATGGGCAGGTCACCTATACACTTGCAGTGGAATCAGAGCTGGAAAAGATCACAGAAGCTTTCACCATTGATAGCAACAGTGGCTGGATCAGCACACTGAAGGATCTGGATCACGAGAAAGATCCCACTTTCACTTTTGCAGTGGTGGCCTCAGATCTGGGGGAAACTTTATCCCTGTCATCAACCACCTTGGTCTCAGTTGCTGTGACGGACATAAATGATAATGCACCTGTCTTTGAGCATGAGGTGTACAGAGGGTCCGTGAAGGAGAGTGACCCCCCCGGGGAGGTGGTGGCTGTTCTTAGCACCTGGGATGAAGACACATCTGATGTCAACCGGCAGGTTAGCTACCACATTACAGGTAAGAAACAACAAGCATGCTTTCTTCCCAAAAACAGCTTTATTAAATAACTGTTTGTTTGTCCAGTTTCAGGTGGAAGGTTAGAAGGGTTGCAGCTAAATTATCATGGTAAAACTGACACTTGCATCTCCCTCTGTATCTTTAATTTGTACGGACTTCTGCAACCACTAGCGAAACTGGGAAGGGAAAATAGCGAAAGGGAATGTGTATTTGTGCCTGTGTGTGCCTGTGTTTGTTCGGGTGATTCTCATTTCCCAGAATTATTCTTCATGATTTGCTGCAGTGCAGTCAACCCATCATAATTGTTGTACCAGCTTGTAAGTGACAAGGTTTCAGCCAAGAGAAGAAGAACTTTTAATTCTTGAGGAGAAAATCTTTGCACTTTCAAACAATTCTACATTTTTTTTTTTAGTAGCATTTTTCTTTTTGAGATAGGAAATTGCTGTAGGAATTATTTTGAAATTATATTATTTATTAAAAAAAATGCAGCACACGTTGAAGCGAGCGGGGAATGCCGTTTCTTATCAGCACAGATTTCTGGCTAGGGAAATGGTAATCCACTCTGAAATACTGGTTAGCTGCCACACATTGTTATATACAGCGTGAGGCAATTTCAATTACATTACTAACATATTTTTCAAAGTGTGGCAACACTGCTCTTTCCTATTGTGCTGTATTTATTATCTTTCTTTTCTCCTAGATTCAGGCTGGATTTTATGTGAGCGTATTACGAGTGATGAGGTGCTGCGGTTATTTTTCTGCCTGCAGCTTGCATTGTCCAATAGATTTTTTTAGGGAAACACTTTGTCATTCCCCCTAAACTTCACCGTCCAACACCTACTTCTAATTACACAGTAATAACTACATTATTGGGCAGATTCACATTTAGTAAACTTCATAGGACTAGAATCATGCAAGACAGCATATGGATGACAACTCACAGGATAACAGTTTGTGTATTTTTCTCTGGAGGATAAGACTTCTGCCTCTGTGTTGGCTATCAAACTGGAAATGAATGTGGGATGGTTTGTAGAGACAGGTGGGATCTTCCAGTTAGCTGCAGAGTGCCTGTTACACATCTCAAGTAGCCTCATTCTCAGTGCAGCCAGAAATCCATTCTGACTATTTATGTAAGGGCCTGGATTCAGTTTAAGTTTTCTAAGGGCTGTTGTGTTTGTGGTGTGGTGTGTGGTTGGATATTAGGAGAAGCAAAGAGCAGACTTGTGTGTTAAGCACAGGATCTGGCGGCTCTGAGCAAGGTGCGTTAGCTGGCAGTGTCTTGGTTTCCACGTACCTAAAATTAAATTAATAGTGCTTCATTCTAGTGATTCTGTGATATTTAAAGGAATTTTGAGATGCCAAGATAGAAAGTGCTACAGGAAATGCAAATTCTTTGTATTTGTAACAAAATACTTTTATACAAAATACAATATATCCTGATAATTAGCTGAAGGTACTGTTTTCTCTTTGTTCTAAAGACTTAAAGTCATCTTATAATTAATTATGCTTTTAATTATGTATTAATCTGTTTTCTTAAGATTCCTATGCAGAAATTGGACTTTTGAATAGTAACAGTAACATATGACTTGAAGTTTTATACCCTTCCGTACCTTAATTTGTACCACACTTCAAAATGCCTGAAATTCTGGGTTTTTGTTGTTTCTGAAAACATTTGATGTCAAAGCCCAAAACTTCCTGCAGTGCCCACTGCACAATTTCTAAAGCATATGAGCTCAGAATCTCCTCTGCCTTAATATATCCTTTGAATTCAAAAGATGCACATAGAGAAATTAGAGCTTTTCTTAATTAAAATATTAAAACATATTTAAGTGTAGTTTAATTAATGAGTCTATTCACACTTCACTCCAAGTGAAGCTTGGGAACTGCACTTGAATATTTCATGGAATCAGATTAACTGGGTGATTATTCAAATGCTGTCCTTTTGGAGGCATTTGGGGCTCTCGTAATTTCCATGAATACAATAAACAAACTGAGGTAAAAGAGGACACTGACAAAAAGGGGAAAGAAGACAAATTACGAGAATGACATTTGGATCCATCAAAACAAGCTTTGTGCAAATGCATCGCTTGGAAAGTAACGTACAGAAAAGAGATGGAAAAGAAAGATCTAGGGGATGAAAGAAAGTGACATTCTGGGTCAGATGTGATTATTAACGAGCACTTTGTGCTTTTTTTAAGAAACAGAAACCCTTACTGCATCTTTCTTATCAGCTTTGAAAAGGAGAAGATGCATTCTAGTGGATATACCTATTCTGTTTTGAACTCCTTCTTCGTAGGGCTGGTTTCCACAATTACTATCAAGAAGTTGCCATTTTCAAACCAAGTTTCATCGGCATTTGATGGTGGAAAAAAGTTCTGTAGTTACCATTTGTTATTTGAGGTTCAGAAGTAAGTAGAGATTTCACAAATGAAAACTGTAATGAAAATCTTAAACTCAACAGAAAGTTTAGGTGATACAAGTGCATTTAGGGAGCATGGTATTTTTCCTTTGAAGGCCCATTTGAACTCACTGCCTCTGTAACTTGAGGCAGTTTGACAAGCACCAGGGCTGTTCCAGAGTTTAGGTAGGATACTGAGCCATCCTAAGGCCAGCTTCACATTACTGAGACTGAAATGTGATTGGATAATAGGAAAAATTTCTTCTCCGAAAGAGTGGTGAGTCATTGGCACAGGCTGCACAGGGGGTGGGGGAGTCACCGTCCCTTCAGGTGTTCAAGAGAAGGGAAGATGTCTCAGTGAGTGACATGTTCTAGAGCCATCACAGGCATGGGTTGGTGGTTGGACTCGATGATCTCAGTGGTCTTTTCAACCTTAATGATTCCATGATTCTGTGATTCTAAACTAGGAAAAGCCACCAGAAGAACATCAATTGCTAGGACTCTCACCCTGTAAAGTGTTTCGCCTTCCCCAGTGCTGTTAATTAGGCGCCATCAGACGTGTAAGAACAGACAAGTGTTTGTATTTGGTTCAAAACTAAATAGAAAGAATTTAGTGCATTTGTTACTTCTGGGGGGAGAAAGGTCTAGTGTTACGAGCAGTAATTACCTTTCTGGGTCAGTTGCCCACTGTGAGCAAACAGACTTGGTTTGGTTGTTTGTTTTTTGGGTTTTTTTTTTTTTAATTCTATACTTGAAATCCTGCAATTCTGGAGAAATGTGTGCTCAAACGTTTGGGGAAGACTTGTACTGCAGACTGAAGAACAGCGTGCACAACTTCACAATAGCAAAGCTGAGAAGATTGAGTTTGTCATTTTGACAGCAAGATCTTAAAGTTAAAACTATTCATTGTCTGTTGCACAAGTGCCTGGAGTTCTAATTAGGATTTGAAAGTATCTAAATAGATGCATGAACGTAAGAGAGAATCTAAATAAATAAGTTAGTAAATATTCAGTTCTCCCTCCCAGATCAGGATATCGTAGTGAAAACTGACATTGTTGGCTTCTAGCATTCAGTTCCCTTTTGGCTGTTATAATTCCCTCTGTGTGTGCTTTAGTAATGATGCGTGTCAGGATCTGTTTATTTTGGATCACTGTGTCTCTGCATATCATTTGTATCTAGCTGTTTTCTTTCTTTTCCCAAACTTGAGCTTGATTTGGCTTTGTACTATTTGCTGACTAGGGAGGGAGGGAGAGTATTATTTAAACTTCATGTAACAAAAGATAAAAGATAATGCTGATTCTTTTAGCCTCAAAGCCATTCTGGAAAGTTACTGGAGTGTTTTTTGTAGCTAGCACTTCACTGTTGTGACATTCAAAGCAGAACATAAGAAAACTGCCAACAGATTTTAAAGAATCCATTAATACGTGCAGTCAGGAGGCTCCCGTTTAGAAAAGCTACATTATTCAGAGCTAAAAACTAATTAATTAGAACACCCCTAGGATACTGAATCTGCTTACATATATTACTGAAAAAGTTAATTAATCACTGCAGAATGAGATCTGCATCAAGACATATGTACTCTCATAGAAGTATTGGGAAATGGTTCCCTGGACCACAGTGTGGATTTTTTTGCCTTTCCTGTTTCAAGAATATTTCCTTGGCGTTATTTTAGTCTTTCCAGCTTGTTAATTCTGTTACCTGTAGAGTACAACTTCCACCTTTGTCTCCTATCAACAAACTATATAGCCAGTCCTGAGAAACAAGAAACGAAGGTAGCATTAGTGAAAAATGCAAGCAAATAAAGTGTTTTGCACGTGTACTGCGTGTTGCACAGGTCATTCCAAGCAGTACTCTTCTGGTAGAATAAACAGGGAAAGAAAGGGATTTCAGGGACCATTTTTTAATACATATTCCTAAAATTCTTATGTGTGGTTCTAAAGGTATTCCATTAACAACAAAGCAATAGTGATTTTAAAATTGCTCCAAGCTATTGTAAATGCCAGCCATAAAAGCCACCAGCTGATTTTAATTAGACTTTACCTTTCCTCCTTACTTAGCAATGGGATAGCCGTACGTTGAGTGTAGTGCTTCACAGTAGCTCGGGACAGTTAATCATTTCCCTTTACAAAAGAAATAATATACAGGAAAGCACTGATTGATATCATGAAGCTAAATAAGAGTGTTTAAGGCCATTTTTATTAATGGTTTACAACGTAAAACTCACTGTGACAAGATTACAGCCTTTTCTAAAGGAGAGTTACTTTTTTTTGTGTGCTGATGTTGAACTGAATAGAGAGAATTTAGCGTTAATCAGCAGGGGTCGACCTTCTTAGACAGTCACATTAAGACAAGCCAGTGGATAGATTCTCATTGCCTTGAGTTGCATTCAGCTCTGGCCATCAGTGCACATCGACATACTGTGCAGCCCTGTTTAGGAGAAATTGGTTTGTACACCACAGAACAGGTTAAATAAGGTCTATCCAAGTTCTGTGATGATTATTCCAATCTGTCATAGAAATTAGTGGGAAAATTGAAATCTGCTTGGTTTTGTGACCTAAAAAGGTGATTTTCTATCAACGGAAAATATCTGTGTTATCCATGGTTGATAAATTGGTTTTGTGCTCTATATGACTACAGGGCCTTTTATAATTATAATGCGTATCTGACTAATTTTCTGGAAATCTTATTCATTACAACATTGTTTTTTTGCACAATTACAGTTGGCGCAAATGGTGATGCTTAACAGGGAAGATTTGCTCAGCCTGCCTCAACTTAACAGCTTTCATATCAAACAGAAACCAGTCTATCTTGTCATTGGTAGCTAATGAAAAAGGCACAGATTATACAGCCTGTGACCTCTTTTCTGCTTTTTGATGTACAAAGAAGGCAAGAAATGTGCATTACACTTTCTTGCTCCATTTTAAGCTCAGTTTTAAGTTCAGATCTTCTCTGCCTTATTTTTGCTAAGATCCCAGGGAACTGACAGAATTGTGACACCAGAAGCAGCAGCAGTGACAGCTAATCACTTGGCAGCAGAGGCAGCTCAAATAAATTCAGCCCCCAAAATGCATTTTTCTCTGTTGGATTTGTGTGTGTTTTTTTTTTAGTACTTACCCACTCAAACACTGAACGTAAGCAGTAGAGAGGAAGGTTTAAAAACCTCATCTTGCCATTAAGTTTGGACAGATCCACTGACACATATCAGGACCCTGAATAACTTGTGAGCAAAACCAAATGTGGCATGTTTGACATTCCTGATCCTGCCACAAGAATAAGTATTATGTCCTTAATATTTTTATACCACTTTTATATGTGAGAAACATGAAATATAGTTACAAAATGGCATTTCTGCACAGAAAAAAAAAAAAAAAAAAAACCCTTTATATTGTGGGGAAATAGTAGTGGGGTAGCTGGTTAAAGTTAGCCACTGAAGCCACTTGATGGTTTTTTATCACAGAATCATCATAGAATCATTTGAGTTGGATGGGACCCTTAAAGGCCATCTGATCCAACCCTCCTGCAATGAACAGGGACACCTCCAGCTAGACCAGGTGTTCAGAGCCCAGTCCAGAGTGACCGCGAGTGTCACCAGGAATGGGTCATCCACCACCTCTCTGGGTAGCCTGTGCCAGTGCCTCACCACCCTTAGTGTAAAAAACATTTCCCTTATATCCAGTCTAAATCTCTCCTGTTTTACTTGGAAACCATTTCCCCTTGTCCTATCACAGCGGACCCTCCTAAAGTGTCTGTCTCTTTCTTTCTTACAGGCAGTTCCTCTAGCAAATGAGTTTGCTATATTTATTTTGTGCTCTGTCCTAAATTGTTCAATGTGCAGGTGTACTTTTACAGATATATTACAAGCTACATTGTATTACAAATTACAGACTTCTTAGGTTAGATTCTGTTTACAGAGGACTGGGTGGTTGGCTTAAAAGGTCGCCTGTCCTGTCTGACAGGGGAGGTGAGAACAAGCTCAGAGAGTGGTAATGCATAGAATCATAGAATAGTTTGGGTAGGAAGGGACCTTGAAGATCATCTAGTTCCAGCCCCCCTGCTATAGGCAGGGACACCTCCCTCTAGACCAGGTTGCTCACAGGCCCATCCAGCCTGGCCTTGAACGCCTCTAGGGTGGGGCATCCACAACCTATTTGGGCAACCTGTTCCAGTGTCTCACCACCGTCACAGTAAAGAATTTCATCCTAATATCTAGTCTAAATCTACCTTCTTCCAGTTTAAAACCATTTCTCCTTGTCCTGTCGCTACCTGCCCTTATAAAATGTCCCTCCCCAGCTCTCCTGTAGGCCCCATTCAGGTACTAGAAGGCCGCTATAAGGTCTTTTCTTCTCCAGGCTGAAGAGTCTCAGCACCTCATAGGGGAGCTGCTCCAGCCCTCTGATCATGTTTGTGGCCCTCCTCTGGACCCTCTCCAACAGCTCCATGTTATTCTTATGTTGGGGGCCTCAGAACTGGACACAGTAGTCCAGGTGGGGTCTCACGAGAGCAGAGAAGAGGGGCAGAATCATGTCTCTTGATCTGCTGGTCAGGCTTTTCTTGATGCAACCCAGGATTCGGTTGGCCTTCTGGGCTGCAAGCACACTTTGCCAGCTCATGTTGAATCTTTCATCAATCGACACTCCTAAGTCCTTCTCCTCAGGGCTGCTCTCAAGCCATTCTCCACTCAGCCTGTATCTGTACTTGAGATTGCCCTAAGCCAGTTTCAGGACCTTGCATTTGGCCTTACTGAACTTGATGGGCCCACCTCTCAAGGCTGTCCAGGTCCCTCTGGAGAGCATCCCTTCTCTCCAGTGTATCAACTGCACCACTCAGCTTGGTTACTTCTGCAAACTTGCTGAGGGAGCACTTGATCTCACTGTCTGTGTCACCTACAAAGATGTTAAATAGCGCTGGTCCCAACACCAATCCCTGAGGAACTCTGTTATCCACTTGGACATTGAACCATCAACCGCAATTCTCTGGGTGCAACCATCCAGCCAAAATTGACAATGGTTTTTATTTCATGGAGCAGGCAGAAGACTGTGCCATTTCAAATAAACATGGAAATAACTCAGAAACATTATCAAAGAATTGTGCCTGCTTTGATTTCCCATGTCTTTCTGTGTGTGAGATGTCCATCCTTCCTTCCTGAGGATGATGAGGACCCAATAGTTCCTTCTTCCAGCCTGTTGTTGTCCCCATGCAATTTAATGATGTGGAAGAGCAACCCTGCGAGGTTCAGTGTCAGTGGTACAGGATGATAAAAAGCTGTTCTGCTTCAATTCCTGCAGTCCTTGCTGGCTGGCTGTGCTCTCACCCTCTGATACATTTGATGTAATTGTAGTGCTTATCTTCAGACTGCTCCTCAAATGACCTCTTGTTAGGACTATTTTAATACTAATGTGTCTTCCTATGTCATGTAAACTTTTTTTAAAACTAGAATTTTAATGAGTAGAAGAATGGCACAGCTGTATGATAAAGCTTTCATTAGAGGATTGCTTAATAGAACCTACTTCCAGTCCTTGATTGCATAATCAACAGCTAATGAAATTGTCTTGGTAACAAGAGCCGTGGTGTATTACATCCTCTCCCGAGACTAAGTGGAAAGACAATTGTACCAGCCTGAGAGGACTATTGATTGTTCACAGTTTGAATTTGATTGCCCTTAAGGGGAACTAAACAAGAGATCATCTTCAGCTCTGCTAAATGGATTTTGTTTCTGTGGAAAGTTATTGGTTCACTTTCATACAAGGCGTTCAGGGGGCAATAAACACAGAGAGCATAATCTCATTACAGACTTCTCAAGTCTGCAAGTTGAAATGCACCTATCACTGTGAAAAAAAATGACGATTGCATATTCCACATCCTCTAAGACGAGTCTTTGTTTTTAAATCAAATGGGAGATTTGAAGGGATGTCCTAGACTGTTGCATGTCGCTTGTCTTATTGCAGGAGGGAATCCCAAAGGGAAGTTTGCTCTGGGACTGGTCCAGAATGAATGGAAGGTTTACGTAAAAAGGCCACTAGATCGGGAAGAACAAGACGTTTATTATCTGAACATCACTGCCACAGATGGCCTCTTTGTCACCCAAGCTGCAGTGGAAGTGACTGTCACCGACGTTAATGATAACAGTCCAGTTTGTGAACAGGTGAGTTAGCAACACCCACTGCAATTGACTATTGTGCTGAAAGTGATGGATTCCCAGTGGATGCCACTGCTGGATTTACAAGTGTCCATTTTCAGCCTGAAGGTCTTAGGTGAAGGATCAAGAGCATCCTAGAGAGAAGCAGGATGAAAAAGTCTGATGAAGCCAAGGTGAAAGGACGATTGCCTTGCAAAGGCAGTGTAGTCTAATCTAACTCCAGCCTTTCTGATCGTACCACGTGGCTAGCAGCCGGACCTAGTAGAAGGGATAGAAGAATGTAACTTACCTTCAAATTGTCAGTCATGCAGGCAGTGTGCCCTGACCACTACTTTCACAGCATCAGGTCTCTCTTATTCTGTGGAAAGGCAATGTGAGGACTAATATTAATGCAAGAGAAAGGTGTGTGCAAAAGAAAAGATGCCATGAAAACTCTATTTCCTTAATGGTGCTGCTCACAAAGTCTTATTTATATATATCTGTATGTAGTTATCATCATTACATTATCATCAATGGACCATTGTCACTGCAAGCACCACTCAGAGGAATCAGTCTTTATCTGTCTCAGTACTGCCAGATGATGTGATAAAAACAGCTGTCTTCATTAGCACGCTTAACAAAGCTTCCATCTCATAGGTGTCGACGAAAGAAATGGAAGATGGAAAATGTGACTGTATTTTATGCCTAACATTTACCCTATTAAGAGTCGTAATTTGGTGATGTTTTTGTGACACCTCGAAGCTTAACACTGATTTGAATGTCTTGGGACATGTTACAAAAAGGAAAATTGTTTTCTTTACAGAAACATGCACTACAGATAGTTAAAAAAAAAAAAAAAGTTTTCAAAGGCTATAAAATACTGTTATTGCATAATTTACACTTCTGTTTTTATCTCTAGGTTGCATACACAGCGCTGTTTCCTGAAGACATTCCATCAAACAAAGTCATTCTAAAAATCAGTGCCAAAGATGCTGACATTGGGTCCAACGGTGATATTCGCTACTCTCTTTATGGTCCTGGGAACAATAAATTTTTCTTAGATCCAGAAAATGGTAAGGTGACAACTAAATATTTTAACATAATCTTATTCCCTCAACACCAGCAGCAACCAGTTTGCTTGGCTAGAGTTAGGTTATGTTTGGTTATCAGTCAGTTGTTCCTGTTCTGGAAGGCATGGATGAGCACTTCTGAAGCAGTGATTGCTAGCAGAAGGAGGGCTGTGTTTGTTGGCCAACTTGAATGTTGTATTCAGGGCTATAGATACTGACCCTTCTGTTTCCCAGCCAGACCCAGTTAGGTCAGAGATGTATGGGATTATCTTGGTGCAGAAGAGGGGAAGCTGCCAACACAATCCTTCTTCACCCTTGGAGTTTACTTCATCCACATTGGTCTGGACTTCTTGGTTTTTATAGCATGGGAGAAAAACATTATTTTTATACCTAGAATTTGTGAGAGAAAGGATATCAGAAATTCAGAGGTGGTTGGAGGTTAAAATGTGTGGAAAAGAGAGGACACTATTGGCTTTATTTTGAACGGTAGCATTAGAAAACTTTGCAGTTCATTATGGCTACTGTCATCAGTAGATTTAGAGTGCTTCCCTTTATCTTGAAGTCTTTTAATCTTGAGGGTAATGAAAACACAGACTTGGAAAACCATACCATTTTACTCTGTATGCCTTCAAAGGCCACTATTAGGGGCTTGTCCTCCCTGCACCCACAGCGGCAGCCTATTTACTTGAGTGGAGAGGAGGCAGAAGTGAGACAGCTGGGAGTTTTTAATCCGTTGATTGGAATAAGCAAGGCTGTTTCTTCCTCTTTCTAATTCCAGTGAAATATGTGTATTTGGGATACGCCCACTAACTGAAATTAGTGATGTTGCTACAGCTGTAATGGTGACTGCTGCTTTTAATCAATTTTAGGTGAGCTGAAATCCTTGGCCCCACTGGACCGAGAGAAAATCCCTGTGTACAACTTGGTTGCTCGAGCTACAGATGGTGGTGGCAGGTTTTGCCAGTCAGAAATCCATCTTATTTTAGAAGATGTTAATGATAATCCACCAGTGTTTTCATCTGATCACTACACTGCATGTGTCTATGAGAATACAGCCACTAAAGCATTGCTAACAAGAGTCCAAGCTACTGATCCTGATGTTGGTAAGTGACTAAAAAAGCAAACAAGAACTAACATTCAGGAAAATTCTCTAGGTTAGGGCAACTTCAGTACTGAAGGATTTTTCTACAGCTGCCTTTCTTCATTCTTTCCTCCTTTTGTTTCTTCATCCTCCCAATTTTTCTGTCTTCTGTTTCTTAACTTGCAAATACTGATGGCTAAGCTTGGCACGATAGTGTTGCAAACACAAAAAGCAGTGCAGCAGCTAAAGAGGTATGTAATCTTTTACTCTTCTGATCAGTGGGAGTAAATTCCAGCTTTCTTCCTCCACTGTCCTCACCTCCTTTCTTGAGCTCTGGTTTTGAACACTCATGTCTTTACTTACGCAACTTCTATAGTTACATGCCATAGGGACCTATATGTGATTAATCACAGCTTTGCCAGAGTTTTATATTGCTATAAGTCCCATTTGTTCCAGCTGGTTAACTTAGCATAAAACTATTGTTGTACACTGTGAATGTACATTGTAAATGTTCTGTCTGTTGAACCATAGATTCTTTTCAAGTGGAATAGTTTATAATATGAGGAACTTAACACTGAAATTTAGGCCCAATTATAAATATTTAAAGATTTTATTTTACTTATTTTGCGTAGCACAGTGGTAAAACATGCTAAACATCATGTTTTATTTTGAGTTCATTCACTTCAGCTGTAATAAATAAATCCCATAGTTTATTTTTTTCTTCTTGTGGTTTTTGGAGGTGCTTTGTAAAAACTTCACATTAAAGGCAGGCCTTGCATTGAGTGATAAAAATATTTAAGTTTAAATATTGTTTTTTAAGTACAGTTCATGCTGGAACTCTCTGTTGTTACTAAGGTCAGTAGTGTAAATATACAGCAATCAGTAAAGGAGCAGCACGCATTCATTAAAGTATCTATGAAGAGCTGCATTATACGCTTGGTTGAAAAATCACAATTAAAATTTATGACACCATCCTGCAGTGAAGAGCCAATTACTGGTAGTAAACTACTGAACAGCCTGAACACCCAGTGTTGTTGTTTTCCACTGTTGTCTTAATTACCATTTTTCTCATAGGTGAGATGACTTTAAAGGAGCGGGGAGACACAGGGGATTAAAATTGAAAGTTGTCAATAAAAGTTCTTGTTAGCACCAACTTTACATAATAAGATGGTTAGCTATGAAAAAAACATGAGCTAATTGCTACATCTCCTTTCTGAAACAAGTTAAAGGGAGGGATCTATGTGATAAATGAGAAGGGGGTATGTAGTTTAATGATTAGACCTGAAATCAAACAAGATCATATGAAAGTGACTATAGTCTCTAGAATAGGACTTTATATTAATTACTGTTCTATTAGTCCATACTAAAATTTAAATCTAATACTAAAATCACCAATTCCCTGCTTCTGCACAGTGAATAAATACGGGTTGTGTAATGTTCCTGACACAGAGAAAAAATGTACTATTGATACTCTTGATGAGCTATGAAATTCCTATAGTTTTATGGAGAGTTTTCCTGAAAACGAGCAAAACTTGGAATCATCATATTAATCAATTTCTGGCATTAAGGACATTTGTTTTATAATCAGTCTTAAAATGGTCCCATTCTTCTACACTGGGATTTGAAGAACTGGGTACTGTAAGGGTAGGAATATGGGCCTAGAGGCCATTGAGATAAAACTTGAGAGAAGTCACTAAACATAATTTAATGTAAAACCAAAAATATTGTTGTCAGACACTGCTGGATATTTAAGGCAATTTGTACAATTTACAGATAAGGGGTGAATAGTGTTGTATCTGCTGTATGCCTTTGGTATCTGTTGAAACTCCTGAACTCATAATATTCTGGGAGTCTTAGTACAGAAACATCCTTTATATATATATATTTGTAATTTGATTACATGCTTAGGAACAACCTGTACCATCTAGATGCACTGAAGGATATGATTCTTCTTCACAATACTCAGTAAAGGAAATGAGTTGAGCTATTAAGCATTTAACTCAGAGGCATAGAAGTTCGTTTCACATAACTTCTCCATGTAGCTAGGTATCTTAAATGATTGCTTGGAGGAGAGAGAATATACACATATCCCTTTGCTAAAAAAATGTTACAAACATTATTATAAAGCAGTTCTTTCTTCCATCTTCATTCTATTGGAAAATCTTAATACATCCAAGAGATAATTATTCCTACTAACCACCACTGGGTTTGCATGTCTGCAAACTAAGAAAGGAAGGACAAATGTTAATTTTACAGTTTGTTAGAAGAGTTCACAGGGATCGGGTGGATGTTCCACCTCCCACTGTCTTCAAATCAAAGTGCCAAATTACTCCGTTTTGTTCAAATTAGGGCACAAAAAGAACTAAACCTGGAGCTGAGTTTGCTATCTGAGCTGCAGGTTCATAGTCATTTGCAGTCTCATGAATGTTTTATGTATACGTACAGTGTTGCAGCCTGAGGTGAGGTGAGGATTTCATAGAATCACAGAACATCCCATGTTGGAATGGACCCACAAGGGTCATCAAGTCCAACATCTGGTTCCACACAGCACCACTCAACATTGAAACCCAATGTCCAAGAGCGCTGTCCAAACACTCCTTGAACTCCAGCAGCTTGGGGCCGTGCCCACTGCTGTGGGCAGGCTGTTCCATGCCCACCGCCCTCTGGTGCAGACCCTTTCCCTCACCCCACCTGCCCCTCCCCTGACGCAGCTCCATGCCGTTCCCTCCAGCCCTGTCACTGTCGCAGAGAGCAGAGTTCAGCACTGCCCCTTGGCTCCCTGTGAAGAGCTGCAGCCACCATGAGGCCTCCCCTCAGCCTCAAGTTGTGTCGCTGAAACTTTTCTTCCTTTTGTGTGGCCATGAATATTTCTCCATGGGCTGTAACTAAAGCAGATCATGGTACTTGCAAGCAGCAAAAAGGTGGCGGTGCTCTCTGGGGTAAGATTTATGTTTGGACAACTGTGAATTCACATCAAGGACCTGGGTGCAGCAACCATGACACCTGGGGCCATGTTGTCCATGTGAGAAACTCAAGGCCTTCAGGGTGTAGCACAAGTGTCAAGGGACTCAGCAGGTTTAAGGAAAGGAGGAAAGGCTAAGCCAAAAGCAAAAATTACCATGTCTTTTTAATAGAGTAAGGAAAAGCAGCTATGTGGGTTGTTTTTGTTTTTCTTTTTCTTTTTTTGCAAATGGTCAGAAACAAACAGCCTTTGAAGCTGCAGTGCTTAGGATGAAATGGGGAGAAAATGGGTGTTGAAATCCTAATTCAGGGAGCCAGGATAAAACGTGTAGCTCTTGAGACTCCCGCAGATAAGTTTATGCAGCCAGGTTATACAGTTCAATTGTAGTTGAGTTTTTTTTTTAAAGAGTTGTATATAGTTAAAGACTATTTGGGCAGAGATTTATGAGACAGATTCAGTGGTCCTCTGATTAGTGCCTTTAATGTGGAGAGTTTTAATCAATCAAGTCTCTAATCAGCCTGGCTCTGGGGAAACTAATTATTCAGCTCTACACGCAAAGACTATGGCAGAGGGGACTCAGCCCTTGTGTGGAATCCATTTGGCCTCACGCTGTGAGACTTCTGCTTTCTAACCCTGATCTCCTCCACAAAGCACAGGGGAGCAAACTGTGGCCCATCATCTGCCTGCTGAGCTGGGGGGAATCGGGTGAGCTGGGGGAAGGAGTGTCATTTGATTTCTCCTCATGACTGAAAGTTTTATCTTGGATTTGAAAGAAATCTCTGGCAAAACTTTTCCCAGCAGTGTTTGACCTCAGTGAGTTTTGATGTTTCAATAAAGACTAGGTTTGTCAGAAAATAAAATACAATCCCTTACCATGTACATTCATAAGACAGGTGGACAGGAAATAAGAAATGTCTTTTCTGGGGAAGAATGGTAATATAAACTCTCCTTTAAACTTCAGTCCAGTCAGAAGTGTATCTACCCCCAGGAGAATGTTGCAAGAACGTTATATCTTCCATTTTTTCTTGTACTCTCCTTGGGTCAACAAGAAAGCTGAAGAAACAATTAAAAGAATAAAAATGAAACACTTGTCAAAATAATGACTAAGAGACGCAGCTCTCTGGGGTTTATCAAACAAAACGCTTGCCTGCAGAAAGTGGCATCAAAGTGCTGGTGAGCACAGCACAGGAAGAAATTGCTCCATTAGGTGGGTCACTGATTGACTGTTTCCAGAAGCATGTGTGTGTAATTAGTGAGTCAAAATTTCAGCTATACCAGCTCTTGAAGGAATTTGGGGAACTGAGCCTGTTGGAACTGGGAATATGGGGAACTGAGCCTGGGGAACTGGCCACACAGCCAGGCCTGGTAAAGAATTACAAGCTACCAGCTAAGATTGCAAAGGTGCCAGAGAGGAATACAAGGTGGTCACAGCCTGATTCACACTGAATTTTTTGTATTATGTATGCGCAATGGCAAGTAACTCTTGAAAATGATGGAGACATTGATTTTGACATTTGCTGGCAAAGCCACATACAGCAAACTTCTGCTTCATGTATAGTTTGTTTATGTTAGGCAGGTCCCTTAAAATGAGTCTAGAAATTTTTGAGGCAGTCAAGATCTGAAAAAGAAGAAAATGAGGACTGAAACACGCATAAGAAGAATAACACAGAAATAGGACTGAAATGTTGCTAAAACCCATCTGCTAGGTAGTTAGTTTCGGCAGCGAAGCCAGCCTTAACTAGATGATATTTCTGGATGTTTTCTGAGTGTTTATAAAAGTATGACAAGGGTGTTTCATTCTTTTTAAAACTTACATGAAGCTTCCTATATCTTTACTCGCATCTTTTCCTCACTGCCTTATAAAATAGGCCAGAGGTTGGTACACTAATGCAGGATGTGTAAGACCTGAATTGTTGATTCCTCTTTTTACAGCTATTCAAAACAACATTATATAAGTTAGTGGTTATACAGACTCAGGTTACAGTTGAAGTAGGGGTTACTTTCCACCATCACTGAAGCTGTTTTGAAAAAGGATTCAGGACGCAGAGAAACTTGAGTGAGCATTGCTCTGTAGCCTGACGGGTGACTGGGTTCTGGGTTCCATTCCCCAGGGCTTATTCAGTGAAAAGTAATAGCCTGTAGCAGTGTACCCTAATGCTCCTCCTTCCTTTAAAGTATCCCAACCGTTAGAATTTACTTACAAGGAGAATTGGAAGTCAAAACCCACGACCTCAGCTAAGGTGAAACACAATAAACACAAAATCTTAGCTATTCTTGCATTATGGAAAGAACCCAAAACTTTTAGTGTGAGCTGGCCAGTCCTCAGGATAGCTACAGGTCCAACTTCACTCAGAGAGCTGTTAAGGAGAAAACCTAGCTTTTACTTTTTGATAAAGTCAGAAGCACTTCTAGGAATGCACTTTGGGCCTCTGAAAAACTGTCAAATAAAAATAATAGATTCAGTGGAGTTAATGCTTCTTTAGTGTTAGGAAGTAAACAAACAAGGTGTTTGGGGATTATGATAGAAACTTCGGTTTCTGCCTAAATAAGCCCTACTTCATATTCCATGTTTTGCTTCCCATGTCTTGATGCTTAGGAGACCTAATCCTGTTATCAGTCAGTCTGTATGGCCCTATTGTTGAAATGTGAAAGGGCCAGATTTTTAAAACTTCAGATAGATTGTCAGGGGAACTTAAGCACCCAACTTGCATTATAATAATGTGTATTGCATACTGAAATTGCTCAGAGCTAGTCTCTGTTCAGCAAGCAGAAGTCAAAACCATTCGTATTTCCTTCTGTAACTTCCTGAGAGGCCAGACAGAAAGTAAGAAAACATGAATAGTATAGCCTAGGCATAGTGAAGCTTTTGACACTATTCCACGTGACATTTTTACAAGAATACTGGGAGAGGCATGGTCTACATGAAGTCGTTATCAGACAAGTTTGTTATACAAGAGCTCTTACAGTGGAGGAATAATTTAAGAAAGGTACTGAGTGCAGTATTCTTATTTTCATTCCTGAATGGATAACTAGGCATAAGGTTTGTGTTAGATGTCAGAAATGAGAATGGGGCTGTAAGTACCCTGGACAGTGTCTAAGTCTTAGTTGTGGGATTTAACAGGTGGAAGAGTGGTATGAAAAAATACAACACAAGTCATGAGATAAATGTGAAGTCCTCTGTTTAGATAAGAATAACCAAGGGTACCATTATTGCCTCAGTAATGACTGACTGGGTAGCAGAACTGCAGAGAAGCAGGTGTATTCTAGTGAATCACAAGGTTAATGTATGCTTATGCTGCCATAGTGGTGTGAAAAGGCAAACAGTTTAATCAGCTGGGTAAACAAGAGTAATGTTGGAAAGCGAAGAAGTAATCTTTTCTGTTTAACTTGGTGGTGGAAAATCCTGATTTGAAAGGTTCTGTCTGGTTTCAGAAACACTACTTCCAGAGAGATATGGGCTACCTGGAGCTTGACAGGAAAGATCACGGGCCTGGAAAATATGTGCTAATGGACAGTATTAAAATAGTTGAAAGGGGGTGCCATGGAAAAAAAGAATTAAGATAATAAAGTGTAGCAGTCATCAGATACGAGTCAAGTAGCTCTGATGAAGAATATCAACATTTGTTCTAGCTTTACCTCATCTTTCATTATTTTTCTCAGCAAAAAGTAAGAACATAATAGTTGTAAGGAAAGTGAGACACTGTGGTGTGATATCCAATGAGGTTATACAAGCTCCTAATCAAAGAACAGGCCTGTGTTCAGTGGTAAATCTAATGCCTTCTTTCTTTGTTCAGGGATACATTAGATGATCTTGTAAGATTTCTGCTGCCCTTATACTCTGTCATTTCAGTTTTGAGATTTCCGAGACATTTAACAGTATGGAAGCAGAGAACTAGATATATGTCAAATAAGGAGAATTGTATCTCCTGGATTATCTTGACTGGATAAAACCTGTACTTAAATTGGGTCACTGAAATATACATATGTATGTCTGTGTGTTTATGCATATATATATATATACACATTCCCTTTCAACAGACCCCTGTTTTAGCATAGCAGTGCTGCTCAATATTGACAGATTCAGTGTTAATGCAGCCACTGAATCTATGAAGTAAATGTATACAAATGGTGTTTACACCTATGATTCCTGCATAGACCCCCTGCACTTCAAAAAATCATCAGGCTTATCCATGAAATAATCAAGCACTCATGATCACTGGTGAAAGCAACTCATGTAATGCCAACACCATGGGTTGTGTAAATCCCAGCTAGAAAAGAAAGGGAGAGTGAGCCAGCCAGCCATACCTCACCTTCCCACCAAATAAAACCTAAGTGAGCAAGAAAATGGGCCAGTGGAAGATACTATATACTGAAATCTTCTGCTTGATGTTTCTGTCCAATATTTTCCTTCAGTAAGGTGCTGGTCTCTTCATGCGTGTCTTCTGTGGCCTTGCATCAATCCCTCGGTTCTGACTGTCAGAGTGCTTATGTGTGTAAAGGCGTTTTGGGATTAAGGGTACTGTTTCTCCACAGGAAAGGGACAACACAATGAAAGCATGCCTTGGTAGCAGTGTCATGGATTGAACTTGGCCAGTTTTTCTGCTTAAGTTGTAAAAATCACTTGAAACATACTGCATAGGGCTATATATTCTTCTACAGTTCAGCAAGGTAATTCTAGCCAGACCTCTCTTTCATCTCAACATTATGGAGTAGAAATTTAAATCTGGTTTCATATTTGTCTTCCGTCTTGTTTGCTGTTAATGAAGTCGTGAACTTTTAACTAGCGGTAATTGGTGTTGTATCTAAGATTTGGTTAATCACCAAACACCAAAGATGCCAGTGTTAACCTTATCACACTTTAAATCTATCCCTCTGAAGTTGATAAGCAGTAACTATTTTACATCTCTCTTTCTGGACACTTTATCATTTTATTTTTTGAGTGATTATTTTTAATGCTTGCCATTTTTTTTCCCCAAGGTTTTCAAAATAAAAATGAGCAGAAGACAAAGTTAAGTACTGCTTTCCACAGATTAACAAGAATGAGTGGGCTAACCATACTTGGGAAAATACATTAAATAACAAGTCCAGGTAGCAGATGAAAACAGAGGGGAGAAACGTGCTGTGTAAGGTCTTTAGTATCTGTAAATTTAAATTTGTGTGTGACGCAGTAGGCAGGTAATGCCCACTGCAGGATCTCACTGTCATATGGGAATTGTGTCTGTTGTATTAATGCTTGGCCCATTCTGTGTTGTACCTCCACCATTTTCAATTGGCATACACAAGGAGAGTTTTAATATTCCTTAACTATAAAGAAAAGCATTTTATTTCCGTGGTGTTATTTAAAGTTGTAATGACACAGAAGATGTCACTGTGACATTCAGTACATGCTCCTTTGTATAGGAGAAAAAAAAATCCCTAGTGAAGAATGGCATTTGAGGTACTGGATGGCTGTTTGTTGTACAAACTTTTCACACCAGAGATTTGGCAAAGAGCAATATTCTATTGTATGCTAATACATGTCTAAATATAAAATATGCTAGCTTATACTTTTATTTAAAAAATATACTACAATCCTCTTAAAGGAACAGTAATTCCTGCAAAGCTTTTCATGTTCCTGTAGCTTATGGTTGTGATTGGCACCTTAGAAATCTGAGAAGTATAAGTAAATAAGTGAATAGACAGAACACAGTTTGCAAACATTAATCCCCCAACAGCTGTGGGCAGTCCATGCGGGAGGATTGCTTTCCTTACCAATCCAGGAACTGTGGTGCCGGAGCAGTTGTTTCCTTTCCACAGAAAATCTCCCTTATTACGGCAGCCTGCCATCATCTCCACTGCAGGGCTGCCACTGCCACAGATTGGTGGACAGTTCTTTCTTTGTGGATGGCAGCCCCAAGCACTCCAGAATTCTGGATTTGAGTAGAAATAACTACCTACTTCATCTTTGCCTCCTGCTTGTTCTTTTTCCTGTCATGTGTCGAGAAGGTGAGGAGAGAACACTACTGATGTCACACAACAGTTCCTTCAGAGTGCTGTTTCTGCTGCAGCTTTTTGTTGAATTAATTGTCCTTCCAAGAGGCAAATGTTAAACTGGTTTCCCCATAAAGCACTGTAGAAGGGTAGCAAGAAGCTGAGATCTTTATTTCTCCATGTGTTCTGCTTCTGTGTTCAGGCTGTAAACTGTCAGGGAATTGAATCTGTGAGCGTCCCAGCATAGGTCCCTGATCTTCTGTCTCTCCACGCTTAAAATGGCAGTTTCACCTGTAAGAGACTTTATTCCAGGTCCTGTGGGCAAATAAGACAGTTTTGATCATCAGCCTGTTAACGTGAAGAAATTGGTATTATAATATTATATATATATATATAAATTGGTATTATAATATATGTATTGGTATGCAGTAACCTACACCCCTGGAATTTCTGTATTCCTCTCTTATTTTCCAAGAAAGGAAGAATGCTTACCTTCAAGAAGTAACTCTTTCCATTTCTGCCTAAAAATTCCTTCTTTAAGAGATAGCAACCAGAACACCATAATGTGAATTTGAAAGAGCTCTTTCATGGGATCAAAAGCAATCACTTATCAATAAACACCATTCATATTGTATTATTTAACCGTCAGTACCTTGAGGCAATATAGGAGTGTGGACTAATTGTATGTCAATCAGATTGCAGTTGGTAGAGTTACCACTTGTATGTGAACTCACTCCATGCAGCGTCTTGTGCACCAAAATTTCTCTCTCTGAGCTTAACCCATGCAAGATCTGGCTGCAGTGTAGAGGTGTTTTAAGACACAAGTCTTGGGTAGGCCATCTTTTTTCTATTAAGGAGTGTGTTTCCTGATTCTGTTATGCTCACATGCTGTGGTGAGTTTCAAGCAGGGTCTTTGTGTCAGAGCAAGCCCGGACCAAGCTACATCTTTCATGCAGTCACAGACACATAGGCACGGAATGTGTGAGTTAAGGTCCCAGCTTCAGAGATGTGTGCAATTCTATACAGAGACTGGCAGATATCAGGAGATCCCAGTACAGAACACTAAGTAGCTTTACAGTTGAAATTTCTGTATAGGTTCAGTGTTCCTCTGTTTTTGCAACATAGCCAGATAGCAACTCTAATTAATTAACTCATTAATTGTTCTGGTCTTGTGAAGGTTAGGGGAGGATTTCAGGCAGGAAACATTGCCAGAAATGTAGACATGTCTCCAGCCATTCAGACCCTTTAAACATTTCCACGGGGTTTTACTCCTTCAGTTTGGTCTGTTTAGTTGACCGTCAGGTCACAGAGCCTTTGAACACATTTAAGAGTCTAAGTGAAAAGCAGAAAGTGATTTCCAGGAGGCTGTAAGGTGTTCAGAGTCTAGGTACTTCAACACACAGACGAGTCTCTGACTAACTCCTGGGCTGTGCTCTGTTCCGTGTGTGTAAGACAGGAACAACCTCCTTGTCTGCCTTGCATGTTCTGCTACAGAAGAGCTTTTCTGTGCGTTTTCCTTTTGTCATGCAGTGCTGAATGGAGAGGTTGTTCTCTGATTAATACAAACAGTTGTTTCATTACAATACTGGCATTTAAAGTTTTCTTTATTTTAAAGACATTTGAAATAGACATAGTGTCTCAAGCACTGCATTAAAACTTTATTCCCTGAAGAGGTCAAATGGTAGTTCCTAGCGCTATCCCAGTAGGGTCTGGGACTTTATAGTTCCTCTGCCTTTTATGTGAGCATGGCTGAAGAAGAGTCTCCCAGCTCCCCCTCGTGTGGATGCTCTACTCCTGCTACGTCAAGCAGAAAACAAATGTGATTTGTGCTGCTTTTGATCAGTCATTTCTGCAATGCTTTGCTGCTGGAAAGCAGAATAATACTGTCACAAATTTTAAATTAACAAAATATGCCTAGAAGGGATTGGTAGCTCTTGTTCATCTGATTAATGTCAGGCTTGTAAAGTCTGTTCTCCAGCAAAAGGACAGCAAATGCTCAACTGAGAGATGTTAAAAACATAGAAACTCCAATTTAGTGGATCTTTGTTTTCTAGTTATAATCTCTTAGCACAGCACCCAGGACCAAAGCACAGAATCAAGGAGCATCAAGGGAGCTTGAGTGAGTTTGCAACTGTGTTCACATTTAATCAGATTTGAAGTGACTATCCCTCTGTAGTGCAGCAAACAACCAAGTTAGTAACTTCCCCTCAGCCCTCATTATTAACAGCTTTAGCATAGATCTGCGTCGTCAGCAGCCAGGTGGATAGGTGATATATATTGGGAAATACAAGCATGAATTGAAAACATGGGAGATCTTTGTACAGTTCAATTTTTGCTCTCAAAGTGAAGGAGTGGGGAACTTCCCTTTCTAAGATGTCCATGTTCGTGTAGAAGTTATTTGATGAAGCTTTTGTCAAAAATTTATTGTCTTATGATTATATTTTGCTTTGTCTTATGATTATATTTTGCTTCTCAGCAGGAGAAACAAGGCAGCTCTGGGAGCAAGTACATTCTGTGCCACCTGATGTATTTTTATGCGTTTATTTTCCCTTAAGTACATTTCTATTCCTTGAAGATGTGCTTTGAGAGTTTGCCATTTCAGCATTCTGCTTGTCTCCTCTAATTCAATTGTAAGCTTTTCTGGGCAAGATCTATACATGGATTCTGCTTTCCAGTTCCATTCCACAGCAATTCTGCAAAGGAATCTTTTTAAAAGTTATCATAATGAGAGAGGGAACTTAATTATCCATGGGGATCTGACATGTGAGAATAGCATATCCTGGTCTCCCAGACCTTCAGCAGTTCTGTTCCTTTCAGTACTCTTACCTCCATGTGCTCCCATCAGTCAGAAATGATGAGTGCAGTAGCAGATTTTGCTTAGAGTTCCTATTAGGTGGAAAGAGGGGAGTTGTTTTGCATCTCTTTTTTTAAATTCACTTTATCATTTTCACATCTGCTTCTCTTTCAGGTGTGAACAGAAAAGTTACCTATTCCCTCGCAGACTCCGCAGATGGTTACTTCTCAGTTGACCGGTCATCGGGAATCATTATTTTGGAGCATCCACTTGATAGAGAGCTACAGTCTTCCTATAACATTAGTGTAAAGGCCTCTGATCAGAGTATTGTGCTGACCCTGTCCTCATTTGCTACTGTGACCATTACAGTACTAGATATTAATGACAATCCCCCTGTATTTGAAAGGAGAGATTATCTTGTTACAGTACCTGAAGACACTTCACCTGGCACTGAAGTCCTCTCTGTTTTTGCTACAAGCCAGGACATTGGCACTAATGCTGAGATTACCTATCTCATCAGGTCTGGGAACGAGAAGGGGAAGTTCAACATTAACTCAAAAACAGGTTTGTAAATTAGTTCTTACTTGTAATACTAAATGGAAGTTTCAGAAAAAAAATGTGAATGCTTTGAGGAAACCATTTGGACCACATAAGTTCCAGGAAGAGAGACTCAGAGCTTGTCAGTCTTGTTGCACAGATTAAAACAAATGTCTTGTTGAAGTTTGGTCTAAACTGTGGCGCCATTCAGCTGCCTTGACTTGAGTGGAGAATGCCTTTCTCCATTAGTTTGTCCATTGAAGTCAGTGTAGATGCAGCAGCCCCATCCACTGCTGCACCATGGGCTCCTCTATGGCTGCACATGGGGATCTGCTCCACATAGTGCCCATGGGCTGCAGGGGGACAGCCTGCTCCATCATGGGCCTCTACTGGGCTGCAGGGAACTTTTGCTTTGCTTGGTGTTAATCTACCAAGATAGTAAGCTATGAATCTTCTGTGATTCCTGCAGTGGAGTCCTTTATTCTTTTAGACTTCAGGAGGATGGTACAAATCTGCCACCAGAGCTTCAGAGCAGAACACTCCTGGTTTTGAAAGCTGAAGTTAACACCTGTTTGAGTGCAGCTGTAATAACCAGTAACCTGGAAAATCTCAGAATGATGTATTGTGTCATTTATACTACTGTGTGCAAAAATCTCTCTCCACTCCTTGTGAAGGCCACTGCCTCACGTGTAAAGGACTTAAAATAACATAATTGTATGTTGTCTTCAATCTTCGTAATGTTGATCAGTGCTAACAAAATTTAAACATAAATATGCCTAGACAGCAATACTTAACTTTGCATTTGACAATGAAGCCGAAGAGATAAATCAATAAAAACCCATAATGAAGCTTAATCACACAGGGAAGAAAAAAAAAAAAAACTATTTATTATTCATTAATGTGTGACAGCTCCATTATTATCGGTTTAGAGGCAGGAGCCGAGATCCAGACAGCCGGGTGCTGATGTAGCATGCCTGATCAGGGCTTGAGAAATAATGCTCATCACAGCATTTATCAGTGGGGACTCCCTGCTAGCCACTTGGAAGCTTCTCTTCAGGGCTCCTGCTTTCAGCAAGTCATGCTGAAAGGTAGGATTCATTTGGAGAGAGCCCAGACAAGATTAAGAAGAATGATCTGAGGTCTGTAAAATGAGGCTTACCAGGAAAGACTGAAGGAATTGAGGCTATTTAAACTAGAAAAAAGAAGACGTGCTGATAATATTCAAGCTTGTAAAAGTACCTTTGAAGAGGGGGGAATAAACTATTCTTTGTGTCTACTCATGAGAAAAGTTTTGAATTAGCTTAAATTGCATTTGGATTATTTCAGTTAAATGACAGGAAGAAACTCCTTGCTGTAATAATTATTATGTACCCAAATACATTTCCTAAGGACAGGAAAGTAATGTTGCTGGAGGTTTTTTAAGAACATTAGTAGTGAGTAGCTTCAAGAAAGACTGCGTTTAACTGACCTGTGCTGGGCAACAGTTGGACTATATGACCTCTAAGCCCCAAACATCCCTGCTCTTGATGAGTTCATATTAAAGAGGATTTGCCTTGCCAAGGTTAGGGATTTGCTTTTAAGCCTTTCCTACCATGTCCAGCATCACCTCCTTCAAGACATCGCTAGTAATCTGTGCACAACCCACTCCCCTCTCCGTGATAAGGTTATAGGTACATTTGAGACAAGTAGATAATGTGCATAAAAACTGTTTCTGTCCTAGCAGAGATCTGAGAGAGAGTGAGTCGAGTTACAAATAATCTTAATTTTTATTATGTGATGCGAGAACCGAAAACTTTTAAACCTAGTTTATTCTGGAAGCCCCTGCTTAATCACATAGATGATAGAAAACTAATTTCTCAAAGGTATTCATACCCCATTTGTTAGTATTTAATTCATGAGAAGTTAATTACATAGGAGTGAATTTCTGTTGATTCGTCAGTGTTGATTTCCAGAGTTGGCATCTGGTTCTCCCACAGGCTCTGTACGTGAGCCCAGGCAAATGAATGGATGTGGCCTTCACTTCTCTGCCTACAGTACTGGTATTTCCATAGCTATTTCTGTGAGAAACCATTAATAGCTTTGTGTCTTTCTGCAGAGGCAATCCATGTGCAACTGTGATCTCTCTTTAATTAAATGATAGTAGCAGAAAACTGACCGAATATTTTTATTGGACTAAACAGTGTTAAGTTTAGAACAACATATTTTTTGTTTGTGCCATGGTGATAAATAGCATGATGTACTGTTTGCTGCAGTGAAATTCCTTAATCTGCAGCAGCATTTCCTTTTCACTCAGTGCTGACATTACCTCCCTTCCTTCAAAGGAGCCATTTCCATTTCTGAATCTTTGGATTATGAATCATGTAAGGATTTCTACTTAGTCGTGGAAGCAAAAGATGGAGGTACTCCAGCCCTGAGCGCTGTTACGACTGTGAACATCAACGTGACAGATGTCAATGACAACGCACCAAAATTCAGCCAGGTGGTCTACAGTGCAGTCATCAGTGAAGATGCTGCAATTGGCGATTCTGTTATAATGGTGAGTGAGACCGTGATTAGGCAGGATGAGTTCCTCTATTGCATTTAATAAGATACTGCTGCACTGATTAATAATGATAAATTATGCATCTTGAATCAACCAAACTGTTCTCTAGCCAATACTCTGTGTCTGCTATGGCTTTCCAGACAGCTGCCAGTTTTCCCCAGGAAGGAAAGAAGCAGTAGTACCAAAACAGTTTTTAATTCCTCCAATATGCTGTCAAAGAGCAATGCTGTGTTTAAGACATTGTATCTCGGGAGTCAGCTTGAAATAAGTAGGATTTTTCTGGACAGGCAAAATTCAACTTTTCAGGGAAATACATGATATTTGTACTATATTATGTTTCTTATACAAAATATTAAAATATTTTATGTGTTTTAAGGCTAAAATTTTGAAAAGATCCAAGGAGAGCCTCCTATGAAGAGCTGCTTGGCTTTATGCTGTAGTGATGTGCAGTTCAGATGTGACATGTCTGATTGAATATGAAGGGGTGTTGAGTGATAGAACTTTTGGGGGTGTTAAGTGATTAATGGAGCATACTGATGGTTTAACATTTATTTTGCTAATTTTCACTTTTCTCTCAAAAAAGTTGATAGCAGAAGATCTGGACAGTCCTTCCAATGGCCAAATTCATTTTTCCATAGTGAGTGGTGATCAAGACAATGAATTTTCAGTCGATCCTGGTTCAGGTCTCGTGAAGGTTAAAAAGAAATTGGATAGAGAAAGGGTAAGATGTGAGATTTCTTGACTTACAGTGGCTTACAGATGTGTTAATTTCAACTCTGCTGCTAGCCAATTGTGAAGTAGCTGCTTTTCACTCTGCAGCAATCAGCCTAAGATGCTCCAACAGCTCTTTCTAATATTCTTTCCCTTTTTCCCACCTCAGACTTTTCACCAGTCATACTTCCAAGCCAGCTACCCTGGTAGCATTTGCATTCTCACTCTATACCAGCACAACTGCTGAGGCCAGACTGGGGAAAGAAGCAACCCTGGATTTTTCCTGTGGGAGTTGTTGAATTAATGAGCTTCCTACTCTCTCCTGTGCCTGCAAGCACAAGCTTGCAGCATTGTATGCAACAGAGGGACCATGGCAAACTGCAGATTGTGGCACCAAGTACAGAACTGAGACCTCAGCCATTAATTAGCACTCTGCAAAACATGTCACAGGGGAACTGATGTTATGGAGTAGCCAGGCTGTACCAAAAGAGAAAGCGTGCTTCATTAATCTGATTCTGCTGCTTTGTTTGCTCCCTAGATTCAGGGTGATTTATCACCATTTTGCTATAGCTAGCAATTAGCAGCTTTGGGGGAAAAAGAAACTAAACAAACAAATACAGTTGCCTGTGCTACAAGCAGGGCAGGAATGTGCTGTATGACTTCAGAAGTCCTGCAACACATGCAAGACCCAAGGGTCATTCACCCATGCAATGCATCTGCAAAGCTGGGGAAGCTGATTGCTGTCCCCAGAAAATGGACTCGGAAGGAAAAGCTCCCCACTGAAAGCAGAGCTACTGCTTAAAACAGGTGAAAATCCTTTCTGTATTATCACACAGACAGGATTAAATTGCTAGTGATTGATGGCAGAAGGACCTTCCTTGTCCCACAGAACAAGGAAGTAATAGGTTGTGCATGTGACAAACTCGCTGTATTTCTTATATGGTGCAGACTTAATTTATTAACATGATTTGATTTAGTATCTCCATTTGATATAGCTGAGATATATACGTCTGCTTTCAGATGCATGCTTTTACTCTCACTGTCATTTTACATTTAAGACCAGCTCCTAGATCTGCATTCTCCTAAGTTTCCTTCGGTTAAAATAAGCTGTAGAGTTGTCTTTTCTTTTGCTTCCTTTGCACATTTCCTAGACACAAATGTTCTCTTCAGCGGAAATGATACATGATGCCCCATCTGCTGTAGATCCCTAAAGGCAGTGCTGATTCCCAGGTTTTAGTGGTTTAAAGAAGCTCATTTCCAGAGCTCTTATCTCGTAGAAACCATGACTACTGCCATTTACCTTTCTGGGATCTGTGGAAAAGAAAACAAACTCACACAAAATTTGAGAAAGATCCCACGAAACCTCTGATTTCTAGCAGTAGAAATTAAAGCTTGAAAATGATTAAAAAAAAAAAAGGATCAATGCTCCGCCTCAGTTTCTTGATCCTCCATGGTTAAGGATTCTTCCTTCTGACACTGTCAGTACATCCCCACCAAATCACACACTTCTTTGACCCTGTAACCCACCTAAGAATCTTTCCTTTTCTTTAACTTGGTCCCATAGTTCAGAAGAACCTCTTTGTTTCATACACTTAGCTTGTCTTCCTCTCTCTTTTACAGCTTTAACTTCTGTGTCCCTTTGGATTTCCTCCCACCCAAAAAAACTCTGTTTGCTTTTCTTCATTTCACTCCGTGGGGCCATGTTTTACCCCTTCCTGGTGTTTTATCTGACATGTGGTTCATCCTTTGTTCCTCCTGCTCTGAAAGCTTTGTGGGCAGACATATCAGCAGCTCTCCCTGGGAATCTGGGAGCTCTATACAGTGAAAGACAGTCGTAAGACATAAGGAGGCCAACATAAGGATGCACTTTGTGAAATCACACTGTCATCCATAAGCTGCACATAGACAGATCTTTTCCAAATTGTCACACACGCTCACACTTTGTGCATGTGCCCATATGTGCTTAGAGGGTCTGTGGGTGCCACAGCCGGTGGGATGCACTGAGCTGCCCACACCATGCTGAGCTGTCTGTGGCTGTTGCAAACAAGACTAAAAAATCCCTTTTCTTCTACTGTACTGTAGACAATACCCTTTTGCTACAGAGAACATGTTGTTTGTAGTGATCTCAGATGTTTTCCAGTACACTTAATCTAACTGCCCGTGAACTTTTTTGGGGGACTCCTTTGCTATCTGAAACACTGTGTGTCAAATTGAGGCTTCCTCTCCTAAGTACTCAATACGTTATCCTGGAAGTTAACTATAAATAAATAGAATTAGTTTGCATACCCCAGCTGACCTAGGCTGAGTTTGGATATTATTCATCCTTTGTGTTTTGTCTATCCCTTTGTTTTCAGCTGTTATAGTGATCTTACTATAGTGAAGCTGTTAGGTTTATTGATAGCCTTATAAACCAGAGTTTGGGACACAGTCTGGCAATAAATAGGCTAATGTTATACAAAGGGCAGGAAAGGTAATGAGGCCAGACAGCTTTCCTTAGAATATGGTTGGTAGTGTATTGGATGTAAAGAACACAAGTTAAAATTTAAGACCGCTTTCACAATGATTTAATATTTTCACCTTTTTGCAGATATCTGGTTATTCATTGGTTATTCAGGCAAGAGACAGCGGCACCCCTCCTCTGTCTTCATCTGTGACGGTCAACGTGGACATTTCCGATGTGAATGATAACAGCCCTGTGTTTACTCCGGCTAATTATACAGCTGTAATTCAAGTAAGTTTATCTTGCACATCAAAAACTTCTCTGATTTTTAAAATACAAAAGCATTTGGTTTCACTTAAGCAGCTTTTGATGATTTATCTGCCAAAGATGTATCAAATGATCTTATTAAAAGGAAAGTATAAACACTCCTTTTCTAGCTATTTGCTCAGTTTCTGTTTGCTGAGACTCCTTAACTTCAGCATCCATCACACATTTTACTCTATATCTGTGTTGCACCAGGAAATGCTCTCTGGCCTCAAAAATTCTGAGCTGGGATGAGCTCGCACTTGTCCATGCCTTGCTTGGGATGTGAGTCCTAGTGGTTAGGCAGTCCTGGCCAGACAGGCTCCACTGGGTGCCTCTGTCTCTGGTACTGGTCCTTGGGGTGCAAATGATGCCAAAGCGATGCCACAGTGAAATGGCATCTTGGCCAAAAAGCTTTTACTTGTATATTCTCGATAGCGAAACGTGGTGTTTTGTCATTGTGATGAGATGTATCATTTTAATCCTTTTCTTTATACGCTGTGTATATGTGTAAAGGAAAATAAACCAGTGGGCACAAGCATTTTGCAGCTGGTAGTGACAGACAAAGACTCTTTTCACAATGGCCCTCCTTTTACCTTCACCATCCTCACTGGCAATGAAGAGGAGGAGTTTACACTGGACCCTAATGGTGTCTTGAGATCTGCAGTCATCTTCAAACACATGGTTGCAACCGAATATGTGCTCTGCGTGCAGGTATGCCTTCATTTTTTGCATCTGCACAGAAAGAAAAAAACTCCTACTGTCAGGTCTTATGTATGTTGCTGTATGGGTTGGTTTTAATTGACTTTAGTCTGTGACCAAATACCATGCATTCCATTTTACATGTGCACAATATTGTATATTTCCTTTGATGTCCTTAAAACCCAATTTCATGTAAATATAAATAGGTAGCCAGTCACCTTTCCAATCTTCTCCGCATGAAATGGATTTTCTGAGCAGCAGCTGTAATGATTTAAGATTTTCATCTTTTTTTTTTTCCGGAGCTAAGAGAAGAAAATAAGCAAAAATGTATTATATACATATAAATACACCACAGAACGAGTGACAGCAAAATATTGTTCTAGGAAGGAAAATCACTTCTCCTTTTAAGTCGTAAATTTAATCATACATTTTTGGAAGCCTACCAAGAATTCATGAAATCGCATTTCCAAGGTCAGCTTAGCTCTTAAGGAATGTAAAAGGAAGACATGCAGTAGAAGTCCAGCTCAAACTTAGCTCTGGAGTCATTGTTTAAGAACTTTTTAACCAGAGTAGCTACAAATCCAAGAATAATTTGTCCATTTCTCAGGCTTGCATAGGAAAACACTGTAGCGTTCGGTAAATATCCAACTCTAAGGAATTCCATTGAAATGGAATGTGGTCCTACAATCTAAGTCTGAAAATGCAGCCTTTCTCAACGTGCTGTGCTGGGGTTAATCTCTCTAACCAGAGCCTAACTGATCCTTTACACCTGCTTTTAACGATGCTTGTATCAATAACAACCTCACTGAGTTACAACTCAAAAATACCAGTTCTAATGTCTATCAGCAGTTCAAATCAAAGGGACAGCTTACAAGTTTGCCATTTAATATTCTTGTAATCTTATTTTTTGAGCCTTGTAGGAAAAGAGAAATAAAATCATTTTTCATTCTTACCGTGTCCTCATCCAAAAATATCTGCTTTCAGAACTGTTTACTAGCCAAACTTCCAATACAACCAAAATTGAAATTAAATTAAAGCAGCATCTTCAGCTATGTACTTCCAAGTATGACATAAATGGAGCATTAACCAGACTACAATCACTGAGATGCACCAAAATGTTCAGAAAACCACACAGTTGGATTAGAGGCCTAATTACTCCCAGTATTTTTTTTTTTTTTTTTTAGGGATTCCTTCAGTGAAAACATATTTTGTAGTTCTCTGTTGTGTAAAGAGCATAGAATTTTTACTTTCCATTTATAGGTACCACAGTGCTGCTTCACCTTTCCACCATCAGATTCCTCCTCTGTGTTGTGTTTATTAAAAAAGTAGTGTTAAAGTTGAAAGTGGAATGTGAAATAATCTCTGCATGTATGTGTATCTGTGCACGTGCATGTAAAATATTTTCTAAAATCCCCTACAAAGCCCTGGTAGGAGCCATGATTTTCAGCATCTCAGAGTTACTAATCCTTTCCTAGTAAGATGCATATTGATACTGCCATCCTGCCTGCCATTTTTCTTCAGCTCGTAAATTTTCCTCCCAATATCCAAATGCTAACATCTTTCAACGTGTGCTACATCTGTGATTTTTTGGTCATATGTTCTTCTCTGAAACAAATGAATGTGTGCAGTAGTGTATCTTCATACTGACTTCAATGAAGCATTTTCCTTACTGCAGGAAAGAGCACTGATTCAAGTTTGCACACCTTTCTGTCAAGATGGCCTTGGATTTTTTGTCATACTTGCTCTTTACTCTCTATAAAAAAGTGCAGATGATGCTATCATATGTGCTCTGGGTCATGCAGTCATCTGTCCAAGTGCAGTGCTTCTCTCATATTTTATCATTAGTAACAGCATAAGCACCCTATTTCACTTGTGGAGGGTGATAAATTTTATTTATTTCAAGCATGATTCTTGACTGCTTCAGAGAAAGTCACGCAGAGTGCTTGAGGAAAACTCTCACTCCCTCATATCCACATAGGCTTAGCAAGTTCTGAGGCACTTCAGAGCACAACAAGCAACACAGAAACTGCTGCTGATATTTCACTGAGCTACAGTCTCTTTTCCAGGGTAGAAGTGAGCCCAAACTCCACTTGGTGTAGAGTACACCACATTCAGATGGCTCTGCTGTGAAGGGGACAAGTGATAGCTGTGGGATCCTGGGAACTTTTCACATTGAGTAATGAGACGTAGTTCTGACACATTTCTCTCTGCAATCCACTTAGTTATTTTAATCTGTGTTTCCGTAAGGAGTTTTTAAGTTCCACTGCTAAAAAAGGATGACACATTTCTTTACACATGTATTTTGCAAATGCATTTGGGAAGTTCTTTTAAGAGGTCTTCAGAATTATTGATGCTGTGAAAATCATATAGCAAGAAGTCTTGAATACATGTAGCAAAAATTTTTGCTTGTCAGCTGCATTATATATATATATATAATATTTTGTTGTTTGGTTGTTGTTTTAATTATATTAGGCAAAAGACTCTGGGAAGCCTCAGCAGGTTTCCCATACCTACATTCAGGTGAGGGTTATCGAAGAAAGCATCCACAAACCAACTGCCATCCCACTGGAGATTTTCATTGTCACCATGGAAGATGATTTTCCAGGTGGAGTCATTGGAAAAATTCACGCCACAGATCAGGATGTGTATGACGTCCTCACTTACACATTAAAATCAGAGCAGAAAAGTTTGTTCAAGGTTAACAACCACGATGGGAAGATTATTGCCCTAGGAGGGCTTGATAACGGCAAGTACATCCTCAATGTGTCTGTCAGCGATGGCCGCTTCCAGGTCCCCATCGATGTTGTGGTCCAAGTGGAGCAATTACTTCAGGAGATGCTGCAGAACACCGTCACCATCCGCTTTGACAACGTTTCCCCAGAAGACTTTGTGGGCCTTCACATGCACGGCTTCAGGCGCACCTTGCGGAACGCGGTGCTGTCCCAGAAACAAGACAGCCTGCACATCATCAGCATTCAGCCGGTGGCAGGCAGCAATCAGCTCGACATGCTGTTTGCAGTTCAGATGCACAGCGGCGGTTTCTATAAGCCTGCCTTTTTGATTCAGAAGCTGACCAATGCCAGGAGACACTTGGAAAATGTGATTCGTATTTCTGCTATCTTGGAGAAGAATTGCTCTGGACTGGATTGTCAGGAGCAACACTGTGAGCAAAGTCTATCTATTGATTCCCATTCCCTGATGACCTACAGCACGGCAAGAATTAGTTTTGTATGCCCCCGCTTCTACCGGAATGTGCGCTGCATGTGCAATGGTGAGTACTGCTCCCACCCCACTCCCATCCTCACACATTATGTGATAGGATCGGTTTTATGCCTCTGATGCAGATTAGAAGGGGCATTTCAATTCAGCCTGTTAAAGCACGACTGGCTGATGTATTTCTCAGGCTCAGGAAGAATTGTTCGTGTTTACTGATGTAAATGGAAGTTGGTGAACTTTGGCCTTATGTGACAAAGACTGCTTTCCTGGAGGCTCCGAGCCATCAACAAACTTCCAAGGGAGGGGAAGGAAGGGGAGAGGAAAGGAGAGGAGTGGGAACGATGTGGTTTCCCACTCAGTTCACCACCATTCCACCAACATTGGAATAAACCAGGCACATGGTCATGGCAGAGCCACCTGGTCTGCAGTGGTGCACAGGAATCCCCCAAGGAAAGGACCCGTGACCTAAGTAACACAGGTGCAAGGCACAGTCTATATTTACAGAGAGGAGTGGAAAAACAATGAAATATTTTATTTTATAACTGATACCAAGCACCATTCCTGATCCTATTGCTACAGTGGATGTCAGGGCAGGGTTTTGTCCTGGTTTCAGGCTGCCTCACATTTTGTCAGCAATTTCATGGGGGTATATATGACAAACAGACTTGGCAGCCAGTCTTCCATGTGGCTCTGTACTTGGAGAATAACACTTCAGGCAGTTATGATAATAGTTCTGTTTCTTTTGTTTGCCAAGCTATTTGCTCCTCATTCCACTTCATTTAAGAGCAGAGAAAAAAGCTGCTGTAAAATCAATACATCCAAGTCTCACTCGTCTTAAGCACACATGCAGACATACACGCACACACAACCGCACAGGAATTCAGCAGCCGTGTCTCAGTGACCAGCCTTTGTCCCTGCAGCAGTCAGCAGGACCTCATGTCATACCATCAACTTCAGTGGGAATGAAAATGGGCCTTAATGCATAAAGCTGAACCAGAAATCATTGTGTCCCGCAGCACGTGAATAATAATGCCACAGGAGTTCAGTTCTGTAAAAATATCAGAATTCTCCGTCTGTGCTGTTTTCATGTACATTCAAGAGCAGAGTATTTGGTCAGTTTTTAAGTAATAGCATTCTATGTTCTGAACAGATATTTCTATTATAACAATATTCGCCTTTTTGTTACACATGAAAGGCTCTGAAATAAAAAGGGATTTACGCAGGTTGGAAAGGGACAATGCTGCAATATCCCCAGGCCGAGTCCTGGAGCCAGCGCAACAGCATTGTCTGCAAAACACTTTTTATATTCTCCAACTCACAGCTTTGTCTCGTTTATGTACCCAGAAATCACAAATCCTCATCTCCATAGGGATGACTATAGCCCTCGCTGTGTCAGAAATTGTTTTTCTGGCAGCCAGGATTTGCACTGTGTATAATTTCATTTCACTACTTATTAAAGTCAATAATGATGTATATTCCCTTCAGAAACTAGTAGTGAGTGGATGTGCCTTGTAATCTGTTAGCCTAGCTCCCAAAAATGGCTTTACAAAGCAGTACGGTTCTGATCCAGCAGCTCTCTCCTTTCTCCCTGTTCAGTGCGCTTGCACTGAAAGCACAAAAAAATCAGCTGGGATGGTGATTTCACATTTATTTCTGCCATGTACCAATCAATCCTCAAAAAAATACTTCGGGCTGCCAAAATTACCGCCTGTGGTCTGTAGCCTTGGGGCCATCTATCCTGGCCATGAAGCCTGTAGTTGGGAGCCATTGGTGCAGGCCTCCCTGGACCAGGGAGGCTGGAGGGGTCCCACAGAGCCTGACCTTCTCTGTGCCCATATCCCATGGGGTGGTGCAGATGCCTTGGGGTGCCCACCTTGGGGCTTGTGCACCTCGAGGCTGTCATCCAACAAAAATATGTCCAGAGCTGCTGATCTAAATATGTAGCTTACTAGGCAGATGAAAGCCTTGGTGCTTGTTACATGTACAGAGATAAGAGACCTTGTTAGGAAGTTAAAAAAAATAAAAATAAACCACCATGATTTGCCCTTTTCCACAGTAGTTAATACTTTATGCACTTCTAATTTTTTTTAATCAAAGGAGCCACAAGAAGTGCCTTGCTCTTTAGATAAATACAGACACATACTGTGTTTTGTCACTTAGGAGGTTAACACAGACTTCTGAGGATATATTAATTAGAGAACTTGGGTATGGCACTACTTTTGTGAAGAGTAGGCCCAGTGAAAGAGTCAGAAAAAACCAAATACTTCCTTTGATCAGAAAAATCCAAATGCTTCTTTTGATCCTTTGTACATGAACATAAATGTGGCTAAGCAAGAAAAAGGGCACTGAATAGTGGAATACACCTATTGTGCTTCCTTTTACAAGAACGCATTAGCAAGATGTTATCAATATAATAAAAGCATTATACTTTCTTTGTTAGTAGGATAGCTTAATGATCCAGTCCAGTAAATATTAATAGCTTGAAATATGACAAACCCGTTAAAAATATTCCATATGTTTTCAGTGGTCTGATTCAATTATAACCCAGAGAAGCTTGAGTTTGAGCTAATTCACTCATTCTTGAAATATGTATCATACTTGGAGAGATTTTCCCACTGGCAGATGTCACAGATATGCACAATTTATGCGTGCCAGCTGTGCATAGCTTACCTAGATTACCTCTGTGAGCAAACAGAGTTATCTAACATAAAAATGCAGGGAGACTGTTAAGCAGGCAGTGTGTGAACTTCTGAGGATCAGCAGCTCCGTTCAGGAAGGGTAAGTTCGAAAGTTCAGGTGTATCAATGCAAGCCTTTAAAATCAATAAAATTGAACTATAATTTTTTCCAGTAACAGACTGTCTCCTTAGGTTTCTGGCTCTTCTGCTTGTGTTTATATGAAAAATATTATAACAAACTGGGATTTCAGTGTAGCTACAGGGGCTATGCAATTGCCAATCCCCCATCACATGACATAAGGTATGGAAACATCTGTCAGTGTTTGCGGGAAGCAAAGACAGGAAGACCAGAGTAAATATATATAATAAATAGTTCTCATGACATTCTCATTTTTCAGAAGCAGAAATCTATTTCAATTCTTTATTTCTTTGTGTGGCAAGGTAATTCTTTTGTGTTAAGACAAAGATGCAGGATATAAGCAGGTTTTGTCGTGGCTGCTTTGCTATAGTGCGATTCCGTGTTACAGTCTTACAAATGGAGGTTCCATTAATATGTTTATGGGAGAAGACTTGATTGAAATCATCTTGACAAATGTGGGTATATATATACATGTGAGCTGGTCACTCCAGGCCCCATTTCCAGACAGTGGAAAGAATGAGGTATTTTTAATGATGTGATAAATCTCTCCCCGAATGTCTAAAATCAGTCAGATGAATCATGCCCTAAAGTTAGAGGAGATGAATTCCATTTCAAGTGTTTAATATGGTTCTGGCTTAATAGTTTGAAAGAATTTTTCTAATAGACCCAGAAGTGTTCAACGAAAGTGCGGACATTCATGTTATTTAATCAAGTGAATGGCAGTCTTGCACCACTTTATCGTGAAACCAGGCAATTCAGATTTTATGAAGCCACTTCTAGCATTTTGTGAATGTTCTGACAGGAAGAAATCATAAACTGTGATGCATTGTAAGATGTGGTATTAATATAGGACTTAATCTTGAGAGGTGGTCTGTGTCTTCAGAGCACACACTGCCTCATGAAGACCAGAGTATTTTGCACTACGGAGATAAGAAATCCAACCCCCATCCTAATACCAGGATTCTGAACTTAGAATCATAGAATCAATCATAGAATCCTTAGAGTTGGAAGGGACCTCTGAATAGTCCAACTCCCCTGCAATGAACAGGGGCATCCACAGCTAGGTCAGGTTGCCCATCACTTCACCTTGAAAGTCTCCAGGGATGCAGCATCAACCACATCTCTGGGCAGCCTGTTCCAGTACCTCACCACCCTCATGCAAAAGAGTTTTTCCTTATATCTAACCTAAATCTACCCTCTTTGATCTTGAAACCATTTCCCCTTTTTCTGTCACCACGGATCCTGCTAAAGAGTCTGTCCCCTTCTTTCCTATAGCTCCTCTTTAGATACTGAAAGGCCACTCTCTGGTCACCTTGCTGCCTTCTCCAGGCTAAACAGCCCCAGCTCTCTCAGGCTGTCCCTGTAGGCCTTTCTCTGCTTTCTCTGTTTCCAGGAAGCTCGCATGTACTCTTGAGCTCTCCTGGCAAGGTAGCAAGGAAAAGTAAAGAAGAAATTGTTTGGGAACAAAGACCTGCAGATTTATTTGATACATTTGGTTGGTTTGACTGCAGCCCTTCTAATGTTGCACTTGTGTAGGAGGAGATGTTTTTCCCTGACAATATTCCCCATTTTAAGACCTACTCTGAGAACACATCTGCATGAAACTCATGGGAGCCGAAGCATGAAGTGGCACCATGACTGTAGAATCAAGAAGAATGGAAACTGCTATCTGTCACCTGGGTCTTAAGGACAGCTGTGATCAAGCAGTGGTCGCACTTGTCCCTTCTTCTAAAACTGTGAGAAACTCTAATTCTTTAGGACACACTGGGCAACTGAGTGTTTTCCAGTTGCACTTGAGCTTAGTGAAACATGTGGCTGACCTTTGCAGAGCAAGGTTTGTAGTATATGAATTTATACGTATACCGTAATTACTTAAAATACCTGCTCCCCCCCCCCCCCCCCCCCTCCCCGAAAAACAACACAAATTGGAGCTAAACAAGAGTACAAATATCGTCTTCCCTCTGCAGCTGTGGTGGTCTCACACTCATGGCCAGCTAAGGTCCAACCATGCCACTTTTTCACACCCCCTCCCCAAAAGAAGAGAGGGAGAAAATATGTTGAAATAAAGGCTCATGAGTTGAGATAAGGACAAGGAGATCACTCACCAATTATCTTCAAGGGCAAAACAGACTCAGCACAGGGAAATAATGTAATTTATTGATGATTATTAACAGACCAGAGCAGTGGGAACTAAAAGCAAACTGCAAACTCCTTCCCCCCATCCTACCTCCTCCCCCTGATCAGTGCAGGACAGTAGGGAATAGGAGCTCTGTTCAGTCCATAACGCTTTGCCTCTGCCACTGCTCCATGGTCCTTCTCTTCTCCACGTGACTCCCTCCCATGGGATGCCATCCATTCCGTGGGATGCCATCCTTCCCTAACTGATCCTGCGTGGGCTTCCCACAGGCTGCAGCTCTTCAAGCTCCAGCATGGCTCTATACTTGTACCCTCACTCAAAGAGACAGAACTAAAGATGATTTGTCAAGATCAAATAGGCCACTTCTACCTTCCCTGCCACGCTCTGGGTGATGCTATGCCATGTATCTCTGGGATACCCTGCAGAGAACTGCTCTATTAATACTAACTTGAGTTTAAGGGGAACACTGTGGATATTCTGGACTTGCCTAGAGAAGAAAAAAGTCATCAATTCAAATCCATATTTCTTGAATCTCTACTGAATGGTAAATAGACTGTTCTTCAGAGTGGAAATGCAACATTAGAAAAAAATGTTTTTAAAACTCAGGCTGTAAATCTTTGATGTGGACAACGCAGCCTTGGACGATTGCACAGTTTTGCTTCGTACAGTTGTGAAATCAGCCTGAAAATGCGTGTTAGCTCCAGCAACGCAGCAATGCAGATTTGTAACTTCTGTACTTATAACCGTACAGGCAGACACAAAGCATTTCTTCTCCCAGCTCTGAATATTTTAAAACTTCGTTGACAGCTATGAAATCCTGCTGCAGTATGATGAATAAAAGTTGATTTGCTTGTAGCTTAGCAGAAGAACTATTCTCAGCCTGCCAGGATAAGCAGTTCTTTAGTGTATTTCCAGATATCCTAAATACGTTAGACCCTTTCTATATATTTTTTGACTGAGGAAGGCTGACTCCAAAGCACAAATCAGAGCTTGAATCAGCTAAAAAACTGACAGAGATGGATAGCAATGTAACCCACTACTTTATTGCTTCATGACTAAGATGCAGTCATAGGTTAGGGGTTATGAAAATTTGTGGAGCTTTGTTGAGGAGACTCGGTGTCCCTTTCTGCTCCTCACTGACGTGCTGTAGAGCTTTCCTCCAACGACTTGTCTGCCAGCTGCACTGAGTGTACCTGAATTGCAGCCTTACAAAAGGTGGAAGTCTGTTCAGAGAAGAGAGCTACCATGCACACAGCGTAGTACAGTGTGTTTGTCACACAACAATGAATTAAAAGAGTCTGGAGAACCAAGGAAAGCATGCAAGCCAGTCAATGGAACATTTAACCATGCAATATAATTTCAGAAATAATAATTACTTGCTATTGAATTCCAGAGAATCAGTGAAAAAAAAAAAAAAAAGCCATAGAAAACATTGTATTCTTGTTTTCTGTAGACCTCGTATTTGAATAGAATATAATTCTGCAGTGTTGAATCCTATTAAATGATATTTTTTTCTTGATTTGATAATACTTAAGGTGTGGCTATATATTGCAGCTGTTATTTCTGCGAATGTTGCCTACTAAACTGATTAATAAAGATTGCCATTTTCTGACAGCGCTACAGGCAGTACTGTAAATGGTTTACTGCACAGACCTCTCAAACAAATGTTTGACGAAGGAGAGGAGGATGTTAAGGATTAAATTGACTGTGCTGTACATGAAGCAAGGCATTTACAGTCCTTCCCCTATTTGTAGTCAACCTATGTCCATTTTCAACCTGCAGCAATTTTTCTTTTTCCAGAAAATACTTACAGTACCAGCTAATTTCAGCTGTGCTCTGAATGAGCCCTGCTTGGCTTGTGCTACAGTGTGAAAGCAATAAGGTTCTTCCCTCCATTACTTTGGGAGATGTACTTTATGACAGGTTGATTTCTTCCTGTATAAATTGTAAATAAAATACATATGCTCAAAAAATAGAATAGTATTTGAATATGATTTGAGGTTCTGCAATAAAGAAGAACGGCCAATATTCAGAAAGTGATGGGTAGGAAGGGGCTGAAATTCTATCATTAAAATCACCACCTGCATGTGTTACTTTAAATAAATGAATTTGATAAGCAAAAATTCGATTCCAGCAGCTCGTTCTCTCTCAGTTCAAGCCCTGACTGCAAGTCAATAGAAGCAATGGCATGGATGCCTTTTCCTGCAGTTGAAAGAGTACACTTTCATAAACAGCTGCGTACGGGCATCCAGAGGTAAAAGCTGATCCCAAATGTACTAAATTCTTTATTACAATTGAAGAAAGGTTAACTGTTGAGAAATTCATAGGAGAATTCCTATATTAAGCATCAATGGTTGTATTGTTTTGCAGTATAGTACAAAGTGTTTGCAAAAAATTTAAGATCAGGACAGTTGGAACATTTAGGGACTCAAATGTAAAGTTGAAAAGTTGTAAAGAAGTTTTATCCAAGAAGGTTGACATTGAGGGGCATTGGGGTGAACCCTTGATGTTGCATGTTAAAATTTAGGAGATTTCGAAGACCCTTAGTGCAATTGTGTGACATGATAGTATTCTAAGCAAATTTAAAATACTGTATACAGCTGTTCCTTTTTAAAGTTACTAGTTCTGGATTCACACTTTCTTGGGCAAGGTTTGATTCCCTGTTATGAAATGTGACTATTTCTTATTTAGTCTCCTGTGGAACTCTAACTCCCTAAAATTTACTTACCTTGAGTGTGCTGAGGCTAAAGGAGCGCACAGCTTCGAGTAATTTGTTTCCTGGTATCCCCAATTCCCTGTGTGGGAGGCTTTGTGAGTAAATGACTGACCTGAGCATCACAACGCCGATATATAACCAGTTACCACTCAAAACAGCTGGTTCTCGTAATATTTTGCTATGGATTTTAGGGCACCCTTTTAGGGATCATAACAATGTTTTGCTAAGTAGTTGTGTGAAGAGCATCTCTCCCTGATTACTTTTATTTAATTGTTATTAGTATTATTAAGCTACGCTTGTCTTGTACTGAAGTTCGAGATCAATAATTGCCTTTCTTTTATTACCTCTGTGCTGCTAAAGATGCTGTTTCACACTGTGTCCCTGACAGTATTTTAACTTATTGCAGGAGGACTGTGCCCAGGGTCTAATGATCCCTGTCTGGAGAAGCCGTGCCCAGGGGACATGCAGTGTGTGGGATACGAAGCTAACAGGAGACCCTTCATCTGCCAGTGCCCACCAGGGAAGCTTGGCGAATGCTCAGGTGCACATTACAGTGGGAAAGGGGGATGTACTTGAAGAAAAATGTGTTGCCATTCTAATTTTGTAGGTAGAGGTGCCACTGAAGTCAACAGAAGATGTACTGTTTAACCTTTCCCAGCGCTGGCACTCAGTGTACCTCTTCATAGCAATTGGCTTTTTACATATAGGGCTGTAGAAAGTTTAATGCATAATGCAGGTTCTTGTTGAAAATGACTTGGTTGAATCCCAGATCAGTAAAACAAGCTGCTGAGAAAAATAAAGGGCTGTTCCTAGAGGCTGTTATGCCAGATGTTGTCTTGCCATGGACAGAGCTCTGTAGTAACTCTTCTGCTTGTAATTTAGATTACCAAAATTGCAGTCTTTATTAATAAAAACACTACACCATCCCAAAAAGCAACTTGCAGGACATTTGTTAGTTCTCTGCAGCTGTGTTATTCCCTGGGATACAAAGGATGTGGAGCAGAGCTCATGGCCTTCCATTGACATCAGTGGTGCCAGGGCTGTATGACAGCACATGGGGTGTTTTCTCAAAGAAAACACGGGAAATAGTATGTTGTTTCACTGTGATTCTGGGCAGTGCTTTCAGGGAACAGCTTTGACAGGCATCCACTCAGACGTGTCTTTCTACCTATAACTCAACTGCCTGATATACAAGCCTGGCCATTTTGGACTCCTCTGTTACCAAGTGAGGAGAGATAGGTGTGGTCAGGGGTAGATAGCCTTAAAAATGCTGAGTGCTTGGAAGAAATCACTTTTTTGTTGTTGTTGTTGTTAAGGTTGGAGAAATAGAGCTATCCTTCTCCCTGAAGAATGATTTCCTGAAAAAATGCAATGTACATTTGTAGTAGGTGCAAGCCTTTTTTCCCATCAAAGTTGGGTGTTATTTACAAGTTTCTTCCTGAAAATTCTCATTACCTCTTTAAATTCTTTAATTAGCTTGACAGCTGAGGATTATTTTGTGTGTCACTAAAAGAACATGTGTCTTTTCAAAACGGTTATTTCAGGCCACACTTCCCTTAGCTTTGCTGGGAATAGTTACATTAAATACCGTGTTTCTGAAAATAGCAAGAAAGAGGAATTCAAGTTGGCTCTACGTCTGCGAACCCTGCAAAGCAATGGGATTATAATGTACACCAGAGCGAATCCCTGTATAATTCTGAAGGTAATTAAAATAACTTATCTTTTCTGCAGTTGTTTTTCTTGATTACATGTTTTCTGTTGGCTCTTGATTTGGGGAATGTTGTTCTCATTTCAGCTGTAGATTGAGAAGACGAAGTCTGATCTGTTTCATACTAACAGGGAAAAACACCAATTTCAACAGTGGGTGCAACAACAGCAACCAAAACCCAGCTTGTTAGTGGTACTTTACTTGGAAAATGCTCAGTTGGGTGCTGTTCATTTTAAGAATATTATATGTGTCTGCATGCAGCAGCTGATCTGCACAAGATGTAAGATTTGTCCATTTATATGACCATATAGTCCAAATGACACATGCTGAAATAGCTTCTCTTCCCTTGTGTCCATGCCTGTGGTTAGAGAATATGCCCATGCTGCTGTCGAGTTAATTCCAGAAACCAACTGCTTAGAGAATCTCTCCTACCAAATAAGTAGATTTCTACACTCTGTGAATTAAAATTGGCTAGAGAGGCATGAAGTAGCTGGAGATTGATTGCCAGTCATTATTTAATTGATAAGCTTTCTATTCATTGTTGGGTTTTTGTAGAATGACAGTATCTTCTGGATAGAAAGGGAGTGCTGGTCTCATCCAAGAGCCTGTGTATAGTATTACTGCTAGAGTCTCTAAGGTACAAAACAAAGATGCTGACTTTCATAATTCAGCCATGGCCTGTAATTCAACAGTGGGAGAAATGGCACAATGCCTTTCGTATCTGAATTTGTAATCTTCAGATTTCTTTTGGCTGAATGCTTAGGTAAGGTTAAAATTGCTTGATGAGTTATTAATGGACAACAAATGATTTTATAGCTGTTGGACTGAAATATATGCATATATGCACAGGAATACTGTCTTTCATTCTCTGAGAATTCTCAGCAGTGCTGACAAAGCTTATCACAGAATCATAGAATGGCCTGGGTTGAAAAGGACCTCAAAGATCATTTAGTTTCAACCCTTCTGTTGTAGGTAGGGTCGCCCACCACCAGATCAGGCTGCCCAGAGCCACACCCAGCCTGGCCTTGAATGCCTCCAGGGATGGAGCATCCAAAATCTCTCTGGGCAAAGCTTGGAGACCTTTTTTGGAGTCTTCATTGTGGTTGCTCTTGATATGTATCAGTAAGGAACATTGCAGATTAGTTTTGAAAAACACTTGGGAAAAAAACCAAATGGCCCTGCTGAAAGGTACCACTTGAAAACAATAGGAGATGATACATAGGCAGACTGAAATGATGTTAGAGTGAATATAGGAGAGTTTATTTTGTTAGAGTTTAATGTATAAAACTGTCATAATTAGGGAGTCACGGTCAGGACAGTGATGTTTTAAGAAGTGTGCCTGTTCTAGATACCATTTTATTTCAACTATTGTAAAAGTGTGGACTCTGCAGTGCAAGCATCTACTTTTCCATTTAGTTTATTTCAAGTGATTAAATTATTACAATTTTTGTTACCATAGGTATTATACCTAATATTAGGGAAAGTGTGGATGAATGTAAGAACCCTAACCTTTGCTGTGGTGAAAAGTAAAAGGATTTCCACAGTGAAATCTGATACACAATTTATCAGGGCTTTGTCCAGAGAAGTAGCCCTGAGCCCCCGGGTAATTCAAGCTTTAAGAGAAAGCATGCTGAGAATCATAGTTGATTCAGTTAAGCCAGCCACCCAGGTCTACTTGGAAACCAGACATTGCATGAAGCTCATTTGATGGTATGCTGGAAAGAGACCTAGTTGCTGGGATTCACTACTGGCATTGCTCCTTCCCTCTCCTGCCACCTGTATTCCCATATGGCCTGCATAGTGCTTCAGGCTAAAAATGGGAGATATGTTGATGTTAATAGATTGAGCTCAGGCTGTTCAAGTCCTAGAGAAGTTCCCTAATGTTTGGCTTGTGGGAAACCAAATGGAAATTTCCATTTGAAGTTGGGAATTTTGCCTCTGAATTGATAAATCTGCGATATTGTTACATAAAAATAAATGAGAGCCAGTCATTGCAGTTGTCTGGGTTGGGTTTGTAGTTATAGGTTAGACATTTTGTGGGTTTGGTCATGGTTCCCACAATCAGTTAATCATTTTGCTTTGAAAGATACTAGGAAAAAAGAATGATAACTGAAGTAGCAGAGACAAGATCAGCTGACGTTCTGCCCGTCTCACAGGTTAACCTCTTTTTTGCTTCCTCGTTGATAAGGAAGGATTTCCAGATCTGAACCCATCTCATAGCACTTAACAAAGATCTTTGAACCCCTCACACATACAGCAGGAAAGGTCCAGAGTTATGTATGCAGTGCACTCGATGCAAGAGCGCCGCTATCTCCAATGCATCAGGCCAGGAATAACACAGGAATATCCCTGCTTAAAGCCTAGCACGTTGCTTTTCATCTTTTAGGTTAGGGAAGGACTTGCTGTCCTTTTTCCCAGGTCTGGCCTTTGGATTGTATAAGCATGAGGTTTAAAGAAGAGTATTACATTTGATGTGTTTGTGGAGATGTGGCATCACTTCATCAGGAGTTGCTAATTTTGTTCATGAAGCTCATTTAGCAAAGGAACATCAGACTAAGGTCTCACAAAGGTTCACTATGGCAGGCAGCTGGTGGTGTGCTCAAGGGATGTAGCCATAGTGGGGCTCTTCAGGGATATCACCTGGCTCATGAACTGCACTTTGGGATCTCTTACTAAGATGTTTCCAAGTAAGTTAGCCTTATACTTTCCAAGCATATATTTTCAAGTGTAAGCCAGAGGGTTGAGCTTTTTTTTCTTTCTTTTAAACAGATACGTATGTTGCGAGATAGGGAGGCACTCAGAAATAAGACCATTAAGTAGATTAATTAGAGGTCTATAAATGTGAAGTTGTTATCATTTGAGCATTGCTTTCAATTAAATTAAACATGAGGAGAAGCTTTCCAAATAGAGGATAAAAAATGGGATCTTGTGCTCTTTTGAGCACCCTGGCACCACTCCAGCAAAGCACTTAATCACTTGCTTAACTTCCTGTATTTGAAGGCAATTGGAACGACTCACATAACTTAATTTTAAGCATGTACTTAAGTGTCTTGATGGTTTAGCACCAGAGGGCCTAGCACCAACACTGAGCCCAAACAAAGGTAGAGTTGGAAGAAGTTTAGACCCACCATGGAGTACGAACCCATGGGAGAACAGGCAGAAAACAACAGCACTGCTGGGGAATGTAGTGGCATTGATTTTTTTTTCAAGCAAGTCTCCTCCATTGCAGTCTATTTAAAATTTAATGCAGCAATATGGTTTTCACTGTTTAAATGACCAGCTTAATTTGGGTATCTCATACATTTATGATAACTCTAGGGATGGAAATATTTCATAATCATAACACAGTGTCCTTGGACGAATTATCAATTCTGTAGAGCAAACTGCTTGCTGAAAGCCTACCAGTTACACTGTGTTGATGCAATACAATAAGGGTGTTATTTATTCAGTTGTTTCAAATAAAGCAACTCATCCATCGATTTTGAGAGGCTGGTCATTTTTTCATTGTTCACTCCTGCTTTTAAGACAATTGGAACAAAATGAGTTGTAGGTAGATGGCTTTTTCTTTTTTCTCTGGAAGGATTTCATGTGCATAAAACAGTATCAACATTTCCAAAGTCCATATTTGATGCTCCCAAATGGAGCTTTGATCCGGGAAAATTAAGAGTTAACAATTTAAAGCACAATGAGGCCATTCCAGGAGAAAATTAACCTTTTTTTTTTTTTTAAGGAATATCATTGAGATTCAATTTGATTTCTAGAATTTAAAGGATTAAAAATAGGTAAAGGAAGAGTTTATCTTCGTGCCAGAAACGTAGCTATTTAATAGTAAAAGGCAAGCATATGTTCTCCCATGCAGACAGTTAATAGGAAACTTTGCATGGTTTAGTTAAGTGTGTATTATACATTTTAATGCATTACCGCTGCATGGCTTGTGCTGGGTAAGGCTGAAGCTTGGATATGATCCCAGCTATGGCTGGAGTTGAAACAAGTAACGTTTTAATTAAATATACTGTTTTACACAAACAAACCCAAAATGTAATTCGGCTAACGAAATATTTCCCCAGATAGATTAGTGGGCAGCGCACTGTATCCGTGGTGTGTGACTGCAGATGGACTGTGAGAGCCTAACTTGGTCTCAGAAGAACCATTTGATCGTTATATTACCTATGTTGATACACAAACATGGACGTTAGCCAAACATCTTAGCCAGGCTAATATTCTAATATAATTTACAATATGTGTTTGGCTCCATTTTGCTCACTGAATGAAACAGTTGAAATGTAACAGATTGCATCACCTTTTGGAGCCTTCTCTGCTCTTTGTACCTCTCCACTCATCTTGTACAGGTGAGGAGCTCTGTTTCTATAATAGCATACATGCTTAAGTGGGTATTAACCTCAGTTTCCTAATGTGTATAATGAGAGACAGTGTAACTAAGCCCAGAAAGTGGTGGGCAGCTGGAAGCTTGGTGGGCCTCTTGTGGGATTCTCAGACAATTTGTTTTACATGTGCCTCATTTGATCAGAAGTTAACTTACAGTTCAGCTTTTTCTTGGTTCCAAGGTCCAGGCTATTAAGCTAGGAATCCTCTCTGAGGATGAAACAGTGCCAGAACATCACAGTGGTTATGCAGAATCGTGGGAACACCAGAGATTAACTGCTGGATCAAAGATCTGTGGTTGACTTCTCCATGCTTAGGAGAGGAGACATCATTTTGCCCTTTTGAGTGGAGAACCCTTCTCTTCCCTGGCCAGCCAGGCTGCTAAGCAGGCAGGATAGGAGCTCTTTAGGATTCCTAACTCCTGCTAGAGGCACAGGGCCAGCAGAGAACAAACATTTCCTCCCTGCTCTGCTATAGCAATGTCTATGAGCATCCATTTAATGAGAGCATTTTTATGGTCCCAGTGCTAGGTGGCTCTGTGCATGTCAGAGCCTTTAATGTGCTTATCTGTAAGGCACTGGTGTGAGGTAGGGAAATGACGTTATCCTTGTTTTACTGATGGAGACCTGAAGCTATTGACTTGCTTGAGCTCCCAGAGGAAGAGCACTGCAAAGTCTAGATTCCCATGCATAGCTATCATGTCTTAGGTTAGCACTGCAAGTACTGGACCATCCTTCCCATCTTTCACTCTAGCCTAAGGTTGAGGTTTCTAGTGCTTATTTAATAAAAAGAAGGAAGCACAGCATTTCAGATGTGTGTCAGATCATCTGCTGGTAAAAAGAAAGAGAAATGAATGAGAAAGATGTATAAAACATATTTGCACTACAGATATTTTAGGTCATCATTTCCCGTATATAAATGCTGTAATATTTATCCCAGGTGCTCATATGTGGTGTTGTATTTATAAAGATAATTGGAAAAGCATGTTCTGTGAATAAGGGTAATAGACAAGCAGGCAGTAGGCCCTTCAGGGTATAAGTAGTCTTAGGGGAGGTATATGTATACTATACACAAGCACTAGTATGGTTTCCATAGGAAACAGCCTTTAGAATAAGAAGAAAGTTAACTGCTTATCCAATGATGGCCATTTTTCAAAGTGTAGTATCTTGGCATGTATTTTTATGCATAATTTTTATTCCTGTTGAGACAGACCATACTTTCTGAGCAACATCTTCAAGGTTTGTGGACTGTTTTGCTGCACCGGGTGAAAAGAATATTGCTCCATCTCTCGAGAAAACCATCTCAGTTTATCAAGGCATCTTGTTGACTAAGATTCCTCCCAAGCAGATGCTTTATTAGGGCCAGTTTAAATCTTCAGAAATAGTTGACAGATAAGATTTGAATCCTATAAGAAAAGATTTTAGATGAAAAATGTTACAGACATTTTTCTACATGTCCATTAGCCTTTTTTGATTGAGCTGAGGGAGTACCAAGCAATATCCATCCCTCAAACATATTGTATTACAATCATAGATCTCATTCCTTCTCAATTTCATTACATCTTACTGGTCATAGACTTTAAAATAACCAGCTGCCCATAGGAGAACCTAATTCTAGTGCTGCTAGCTCTTTCTACATTCTAGTCACCTCTGGTGCTATGCAGGATATTTTAGGTTGTGGACATTTGCAGGAAGCTTGTGTGCTTAGCATCTCTATTTCTACCTTGCCTAAGCATTTGTGGAGCAGCTGAGCACTGTGGGAGTGCCTCATCTGGCCCATCTCACTTGGCTTGAGGTTACAGCCTAGTTCAAATTCAGCTGGCCGTGACACTGAGATCTAGAAAGGAGAGACACAAAGTCCAGGGAACGTGAAAGCTCAAGATTCTACCCATATTTTTTCTCCAGGTAGTTTTGTGAACCTCCAAGGGTTGACAGTATGACTGTCAAGGAGGAACTTTTGCTTTAATGTACGATGTAGACTCAAGCTCAGTGGAGGCATCAGGCTGGAGCAGTGGCAAATGGCAAACAGTACTCACACTGCAGTTCAAGGAATATTTGTTTTCCTAGGACAAAGTGTATAATTTCAAACTTTCATTTGCTGGAAACCATGCCCTCTACTCCTATAGATTATTGGCATCCTATTTAATATGAAGCCACATCAAAGTGCCTGCAAGAGAAGAGTTTAAGCTCCAGTTTAGACACGCCAAAGGATGTCACCAGCTATCCCAGTTTTAAATGACTACGCAGTCAACCATGGCAAAAATAGCCCCAAATGTCCAAAGACATGGACAGAATGCAGCATTCCCACATCTGCTTTAGCCATGCCAGCTTAGTGGGCTACCAAAGCTGTGGTATGTTCTTGTGTTTTTGGCCCATGATCCATTGGCATCTTTGGCACCTCTGCTTTGCCAGAGGAGAGCATTAGGATTGTGTTACGAGTGAACTGGTGCAGAGTGCAGTGTGTGCTGCAAGGAAGGCTGCTAAAGGACACAGTGTCTGAACTTTTCAGGGGGATAAGTAATGGGACAGAACTGTCTTGAGATGGGATTTGCAGGAATAAATACTTCCTAGAGCATGACATAAAGGTAAAATAATTGCAAGAGCTTCCAGAGATCTTGAATCCAATTAACATGTCATAAGAAATTATCTCCTAACCCTGACAGCCATTTTAAACTTATCTGCCATCTATTAGAGGAACCTAAAAATCTTTGGATAAACTGCTAATCAAGAAAGCAACGCTTCATACCTCTTCCCTCTCTCTGCACTTGGCCTGCCCCAGCACGCTAGTACAGATTTTCCCTGGATAAGTACTTCAGATTAAAGGGAATATAAGTCTGAGTTTCATAACTCTGTCTGTAAGTGTTTGCATCAGCTCTCATCGCTGTATCCCCTTTACAGTTCTTGACAGATCTTACTTCTAGACCTTCCCTATCAGGAAGAGAAGGGCTGTACTGTTTTAAAGTTGATGCACAGACAGATTAAATGATAAGCACAGCAACGTTACGTTCCCCTCTGTGCTCCACTTCGCCTCTTACCTGGCACCCCTCAGCCACTTTGTCTTGAAAACCACCCTCTTGAGTGAAGGGCATTATGGAGAGTGAGAAGTCATGCAGCCATAGAATCATAAAATCATAATATCAGCATAGTTGTGTTGGAAGGGATCTTAAAGATCATCTCGTTCCCTCTCTCTTGCCATAGGCAGGGACATCTTTCACTAGGATAGACTGCTCAAAGCCCTGTCCAACCTGACTTGAAACACTCCCAGTGATGATCACCCACAGCTTCTCCAAGCAACCTGTTCTAGTATCTTCATCAGAACAAATCATAACAATCACTCTAAAGCCACAAACTCAGCATAAATATGAGGAAAGGAAAAAAAGCAAAGCCATCTTATGTGAAGTATGTGCAGTGGGGATAGTATGGCCTCAGTGGAAAATACATGATTTCTAGCCAACCAGCATCTTAGAATTAGAACTAGGACTAGAATACTTAAGTTACAAAGGACCTACGAAGACCATGAAGTCCAACTGCCTGACCACTTCAGGGCAAACAAAAAGTTAAAGCATGTTATTGAGGATGTTATCCAAATGCATCTTGAATGCTTGCAGGCATGGGACATCTACAAGCCTTTTCTTTTCTCAAACAACAGATCTAGGAGGGCACTTTTTCTCATTAACCCACTCAGTACTTAAGATAAGGAGTTAGGAAGAAATTATTTCATCAGAGGGTGGTGAGACATTGGCACAGGCTGCCCAGAGAAGTTATGGATGCCCCATTCCTGAAGTGCTCAAGACAGGGTTGGATGGAGCATTGGGCAGTGTGATCTGGTGTGTGGCATCCAACTCACAGCAGAGGGATTGGAGTTTGATGATCTTTAAGGTTCCTTGCAACCCAAACCATTCTGTGATTTTCAACATGCTTTAGCCTTGCTTGTCACAGCAGCGTGGTAGTCCCAGCTTATGTCAGGGAAGTTGAAGTCTCCCAGTAGAAATGGGGGCAACTGAACCAGAGATTTCCCCTCATTACCTTTAGAATAACTCATCTATCCCAGCACTCCATTCATGGGACTCATCCCATGCAACATCATTAATATCTATTATATAACTCTGGGAAAGGAGCAAAGTTTCCAGTTTGTCTCGTTTGTTCCTCGTACTGGGTATGTTCATACACAAGCATTTCAGATGTGCTTCTTAACCCTCAGTGCTCCTTGGAGCAACGTAGATGCTCTCATTAGCCTTGCTAATTGCTAACCTAAATGGTGCTGTACTGTCCCTTGGCTTAACCTCGGTGTTCCTTCTGGTTTTCCCTTCCCCTGTATGAATCATATTGTTATCCTTAGAGGAACTGAAGTTAGGGCCAAGTGCACACCATGCTGAGATGTGTGTTACACATCCATATTTATTTTTCTCCATATGTTTAGTTTGCCTACAGTAACTGGCTTTGGGTACGTTCTAAATAGTGATACCACCTTGTGTTTATTTCCTGTGATAAAAGCGCAGCATTTAGTTGCTTGTACACCATGTAGAAGACCATCTTTAGCACTGTACAGAGTCCGGAAGTCCCCTGTGTTTTCGTTCTCTGTGAGAGCTTATTATGAGAAATGTGAAGCACTTTGATTTCTGTTTTCCTCCCGCAGATTGTCGATGGCAAACTGTGGTTCCAGTTGGACTGCGGGACTGGCCCGGGGATCCTGGGAATTTCTGGCAGGGCTGTCAATGACGGCAGCTGGCACTCAGTTTTCCTGGAGCTGAATCGCAACTTCACGAGCTTGTCCCTGGACGACAGCTACGTGGAGCGCCGCAAAGCCCCTCTCTATTTCCAGACCCTCAGCACGGATAGCTCCGTCTATTTTGGAGCGCAAGTCCAAGTGGATAACGTCCGCAGCCTGACCGACAAGAGAACCACGCAGGTCTTGAGCGGCTTCCAGGGCTGCCTGGATTCAGTCGTCCTAAACAACAACGAGCTGCCCCTGCAGAACAAGCGTAGCAGCTTTGCAGAAGTGGTTGGCTTGACAGAGCTGAAACTCGGCTGTGTACTGTACCCCGACGCGTGCGAACGGCATCCCTGCCAGAACGGCGGCACCTGTACCAGCGTGCCATCTGGTGGTAAATGTTTTGCATTGCTTTATGGGTTTTCCCCCCTCGTTTTCCTCTGCAATTTATTGTTGGAGATGGTTTTATGCAGCAGCTTGCTGAAAAAATCTCTTGAACTCTATAACGCTCAGATAGGTATTGCAAATTGTGTAAAAGCTGTTTGCTCTATAAATAATGGTGAAACCGTGCCTCTTCTCATTGCATTAATGTTCCGAAAGGAAATTGATTTATTGACTGTTAGGATAATCCTATTTCTGTAGAAACCAATAGAATTACAATTACTGTAATTCTCAGCTGGATTTTACAGGACCCATTTACAGCAGCGAAGGTTATACACAAAGATGGTAATTTCGAACGTCCGTAGCTGATGCAATGGTACTGTTACCCTTCTTTTTCTGAAGCTGTCACAAATAATTACTGAGCTGTCTACAAACACCTTGGTCCTTTTGTGAGTGAGTAATTTGATTCCACGTCTGCATGTAGAAGAGTGAGCCTGCACCATTATAAACCCCCTCGAAGTGTACTTACAGCTTCCTTGGAAGCCTGGGTGCTTCAAGGTCTAATACCAAAGTTTATAGGGCATTGATTTAAGCGGTGATAGAGTTTCTTATCCAGAGGTTATATGGTGGCATGTGTAATCTGGTTTTAGTGACTTACTGCCGAGTAATCTAATGCAGTAAACTAGTAAACTAATCTAATGTAGTTGAACTAGGAGTAAACTAATCTAGTGCACAACATACCCAACCATATGAACATCATAGTGAGAACATAGCAAATGGTGTACATACAGGACCTTTCTTGTTGGGTTGATCTATATCTGTTTTCCTGCCCCCTTTCCTACACTGTACTAGCAGAAAGCATTATTCATATTTTCTGGCAAGCTAAAACTTTGCCGTAGTGAGCTGACAAGGTTTGACACTCCCCATGTCCTGATTAGGACATTTTTTCAGTCCAAAAAAAAAGTAGCATATTCAACAGGGAGGTCTTCCACAAACACAGAGCTTTCCGTTCAGTTGCTTTTGGTGTTTTATGTCATGTTTCCCTAAGGAAAATACGTTTTCATCATTATCCAGGGCTTTCTGCTTAACTGTGTCCATGTAGTTCCCTCATACACATAAGAGTAATTTCTGCTTTTCAGTTGTTTTCAGTTTTCATAGAATCATAGAATCATAGCATGGCTTGGGTTGGAAGGGACCTCAAGGATCATGAAGCTCCAACCCCCTGCCACAGACAGGGATGCGAAACTCCACATTCAATAGCAGACCAGCTGCCCAGTGCCACATCCAACCTGGCTTTCAACACCTCCAGGGACGGGGCAACCACAACCTCTCTGGACGGCCTGTTCCAGCACCCCACCAATCTCATAGTAAAGAACTTCCCCCAAAGTTCTCTTATTTCCCTTCTGGTTCCTCAGGGGCAGGTGGTCTTCTGCACTCACTCTCTAGCTCTACCTCTTAGTTGAGGGTTTGGCTGCTACTTGTGATGTCTTTGAATCCAGCGGTCCTGGAGGAAGTTGCAGGATGTATTCCCAGTCCTCCCCATGCCACCACGTGCTGGCACCAGGGTCTTCAAAGATCCTTCCAACCCTTCACCTAAACTGAGATTTTTGATGCCTAATCTGGTCAGTACTTTTAACTGGGGTATTTTTATGAAGGTACACTTCACAGAACTGTGTTTATTTACTTGAACTTTAGTAAATTCTTAAACTTCAGAACAATTTAATTTAATTTTCAGAGCTGAAATCTTGTGAGACCTCAGCAAAGCCAACTGTGAGACATTTTTTGTCTTTATATAGTAAGGCCCAACACGGTGGATTTTCGGATGCTGAGATCTCAGCTCGCTTCTCTTCTGGATGCTTGGCTTTGATTCAGCCACCTCTTCTCCAGTGGCAACATCACATAAAGATTATGTAAATCGCTAGGAAATGCATCTGTTCCATGTATATGGACGTAGTGTGGCTTTGATTGACTCCATGCTTAATAAATGAGGATAACCATTCCTCAAGCCATCAGCCTAGGAAGCATGAGAACAGCTCCTTGTGTTGAATTTGTTTGATCCTATTTACAATATTGCTCAACAATCTCATGATGAGTAAATTAAAACCTTTTTAAGGAACTGTTTCAGAGTTTCACAACAACTGAATTTTTCCCAGCACCCTCTGCATGCTAGTTCATACTGAGGGGAGCAGTGGGATGGGGAAACCACCTGAAGGCTGGGTGGACTCTTGAAAATGGACCCATCTTATTACAGGAATGGGCAGGCATGGTTCTCATGTCAACATAATTTGCTGCTGGAACGCAGTCACGGAGCTGATTTAACTTGCCTTGCCTTCCTGCCTCAGTGAGGGGCATGTGCCCTGCGGGGATGTTTCGGCTGCCTGCCGCTCCAAAATCTGTTTGCTGTTTTTACTGCCTCAGCAGTGTATGTAAATACAAGGTTGTTATAAAGCCATAATTCTAGCGCAATGGGCCCTGACTGTATGTTGGCAGTTCTGTAGCCCAGGCCCTCAGGAGAAGTCGTGGGCAGTTTTGTTTCCACCAAGCAAAACAATTCTGTTGATAGTGTCCTACATACACAAAAAGATCCTGTAATTAAATTCCATAAAGCCCAACAGCACTGCAAATGCTGGTTACAGAGCCACAAATTGCAGTGTGCATTTAAGAATCGCCAGACGTGTTTGATGACATAGATGTTAGCAGATGGATTTTATTTTAAAAAGAATAAAATGTAATCAATCTTTATTTTTTATCTTAAGAAAGGAAATGACAGGTTTTGGGGGAGGGAAATAGACATTTAAAATGTCCAGCAGAGATCTCATCCCCAGTCCCCAGGCATTTGAAAGGATCAAAGTCTCTTTATTAATACTTTCACACAATCATAGAATCATGGAATGGTTTGAGTTTGAAAGGGTCCTTAAAGACCATCTAGTCCAATCCCCCCTGTAGGAGCAAGGCCACCTACAGCTCCATCTGGTGCTCAGAGTGCTGTCCAGCCTGACCTTGAGTGTCTCCAGGGATGGGGCATCCACCACCATTCTGGGCAGCCTGGGCCAGTGCCTCAACACCCTTACAGTAAAGAAAACTTCTTCCTTATCTCCAATTTAAATCTCTCCTCTTTAGTTTTAAATCATTTCCCCTCTTCCTACGATTCTTTCCTTTGATATGATATTTTCCTCCTGTTAAAGTTTCTGGAGAATTATGGTTCTTTTCCTAAACAGCGAGTGTTTGGAATAGTAACAGAATTTCTTTTAATAAATCAGTCCTTTAATTTGAATTTTACAGAGCAGATTTCATATACGGTTAACATCCTTTCTCTTAAAAAACCCTACCGTGCTTTAGAAGGAAATTACGAGAGAGAAAAAGAAAGCTCAGATTTGTAGCTAACTTTAAAAGAAAACAGTCAAACAAAGGTTACCCGACATTATAGCATTAAAGTTGCTGGCTACGTGCCAGAAATCAAAGGGCCAATGTCTAATTTACACACAATTTACATAAATTGATCATCTAAAATACAATCTCGGTAATAGGATTCCTGTTGTGAGATCTTCCTTTCAGTGGAAATGCCTACTGTTCACCATTAATAAAAAGCTGCCACTGAGAGCTTTTTACTCTGCAGCTATGGAAATAGGGTAACATTATGGCCCTGTAAGGGGAATTGTTAAAGTGGTGCTTTGTATGCACTAGGAGCGTGAACGTATTGTAACAGGAGGACAAAACTGCGATCTCAGCCTGCAAGAGAATGCATAGATAGTTCAGATGCTCTGAAAAATCACTGAGAGGCTGTGGAGTCTCCTTCTTGGGGATATTCAGAAGTCAGCTGGGCATGGCCCTGAGCACCCTGCTGTGGGTGTCCCTCCTGGAGCTGGGGTTGGAGCAGATGGACCCAGAGGGCCCTGCCAACAACAGCCGTGCAGTGAGAGCATGTAAGAGCTTCTCTGCTTCCATAATTTGGTTTCTGGACCAACAGAAAGTGACCATGACATGAGTTGCACTCATGTGTTTTCACAAATCTGAATCAAATCCCATGTCAGCAGTAGATGTCCAGTGCTGTCAGTGGTTATAAAGCTGAGGCAGGGCACAGTGTGCCCAGGGAGCCCATGGGGACATCTCATGCATGGTTAAAAGAGCCTGGGAAAGGGGGAAGAGCACTCACCAGGATTGCTCCTGATAGCTCAGGAGACTGCTAGCAGGAGGAGACTTCAGCTTAAGGATAATTTTCTTGGAGACACTGGAAACCGCAGTCCTGAAATATAGACCACATTCTTCCAGATTTTCAGTCCTTATCCTCAAGTGTGGGTCGATAAAGTTATTTTTAAAGACAGCTGTTAGTATTTTGAAGCCTGACAAACAACCTCATGTTCTTTAATGACTTGTTTCTTTGGACTAAAATTTCCAAAGAAAACTCAACCAAGTGTTTAAAGTGTGGTTAAGCTATAAGCAGCTGAATGTGAGGTCTTAAAATGGGAAATGTCACACAACCTTAATAATAGAGTGATGTTACCAATTCTGCCAATAGTAACTGTATGTTTATCTGCTTGAATAACAACATGAGCAATAACAGCAATAGAAAGCTTTACTATAATCAAATCTGAGTCTTTTGCCAAGCATTTCAGCCATGGAGAGAAACCTCATGCTTGTAAATCCTGCAATTAGAAGTGTAGTTACTTCCTTTTAATGTGATCAGTCTTATATACATCTGGCTTTGATTGAAGTAAATGGCTTATATAAGTGGGTAATTTTATTTGAATATGAAGCATTTCAGCAAAAGTATCTAGCAAGTCAAGGACTGAGGGCAGGGAGTAAGGACAGAAAGTCATTGCTTTCCCCTCTCATTTTTCCTTCCTCTCTTTTATTTTTAATATTTTATCTTGTATTTTTCTATGAGTTAAAATCCAGTGGGAGAGAAAAAAAGCAACGTGGCACTTAGATGGTGGTTTTAATACACACTTTAAAGTATGTTGGCTACGTTAACACATAGGTGTTTCTGAGGTCTAGGTAGTTTGCAAGAATGACAGGGAAAAAGGGGGTGTATTACTGCTGTAGCTGTGAACTGACCAGGTCTTCAGTGTACTCTCAATGTCATTTTTTTTCAAACAAACACACACAAACCAGCATGCTGCAATGCAAGCACACCAAATGTGCATCAGTTCATTTTTAAAGATTTTTAGGAATTTTCTTTGTTTTTTTAATCTTACTTATAGCCGTGCTTCTTAGAGATTTGGATTTAGATTCACAGTTTCAAAGCAAATACACACCAACCCTTTTATAGAAAGCACCAGTTTCCTACCAACTTATAGCATAAGGCAGTGATCATCTCTTTGAAGACAGATACACTGAATCTGAAGTGGCAGGAATACATATGGCTGAAGAACACACAGCTCTTAAAGCTGGCCAGGTATGTCTCTAAACACACCAAAACATAAGTGCTGGGATAGATGGTTTCCACCTGCAGCTTTCTCATCACTTAACTCAACATGAGATGATGTGTGAGCAGGGCCAAGGGCAGGCCTGTTCCTTGACATCGAGTTTGTCAGGGCTAGTGGCACAGCAGGGAAAGAAACTACACGGGGAGATCAAATGAAAAAGCCTAGCACATAGCAAATAAAGGCCAGCTCCTCTTGCATGTGATGGATGGAAACAGGAGCATACACATGTTCAAAAAAAGAATTGACAGCAGTTAGGAGCATCCTCTTCGATAAAGCCAAGTAAACCTGAGGATAGACAGGCATTCAGATGCTCAGGCTGGGAATTCTACCAACAGGGATGTTCTCTGCAGAACAGCATCCCATCTGCTGATGGCACAGTGCCTGTCTTTTGCCACTGTCACTGCTATTGTAAATCCTGCAATTTAAGGATTTAAAAGCCAAGCAAACGTAGGTATAGACAGGAAGCCTCTGCAGTGTCCTCAGTTTCAGCATGTTGCTCTTTGGTAAGGTCTGGGCTGAAAAAGCCCTTTTCTTCTTGTCACTTTATATGACTGAGCAGAAACAAACCAAGAAGTCAAGAGGACAAGCCAGAGTCAAGTCAAATCAAGTCAAAAAGACATGAGGACATCCTCTGGAGTCAAGAGAATATGGCGTAGCTGCATAGGAGGATTCAGTGAAGGAGCATGAGAGAAACCTAATAAAACAATCAGATCACCCAAGGCTGTATAGGCATTAGAGGGCCATGTCTATGTAAGTGTGAGTGGTGAGGCCTTAGAGAACCGGGTTTGCTCTGCGTGGTGTTGAGCTGGAACACACACATCAGGAGTGCAGATAACCTGATCCTAAGACCTTGAAACATTTGCACTGAGGGTGTTGAGTCCTCAGTACCATTTTTCTCCACAAACCAACTGCCAATTGCTCTTTAGGGCTTGTTAATATAAATATGGCCTAACTGGGCAGCATCGTTGCTTATGGTTCCTTAGAGTTGGCTGTTCACAGAATCATAGAATCTTAGAATCATAAAATCACTAAGGTGGAAAAGACTTCTAAAATCATTTAGTCCAGCCATCCACCTATCACCAGTATTGCCCACTAAACCATGCCCCTCAGTGCCACAGCTCCATGGTTCTTGAACACCTCCAGGGATGGTGACTCCATCACCTCCCCGGGCAGCCTATGCCAGTGCTGTTAGGTGGGAGAAGAGACTGATCCCCCCATCACCACAGCCTCCTTTCAGGGAGTTGTAAAGAGCGATAAGGTCTCCCCTGAGCTTCCTCCTCTCCACACTGAACAATCCCAATTCCCTCAGCCTCTCCCCGTAAGACTTGTGCTCCAGACCCTTCACAGCTTCATTGCCCTTCTCTGAACACGTTCCAGGGCCTCAGTGTCTTCCTTTTGTTGGGACAGACTGTTGTGACACAGATCAAGGGTGTGTTGGCCCTATCCCAACAACACTGCAGATGTGTTTATCATAGCTTTCTGTCTTTTTCCACTGGTTCCTTCTGAAGCCATACAGTGGTGACAGCACAGGATTTGTTGCATTGGAGAATGCATATCAACATTTTTTCTGGATCAATATGCAAAATGAAATATTGATATCTCTTGAAGGGAACACGGATGGACTGTATGATCTTAAATGCTGAAGAATTTCCAAGACTTCCACTGTCTTCGTTGTGAACAGGAACAAGCCCTAGATCGTTTGAAAGAGGAATTTTCTTTTCCTACTGAGAGGGCAGGGGCATTGGGCCCCTGTACTTCAGCTGTACTGTCCTTGGGCATGGGAATTTTGCGTATTACTCTTGCATTAAACAGGTGGGAAGAAATGCATGATACATTACATGGGTATTAAATTAAATATATAATAAAAATTCTTTGTTAGACCTAAGATGTATCCCCAACAAAAAGGTTTTCTTCGGGAATGCTCTTTGTCTACAGCCATGTGGCCACAATGTGCAGCACCAGGTGACATTATAGACTCTGCTGAGAAGTTTGGAAAGGAATGAAAGGTCTGGCAAGTCTGCTGGCCTAGTCAATAGATGCTGTGAACTGAGCCATCGTGTCAGCTCTACTCCATGAATTTTGACATATGCTTTGCTGTGCTGGAGTTCTCCCAGATGAATGTTTTGCAGCTCTGACTGTGTGTCACAGGAAAGCTCCATGTCTTTTGCCAGTGGCTTAGAGAAAGGTGTATGGCGGTGCTTCTAGTGGGAAGAGAAGTCAGAGATAAACATTGTAATTTAATACTGACTTGTTTTATTGCCCTTTTTATTCATAGAATCATAGAATCATAGATTGGTCTGGGTTGAAAAGGACAACAATGATCATCAAGTTTCACCCCCTCTGCTATGTGCAGGGTCACCAACCACCAGACCAGGATGCCCAGAGCCACATCCAGCCTGGCCTTGAATGCCTCCAGGGATGGGGCATCCACAACCTCCTTGGGCAACCTGTTCCAGTGTGTCACCACACTCTGTGTGAAAACTTCCTCCTAATATCCAACCTAAACCTCCCCCATCTCAGTTTAAAACCATTCCCTATTGTCCTATCACTATCCACTCTCATAATCAGCCATTCCCCCTCCTGTCTATATGCTCCCTTCAAGTACTGGAAGGCCACAATGAGATCTCCCCAGAGCCTTCTTTGTTGCCTTTTTTATTATTAACTTTGATCTCCAGACTTAGAAACTATACTGAATTACTGTACTATAGAAACTACACTGAATATTTTAGCTGCCTAATATCTGTGTTCTAGGATCATAGAATCACAGAATCACTAAAGTTGGGAAAGACCTACGAGGTCATCCAGTCCAGCCGTCCACCTATAACCAATAGTTCCCTCTAAACCAGGTCCCTCAGCATAGTGCCTACATGTTCCTTGAACACAAGCAGGGTCAGTGACTCCACCACCATCATGAAGTCAAATTCAGTCAAAAATGTTGGCTTCCATAAGTAACTTCTCATTTCTGTTTTGTTCACACATCACGCAGCAGACCTTGGACCCATTTGGAGTATTCATTTTTAGCTCCTCTTGATATAAAATGCTAACTGAAGTTTGTGCATCTTGATTATAAATACTTGTCAATAATAATGATGAATAAACCCATCCTCCTTTTATATTTAGTGGAAAAAGGATTTTTTTTTTAGTCAAATCAATACTTCTCAAGTTGTCTACAGTGAATAAATATAACAGAATGTGTGACATAACAACTGTCTAGTGCTTAACTCAGTGCAGCTGAAACAAATGTAAGAGATTTTAAAGCTATGATTTTAAAGCTATATAGTTTTCAAATGCCAGTTATCAGATAGTTAGAAAAACAGATCTATTCTGCTATTATATAAAGCAACATATATGTTTATGAATAAAATGTTTTATATTTGAAATTTTTCATTTAACTTAACCTGAATGAGACCGTAAAAGTATACAAAAACATTACTGCAAATTTTCCAACCATAGATGTCACTGTTCAGTCATAAAATAGAGCAGTGAAACAACCTCTCTTATTCGTGCAGTGATTTCTACCTCAAGGATTTCTAGATCAGGTGTTTTACCAAGTAACAATAAATATTTTGTAGGAATGGCATCAAAATGTGATGCCTGGTGCAGTCACTGTTTTGTAATTCTTCAGTCCCAGCTCTCTACGGGTCTAAAAAGCCGTTCATTGTCTGAGTGAGTATGTGTAAGACAGCAAAAATTATCCGGTCTTGCTGGTGCTGACCAAGTAAGCTTTCTAGGAACCCTTGCAGTGCAATCATTTCTTTTCTTAATTCTGTAACCTTAAAATAGCAGTGCTTTTATCCCCCTTTTTTTGTAGTAGGACAAGAAAACAGTATGGTATTTGATTATTTTATTTATCTTCAGTTAGATGGGTTTGGATACTTGACTGAATGAGCCAGTAAGACTGTTTCCAAGTTTCTTTCTAGAGCCAGTCCTCATGAAATAATTCAGTGAGGGTAACTGAACAAGACAAATTGAACCAGATAGAACATAAAAGATGTGGCAATCCTAATGCAGAATTGCTTTTGCCTCACGCCACCACTGTACTGTTTCCGTGAAATTCTCTTTCTCATAACTGTGCTTGAAATTTCCTGCCTCGATTACTAGCGCAGTGTCTACTAAAATGCATATATATGTGTGTATATATATATGCATTTCAGAAGTATAGATATAAGGATTTCAACTGTATTAATGGCAGGAAGATTCCTTGTTCCAGTTGATTAAGATGCCATATTTAGTACCTTGCTTTGATATGTGAACCCCATAAGTGGAGCTTGAATCTTGCCTACACATGTATTGGGACATTTTGATTTTCTAAGTGGTTGTTCCTTGTTGTTTTCAAGTGAAAAAGGACTCAGATTCCAACACTTAGTTCTAACACAATTTGAAGACATGCATTGTCTCACTGGATTTCTTTATGACCTTAAATAAAGAAATTATTAATGGAAAATCACAAGGAAAGGAGAATAAAATAGGCTGTCATTTGCTACTTCGGAGAGTGAACTGATGGTTTCAGGAAATGTTTCTGACTCACGTTGTTCCATTGCTGGCAAGGAGCATGGAAGTCCCCTACAGTCCCCTACTTAAGCAGTGTGATGCCTGATTTATTGCAGCTAGTAATTAATCAGTCTCCTTATAGCAGAAACTGCATCTAATCAGCTCTGATTAGGGGTGGCAGTCCCCCATTCAGCTGGTGTTATGAAGCCCATGGTTCATGCTTGGATGATGCACTTTATGAAAGAGTTAAATATCATTGTCAAGTGTTTTGTCATTAAGATCTCAGATGATATATTTGATCTTTGATGACATCCCAGATGAGGTGTGGGCTGCCACTATTGGAAGATATGGCCTTTCTGTTCAAAAAAAAGAGGGAGATTCATCACTGATCTGAAATATTTACTGCAGCCAAGGTTGTTCACAGGGGACATTTATTCTTATCTGAATCAAAGTGATTGGAATAGTTGTAGCTGCAGAGATTCCACTGGTCCCTGGTTGTAATACATGAATTCCAAACACCCAAACATTCCAGATGAGCAAATGCTCCACTGGAGTTAGTGTGGATCACACAGATGTTCTAGAATGAGTATAAGCATCCCTTTTCCCCTACAGGGTAATAAATTTTTTGTAGTAAATTAGCCAAGTAGATTCCCCTGCTTCTAGATAACAGAGGATGGCTTCTGATGTATTTCTTTGTGTCCTTCACTTCCCAGGCTACCAGTGCAATTGCCTCTCTCAGTTTACTGGAAGAAATTGTGAATCGGAGATCACAGCCTGCTTCCCAAATCCGTGCCGGAATGGAGGCTCATGCGACCCCATTGGCAATGCTTTCATCTGCAACTGCAAAAATGGCCTGACTGGAGTAACGTAAGTAAACTTCTCTACATGGGCAATCAAAGCATTTTAATTCAGTGATGGAGTTTATTTTTTTGACGGGGCACTTTGTATCCAATTAAGGGACATGATTTAGTGATGGGACCCCATAAGTCAGGTTGGCGGTTGGGCTTGATGATCTTGAAGGTCTTTTCCAGTGTAGATGATTTTATGATTTCCTTGCAAAAAACAACCCAACACTTAGTGCTTAAATCAAGTCCAAGCTAATGAAAGATGAAGAATTCATAAGGCTTTTTGAATCCAGCTCTGAAGTTACTGTTTCAGATGTGATCTCCAAATGAAATATGGGTCTCACTAAGATATGATCTTGAAATATGGACACCTGAGTCATCCCATAAAGCCTGTGCAAGCTGATCTGTAATCTTTTCTTTTTGAGAATGGATCAATTATTTAAGCCTAACTTAAAAGCCTAATTTATTGCATTTATTTTTAAAACTCAAATCTTGATAAAATACTTGGTGTAGAAACTTGCCCCCTGCTTTTTTCTCATTTGCTTTGTCTGTTTGCACTTTTTGGGTTTTTTTTTTGCTTTTTTTATCACCTGCTTTTTTTCTGTGTTATCTCTGTTTAGGGTTCCTGTGATTATATGATAGTAATATGATAATTGGCCAAACACCTGCAAGGTGCTCATTGTAGTTGTCCCACTGTGAGAAGTCATCACTTGGAAGCTGGGCTGTATGCTTGGCATTCTCCAAACACTAAACTCCACATTCTCCTTTTCTTCTTTTAAGGTGTGAAGAAGATATCAATGAGTGTGAGAGAGAAGAATGTGAAAATGGTGGTTCCTGTGTCAATGTATTTGGTTCATTTCTGTGCAACTGCACCCCTGGCTATGTGGGGCAATACTGCGGTCTTCGCCCCGTGGTGGTTCCCAATATACAAGCGGGGCATTCTTATGTTGGAAAGGAGGAGCTGATAGGAATAGCCGTGGTTCTGTTTGTCATATTTGTGCTGATTGTCCTTTTTATAATTTTTCGCAAGAAAGTATTCCGTAAGAACTATTCCCGCAATAACATCACACTTGTACAGGATCCAGCCACTGCTGCTTTGCTGAACAAGAGCAATGGCATCCAGTTCAAGAACATCAGGAACAGCGGAGACAGCAGGAACATCTACCAGGAGGTTGGGCCTCCACAGGTCCCTGTAAGGCCCATGGCCTACACCCCATGCTTCCAGAGTGACTCGCGGAATAACCTGGACAAGATAGTGGATGGGCTTGGCGTGGAGCACCAGGAGATGACAACATTTCATCCCGAGTCCCCTCGGATCCTAACAGCCAGGCGGGGTGTGGTGGTGTGCAGCGTGGCTCCCAACTTGCCTGCAGTGTCTCCCTGCCGCTCCGACTGTGACTCCATCAGGAAGAGCACATGGGATGCTGGAACAGAAAGTAAGTGCTGCATGCTGCTGCCTCTCTTCTTACCGTAGGTATAGGTTCCTCTCAGGCTGCAGCAGGCACAGCTATACTTAATGCTCTAACTTGAATGCTAATGCATTTAAAATTTTGATTTGGTTTAGCTTTGAAAGAGTATCATTAACAGTAGGCACACAAAACATATCCTTACATGCACTGAATATGACTGAACACGTTTTTTACTTGTTCAAAAAGCACAAATAAGCACTCTGAGCACTAATTCTTCAAGTGATACAATGCAATCGTCTTTCAATTGGGGAAGAGAAAACTGAGGCAGAATTCTCAAACAGAACCTCTGTTCAGTCTGGGCTTTTGGTCTCCCAGCAGAGTTAAAATTTTAAGATTGTCTATAAGGAGAAATTGTATTTTGCAAGGGAGACATTCACCAATATATTCTCTAATTCCAGTGTCAATGAAATGAAGCAGGACATCAAGCGCCACTTAGAGGATCACCCTTTCAGTTCATTGCATTCTCATATGCATTCAGTATCAGAGTGGTCACAAACTTTCTCATCCTCACAGCTGTGCTGTTTGTGCTCTTATGGTTTCTCAACAGCTTAATACAGTGCCCATTTTCATTCCTGAACAAGTCGCTGGAGATACAGCAAGCCTCACGTATTCTCTTACAGCAAGACACCAGTTTGCTGAGCCAGAGCTAAGGCCCTGTGCTGTCCGTCCTTGCTAGTTAGAATATTTCATATGGACTGAGATGTTTGCTTTAGCAGAGCAAAGAAAGAGGTTTCTTTCTTTTCTTAGTCATGTTTTCTCTTTTAAGTAACATTTTCTAATGAGTGTTCAACCCCCACTGCAACACAACTTTGATCAAATCTATCGACAAAAATACACGATCCAGGAATTTTTTTAGCACTGTTGTTTTAGGGAATAAGAACAGAGCAACAGAGAGGTGAACTCTCCACAGTGCCTCACATCTAACACGCACATTTTCAGCTAAGGCGGCACATTGGCCAAGGTCTTCTAGAGAAAAACAGGAATTAATTATTATTGTATTTCACTGTTGCATTGTGGTTGACCTTTAACCATTAAATATAGTCTTGCTGATTTAAAATATCAGCATGTAAGCCACCATGTATGCTCTGTTCTGTGATTTCTTGGGTGTTCTTGCCACAGATGCTGGTATCTGCATGAATTTCTGCACAGCATGAGGTCATGTCATGGGGATGGGCCTCAGCTGTCACTGAGTGGAAAGCAGTGCAGCTTCGTTACTGCAGCACTTACTCCATCTACTATGTACCCTGCTTCTCAGCAGGACTAAATCAGCTGTTACTATATGCAGGTGCCCCATGCTGGGTAGAAATGTCTACAGATAGCAGGTGGAGAGCTGTACTTAGGTGGATTGACTGTTTGCAGCACCTGAGCTTGTTCATTCATAATTAACTAAGGCATCTGTCTCAATTCTTGCTGTGGATGATATGTTTTCCTTATTACCGCTCACAGAATGTATGTTTAAATGTATGTATTTAAGCACAAGAGAACTTATACCACAGGCTGCAGTTACATGCTTAAACTGTAGACAAATTGACAAGACTGAATTTCCATGATGAAATGCATAAATCCACTCTACATCAGTGGTGGATCCAAGGGCTGCTGATGTAAAGATGCCCAGTAACTTTACTGGGCTTCGTATGAGCCTCTAATGAGACTCTCAAATTAGGAAATGAACAGTAAAGGTAAATGTATTTGTAATCTCTTGTATGTTTATACCACATTTTTAAAGTCATCAATTTCCTTGCCACTGAGACTACATGGAGTCCAAAAGGCAATACTGACTACAGGTGTTTATTCCTTGATAGCAATAGTGTCAGCTGCTCAGGAGCCTGTTTGGGCTTCAAACACATCAAAATTCATTAGCTGCCTTCATGGCCAATGGCTTGTTTCCTCTGTCTGGAGGAAATATTTTTATACTGACAAAAACAAGAGAAGGCTATCTGTTGGCTCTGTGGTACAAGTAGGCAGATATGCATACCTATAGAGTACCATTTTGCTTTGTTTTTGCTGTCAATGAAGGTAAAGGGGTTGATGACGCTGAAGAAGTGACCTGTTTTGCAGGAAGTAATAAAGGCAGCAACTCTGAAGTACAGTCCCTCAGCTCCTTCCAGTCTGACTCGGGTGATGATAATGGTAAGAAATGATTTTATCTTTATTATGCTGGGGACAAAGGCATTTAACTCTCTTTATAAAAACAATCAGGTGACATCTAGAAAACCCTTTAATGATGCTAAAAGTTAGAAAGTTCTGGATTCAAACCCTCCTTTTGTTCCCATTTTTTAAATTAGTGGAATATAGTTGAAATCTTGATGGATGGAGCCATTACATCAGTACCAAGATTTACACTGAATTAGAGTTAGGATACAGCAGACTCACGTTGTCAAGACAGAAGCTGACTAATAGGTAGCAAGTTAAGCTGTAGATTTTCTATCCTCTTCCCTCTTGGAAGAGGATGACTTTCATGTTTCATGAGTCAAATCAAAGGGAATTTCTCTGCAGTTTGCCAGGTCTCATTCACAGTCCCAGCAAAACTCTGCAGGCTCTCAGCATGCAACAATGAGCGGATGAGGCAGTCCCTGGTGGCTTGGCCTCTCCCTGGCAATCACAGCTCAGCGAACAATAGAGCACCATTAAATCCTTGCTCTGTGCATGCTAGTTGTCCTACATCATTATCTCAGTGGGTGACGTGGGCAGAGCCATACACAGCCAGAAAGCAGCACACAAAGTCAGATCAAACCCTTGTTCCAAGGCCTATGCATGTGGAGTGGTGGTGCTTAGAAAAGCCAAGATGTTTCTGCCAGGGAGGGATGATGGTTGTCAGGGAAGCCTCATTGAGGTACACATAAAAGATTAGCACAAAGAAATTGCACTTAGGTTCCTCAGACACCAGTTAATGAACTGTCAGGAGGCTCAGCTTCTCAGTCACGTCACGCAGCTTTCCCTTAGGTACTCCTGAATGTTCGAAAATGCACTTAAAGGGAAGGGCACTTGCAGATGCTTTTGGTTCAGCTGTGACTGAAGCAGTGTGAGTATTTTTGTTACACTTCTCAGGGCTTTTCTATGCTCCCCCTCAAAAAAAAAAAAAAGCGAAATACTTTTGTGATATTATTGTCACCGTAATAATTATTCATGTGTTCATGTGTGGCACGTGGTGACTTTTTATATCCCTCAAATTCTAATTAGGCTTTTCATCTCATTTCAGTCACTGGCACAATATCCACTGAAGCTGGATATGCCCACTCATTTTTTTGTGAAAGCTACGTTTAAAATATGACCTTTAAAGATAACAGTTCTAGTTCAGGGTCTAAACAAATCAATAACTTCAGAGAGAATGAGGGAAGTAGCTGAAATCATCTGAGTCATTCTGCAGAGGTCAATGCAAGACTGCATGCTCTGGTTTTCCTGCAACAGCAGGGTGGGTTTGCAGTGGAAGAGCCTAAAATATAAATATAGGCAGAGGTGTTTGCACACATCCCTACTTGTACATAGGGGATCATGGATATCCTTCCTGAAGCCATAAAAAGTAGTTAATGGTATTCCTTGTGATCAAAAAGCCCGAAATTTTTAGTGATACTAAAGAAAATGAAATAGTAAAATAAATAGTCACCTGCTCTCAGCAATATAATACTTGCCAACTCACTTCAAAGGTGAGTTGCAGGTTTCCATCATAAGGAATTTCAAAACAAAGGGATGTGGCAAAAGCAGACATTTAGGCTATCATTTCACTGCCAGTGAATGGCTGATTGCGCAGGGTAGTCCAAGGGAATACTGATTATGATGCCAATTTTCTACCCCTGGTCAGTGCTAGATTTGGAAGTTCTCTTGCACTGAATTGCTTGGGGTAGAAGTTTGCCTCCCTTCTGTGAAAATGCTCTGCACAGCTCTCACCAAAGACAGCCCATATCTGCCATGCAGACTTATACTGGCCCTGTTTCTGACCTCATGTTTTCACTCCCTGTTGCCCATGACTCCCAGACCTCCGGCAGAGGCACTGTTCTTCCTTTTCTCATTACCTGCTCCCCTCCAGCTGACATTCTCAGTAGTGGAGGGATGGACAGACCTTCTTGGTGGGGTTCTTTTTGTCTCCAGCCCTTCCCTGCCATGTCTCACTCACACCAGCAGCATGTGAGGAAGCCAGGAGTAGTATGGGGCTGCATACTGTAGACCTACTTCCAAGGCAGGGGTTCCCCCTAGCTCTGACGAGGCTTCTCTTGCATATTTTGGCCACCCTCAACCTCTTTTTTTACCCACACAGAAACTAATTACATGGTGCCACTTGGTTTTCCATAATGTTTGTTATGCATAAGCCAATGCGAGCCTCCCTTGTTTATACAATTACCAGTGCCACTGATGCCATAAACATAGTCAAAGACAGAACATGGTTCCTTTGGCTCATCAAGACCTTTTGCCAAGCTTTCACGAGGACTGAGGAAATTGGATGAGATTCTTGATCCTGTGCCCAAAATTCAAGAGGCCTCTGAATGTCCAACATAGAGTGAAAATGCTACCACTGTTAATGTGCTTCTTGTGACCTCTCAGTCTATACTGGCTGTGTGAAACGAAAATGTTATTTCCTGCCCAGCATTTCTGGTCACCTTCTTAGCCTACTCCAAAGCAGTCAGTTTTCTTGTAATTAAGACCGCAGAAAAGCCAGTACTGACTGAACGTAAAGGGAGCTCTCCCTCAGATTTCACTGGGTCTTATCTCAAGTAGTCAAAGGCAAGGGTATTACTTTGTCCAAAATCACCTACAAGATCACACACTGCACTGCTTTTTTACTCCATGTTAAAAGATTGTTTGGTCAATACTGATTATTTCAAGGGAAAATATATTTTGGTAAAATAGCTGCAGAGAACACACGAGGCATTTGTGAAAATATTCTGTCAAGCAAAAATCAAAATTTGAACCAAACCTACTTGACTGTGCCCTTCTAATTATAGCAGTACTGCTTAATATCCCAGAGATACTGCATTGCACAGCAGAAATAGTAAATAAGTAAAGCATTCCTCTTAGGAAATAGATGAAGCCCAGTACTGTTTCAGATGGTGCAGTGGTATGAAGGTAATGATTCCTTGGAGCACGTATCATGGTCTCTGGAGACCTTTAAGCAAGAATGAATTAGAAATTAGTGTCAGGTAGACAAGATACTGCTGTGGTTAATTGAATCAGCTGGCCAGTCTGTTTGAATTTATGAGGTGATACACATCATGCCATACGCCTTTTTGGAACTGTTGGTTTGGAATTTATCACCACTCTGAAAATGTATGGGATTATCTGAAATGAAGTGTCCTGCAATCCACTGCATAAATCATGCATTGGTCAGCAGCCTTTTTTTTTTTCAATGTCAGTTCTGTCTGTTTGAGAGAATTTATTGTGGTAACATATGACATATGTTTTAAATACTAACCTGAAGCTGTCCTTCCCCTCCCTTTATTTTCTGCTTTCCCTCCCCTGCAAGCTTCCATAGTGACTGTCATACAGCTTGTCAACAATGTAGTTGACACTATAGAAAATGAAGGTATTTATTTTTTTTTCTTTCTTGTTATGCAACAATGCTTCTTGTTTTCATTGTGAAACAATCCAGCAGAACCTCACTAATCTGAGCTGACCAACAAACCTGCGGTAGGGATTGGGATTTGCAAATCAGCATGTTCACCTGCAAACATGGAAGTGGTGTACTACAAGATATCTTTGGGTAACTGGAAGTGGTAGAAAAGGTATCAAGGCCATCATCATTTTTTGTTCCAGTCAATTATTTTGCTTGCTTATTGCCATAGCCTTCAGAGAGCATAGGGTGAGGTTGACAGTGGAGCCAAATCATTGAGATTATCCTGTCTGCAGAGGATGCCAAAAGGTATCTGTAAAGTACCCCAAACTGTGGTTAAACTGGATTACACGCTCCATTGGTTCTATACAGAGAGCAACAAAGTGGTGGTGGGCAGGTAGCTGGTTTCTCCTAGGTAATAACATCAAATAGATAATGTATAGACACAACTTCCTTGATGCCACGTAGCAAGGCAGCCTGGCCACCGCTGCTTTTCCTTTGGGGTTCATGTGTGTACTAAACAGAATGTGGCACTTGGGTCCAAGGACCCATTATTCAGCTCTGCCATTGACCTCTGGGTAATTTTAGACCCATTTCACTACAAGTGAACTAATTTCCTTACCTGTCAAACAAGAACATTACCGTTTGGCTCTCCAACAAAGCACTGAGGAAATGTGATATAGCAAAGATAAATATTTGTTTTATTTATTTATACAACATATATCCTATCTTTGGGAAAATGTTGACTCAAGTCCAGTTAACCACAAAGTCCAAAATATCATGTATAGTATATTTACTGATTTTTCTGAAGTGTAAGATGACCATTCTACTCGCTGCTGCATAGAAAGAACTCAGAAAGTTAGTTCTAATCATTGAAAGAAAGAAAGAAAGAAAGAAAGAAAGAAAGAAAGAAAGAAAGAAAGAAAGAAAGAAAGAAAGAAAGAAAGAAAGAAAGAAAGAAAGAAGGAAAGCACAGTCACTGCAATTAGCCCTGTCTTCCTAATGGAAAACATAAGCAAACACACTGGCTTCCTATCATGCTTCACAGGTCAGAAAAAGCCAGCTTGGCAGTGATTTCAAAAGGCTGTCACTCAAAGTGCTTTGCCCACTTCCCAGTCCCTTCTCTGAGAGTCATTATTCTCACAAGCTGTGCGGCATAATGGGTGCAGAATGGCTGCCGCAAGAGTGAACAGAGCTCCTTCCCCATAGAGCTCTGCGGGTGGTGCAGGTCAGTATTAGTGAGGTTCTCCTGGATCCTGAAGTCATGCAGCTCGGAGGGACCAGGCGCATCTCGGGTCAATGTCATTATTCTGAAAGACAGCAATGTCCACTTTGAAAAACAAGAGGAATGAAGGAGAAGAGTGGTTAGGGCCGGTTCAGACAGTGCTGCTAAAGCTGCAGTAGCCAGAGCCCTTCTCAGCCCAGGCTAATGCAGAGCAGGTAGAATGCCACTATCTGGCTAATGAGCTAACAAATAAATCACTGTCATCACATGGCTTATGTGATGATAAACAAGGGCATGAGTGGTGTTAATAGATGGAGGCCTGGAGAATTCTCTGCTCTGCCCTCATCTGTGGCCGAGCCCAAGAGAGGAAACCCTGTCGTGCCATGAAGGGCAGTTCATCTGGCCAGGCCTCCTCCAGCAACGCAGTCCAGAGACCTCGTCCAGTCAGTTCTTGCATGAAGCCCAATAACATGTGGTTGAACAAGAGCATCCCATCTAGAAAGCGCTGCAGCTTTTTCCCTGCTCTTTTCTCACACAAAACCTCTTCCCCTGCTCTCTCCCCAATCCCTGCACCCTCTCCATACTGGAATGCCTCCTTCCCCACCAGCTAGCATGGCAGTGCAGGTGGGAGGTGGGTATGGGGTTGAGGGGCATTGTAGTTGACGGCCCCATTAAATGGCTTTGTATTCTATTCTATTCAGGTTCTTATACCGTGCCCATCACCATGGTATCTGAGCCCAGGTGGGCCCAGATTTGTTTGAACCGGCCCTGAGAATGGTAGATTCTTATTTTTCTGTTTCAAAGTGAACAAGTGAGAGAGAAATGTACTTTGCAATTATAAACCATATAGATGGTGGATAGCCCTTTTTGTATTAAGAATTCCAGCTCTAATGTAACTACATATCTGTTCAGTGAGGGTAAATAGTTAAGATATGATAGAAAAGGAATATAATGCACATGACATAATAATTTCTTTATGTATGTCTGCATTTGACTCGGCAAGCTTATCTCGTACATTAAAATAAGGAACAATTTAAAATCCTTTTAAAACAACACTGAGACAGCTGTATTTTAGAAATATGCATGCAGAGCTTTGTATTTTCACATGTAAGTCCATGCTGGTAACAAGCTCCTAGTTACCAGTTTTTACTTTTCACTTTGTATCTGGCAGTGTCTGTCATGGATCAAGGACAGAACTACAACAGAGGTGACTTTTTGGGGACCCTTTCTGCCTGTTGGACTGTGCTAGGGTGGGAGGGCACTGACTTGCTCTGTTTTTCTTTTACTGCTTCATGTGTCCTCTTTTGTCTAAATTCTGTTGGGTTGCAAATGCTGCATGGAATGGCCAGCCACTTCTTTATTTCAGGATTCAGTGCTTAGTCTCTCAGTCAATCAGATTATTTGCCTGCACACTTTCTTGAAACAAAGCCATTGGAGGTGGAAGGGGAGTTTAGATAAGATACCATAAGCATGCTGACTTCCTTTATATATTTTTTCAATTAACTTTGAAAAGTGTCGTTTCAGAGATTTTTGTCATTTTGGTTTCTCAGCTTCATAGTTTCTAATTCAACCCAGTAGCATCCTATAATGTGAACCACCTTTGAGTGGCCGTGGTTTGTTTCTTTGCTTGTTTGCAATTGCATCACCGTACCATGGAGTCCTTCTGTCCTATCCATTGGGTCAGAGCATGGCTGACCAATGCAGATGGCCTCTGACGCATGCTGTGACCTAAATGTGTATTTAGGATTAAGAGTTTGCTCTTTAGTCAGTGCATGCCAGACATTCCCTGGTCATTAGCGGCCCCATCCTCACTGCTGTGATTCTCTTTCCAGCGTACCATTGGGATACCTCAGACTGGATGCCAAGTGCTCGTTTATCTGACATTGAGGAAGTGCCCAATTTTGAAGCAGCGGACGGAGGCTCGGCTCATCACGGCAGCACCAGAGAGCTGGAAACAGATTACTACCTTGGTGGCTATGACATCGACAGCGACTACCCACCCCCTCACGAAGAGGAGTTTCTGAGCCAGGACCAGTTACCACCTCCTCTCCCAGAGGATTACCCGGACCAGTACGAAACCCTCCCGCCCTCGCAGCCGGTCTCGATGGCAAATACGCTCAGCCCCGACTGCCGGCGACGGCCGCACTTCCACCCCAGCCAATACCTCCCTCCTCACCAGTTCCCCCATGAGACAGACACCACGGGGGCTCAGACTGGGAACGAATTTAGTACTTTTGCTGTTGGCCCAAGTCAGAACACAGAAAACGTTAGTGCAGGTAAGATGCCCTTAACCTTGCACAACTCTCTAGATGCCTCCTCCTCTGACGTCTCAGCCAGCTGCGGTTTTGATGACTCCGAAGTAGCCATGAGTGACTTTGAAAGCGTGGAGGAACTCAAACTAGAAAATGTTCACATTCCATTTGTGGAGACCCAGCATCAGACACAAGTGTAAAGGAAGCTCCCTTCTTCTTTCTCTTCTTCCTCTTTTTTTCTTTTTTTTTTTTTTTTTTTGTCATTTGGTCCAATTAATAGTATAAATATTGAGAAGAAATTTTGCTGAAGTTGTATCTATATATATTGGGCAATACAAAAATACAGTATAACCCATTATTAACTTGTTCAGAAATGATATTGTATGTGCAGACACGAAGAGACCAATTGTGTTAAGTGTTACACATTACAAAATTGTTACAGACAATCTGGAGAGTGTGTACCTTCTATTTATTACCAGGAGTAAAACGTATGAGGAAGGGGAAAATGATCTGATTGCTGAATAAATTCTTTTTCTCCCTCCCTCCTCTACCTGGGGTTTGGGGTTGTTTTTTTTGTTGTTGTTGTATTATTAAAAGTGTTACAGTGTTATGTTCTCCCTACAGTATTAAAGAACTGGTATGGATCATTCCAAGAGGCAATTTTGCATGAAATATTGCCAGTGAAAGAGTGAAAGCAATTGATCGCTGAAGCTGCTATGTACATCACATCAGATGGCTTAAAAAACAGCATTTACAAATCGACCTATCGAAGATAGTCATTTGTTCATAAGTATTTGTCTGCGGTTTCGTTTGTTACGTAACATTTCATTGTACTTCATGTACATATACAGCAACACATATACAGCATATAGTCACTCCAAATCAGCCCACCTGGGTTGCTGTTTTTCAACACAGTGTCAGATGTATGTGTACAGCTTCACCAGTGAGACCTTCTAGAAGTGTCCTACCTTGTCTCTGTATCGGCCCTGTTCTGCCCCAGCTGTGTACCCACAGCTTCCCTTGACCTCTGTATGAAATCTGAACATGGATATGAAAGCAGTTGGAAAACCTAAGGTATCTGTGTAACACGGCTGTTGAGTTTTTTTTAATTCCTTGCTTGGGCAATCTCCTCTTTAACAGCAGTCATCATGCTGCAATTACTGCAGTAAAATTAGTTGCAGTGAAGTTGCATAAGACGTTGCTATCATCTCAAATTGTTAGTTTAACATCATTTGGCAAATGTCCATCCGTAGCGTTCATGGGAAGAGCTCTCAGCTGCTGCAAACTGACTCAGTCGGTGGAACTGCATGGATGGGTCGTGACAAGGGATCTGGTTGTAGATTTTCTGCTGGATGTGCGTGTGATTTCACAGGATTTGAGAACTTCCAAGGGTTGTTTGCAGACTGCAGGATGTCGTTGTGGAGTGAAGACGACGGCAGCATTGCTGTGATCTTATGCTTCCCTCAGCCTGGTTGGAGTAAATGGCCTTTCGCAATGATTGGCCTGAACAGCTCAGTGCAATACGGAAACGTGGATTTGCACTCAGTGTATACATACCCATTGCTCAGTGCTAAGAAAATGTTTTACCACTGCTTTTTACATCATCTCTATACCTTATACAACAAACGTGAGTCTGTACTCTGCATTACTGCTGGAGTTTCATCCATTCCTGCCATGGCATCATTCAGTCTTCTTGAATAGCTGTGGAATACATGTCATTGTTATTAATGAACAGATTCGTTGACAGATTTCTTGTGCCACTTTCCATTTCCTGCCTCTTGGTCAAACATGTTAATGGAGTAGTTTCAGCGGTTGTGTTCTCAGGTGTGTTCTTGACTGAGTGGAGTTTCACACAGAATTCAGTTGTGGGTCATTTCTTGTCATACAAGAACTTTTTATTCACAAATCACCCCCAGTGAAAAGAAATTGTTAATAGAATATAATCGAAGTCATTACAGCTTGTAACACTTTTAATAAAACGGGATTTCTAAAATTCTCAGAAGCAGGTATGATATGCAGTAACCCTTCATTAGAAAACAGCTCATTATACAGGTACATGAATACACTGAGTGAGCTTTTGGAAAGACCACGTACTGCACATACAAGTATTGTCAAGTACTTGTCCGACAATAGTTCGTGTCCATTGAATTTATGAATGTCACTTGGTCTTCTCAAAGTAAACACGCTTCTGTAGCAGTGATATATTCTGAATGTGCTCACGGTACATTTAACCTCCCTTTCCCTGATCTTCTCCTCATTTTCGAGAAAAAAATAATGGAAATCTGTATCACAATTGCAAAAACTGAGGGATTCTATGATTTGCCAATGAGCTATGAAGTGGTTTGGCAAGCCTCGAAGCGCAGACAGAGGATGATATGCATTGCTCATCAAGTCAGTGTTGCAGGAAAGCACATGCAAGAATTAGATAGATATCTCTTCAAGGTTAGGAACAACTGAGTGGAAAAGCAAAGCTGGAAGTTTAGCTGCTACTGAGTAATTTTAAAGCTGGCATAGTGTTTTAAGAGCGTGGTACTCTTTCAACATCTGCTTGTAGCTCACATGAGGTTTTGCTCCTACTCAGTTTTGGTGTGAGACATTTCTATCTGTTATGCAATTAGTTCTCTTTTAGCCCCCAGTTAGTTATGAAGTGTTCCTGTCATCATTTTTCTGTAGTGGGAAATCTTCAGTAAGCCCAAGACACTGATATCAAAACTGTGCTGGGACATATCAAAAGTGTCACAAGGGAGAGCACCACAGAAGTTTAGCAACTGCCCTACAGAAGAGATCAGTGTTTCTTACCAAGCTTGTTGCCTCAGTAATACCTTGTTGATAGTGAATTTTACTAGTAAAATATGCATAAATGCAACGAATAGTACTTTTCCTGTTTTGATGTTGTTGCCATTGCATTTCACTGAATACCTACTTATTAAAGTGCTGTGGGGAAGGTGCCAAGGATCACCCACTTGTCCTTTTCTGTCCCACTCACGATTTCTATACCTCAGTATCTCCTCCCCTCCGAATGAAGCAGTCCCAACCTGATCTATCTTCAAACAAATGCCCCTCTGGATATTGGTACTTCTGTGGCCTTTCTGGTTCTATTTTGGCTCTTTTTGATGGTGATAAGACCTGAATGCAGAGATCAAAGTTAAATACTTCTTCGGGAGTAATACTTTTGCATTAACATCTCTCTTGTTAATCCAAACCATTTTATTATCCTTTTTACTACTGCTCTACATGGAGAAGCCCCGATTTTCTAACCTGGAAGATAACAACATATACACAACCTAATGTAAGAATTAGTGTTCACATTGTTCCATCCAGTGTATATTTATTTTTTTCTGCCATATGCAGCAAATTTATGTTGCTGTTGTGTCATTCCCAGCTCCCTACTTTTGTTACAGCTTCCCTTGCCATCTCTGCTGGTCTGATTGGCCTTGGCCTTATCTCTGTATTTCAGTTCATGTTCCTGTAGATGGCTGCACTGCACGCTATTTTCTTTCAGGATCAGCTATGAAGGGAGATTTCATAGACTTAAATGATTTCTCTGGTGGAGTCTGAAGCAGTGCTGGCTTTCATGCACTGATACCCTCAGAAACTCAGCCCGGATGCAGCACAGGGAGACAGTGCATGCCACTGAAATGCTGATTAATAGAGAGGCGGTAGCCAGGCAAGTGGTAAGCTTCAAGAATGTGGCATAAAAATTGATGCTTTTGGCTCATTTAAACATTCATTATGAAAAGAAATATGGACAGGACAGGACGAATGGTTAAAAACATAATTTACTCCTCAAGTTCCTGTTAGAAAAACTAAAGGAATGCTATAGCATGCCCTTAATAAGCAAACATGGAAAGGTTGAAGGTGCCCTGGACCAGTTTTTCTAAGTTTCATTTGAAAAGGTACTGTGCTTAATAATGGAGAAAAAACAGCTATTTAAAGCCAGTAGTGAATGTACATCTGTGCTCTATTGGTGTTTTTTGGAGCTATTAACTGAGTAATAATGGACATTTCATAGGTTTCCAAAGAGAGAGTTACACTTTCAGGTTCATTCTCTGATGGCTTACTGCCATTCACCATGCAGTAAAACTGTGCTTTTTGCCTCTTTGCATCAACACACCAAACTGTCAATTGAGCCGTAGCAATTGAGAGTGTTGCCCATTGTCCGTGGCCATTAACCTGTGCTTCATAAACTTGACATTTTACTTCTCCATTACCAAAAGGGGCATTCAGTTAGTAAATCAGCTGCATTATCCAAGGGATGGGCGGGTGAGGAAGAAATGAAATTAAATTCATTTCATTCTGTAATAATAAAAAGCAATAACTACAAATGTGTCGTATTACACAAAGGCCATAAGTAATCTTTACCAGTGTTAAGAGTGCACTTGAACTGTACTATGGAAAGAGATTGGAGCCCTCGGAACTGTAGCATTCTTCTGTCATAGGAATACCTGAATTGCTGTTATTTAACAATGCAATGAGCCCATACTGCCGCTTTTCAGGAGGTGACAAAGATGTTTATGAATGAAAGCAGTTCTCTTTAAAGCACTGTATCGGAAAAGATTGTCTTGTAAATTTTACCTGTTGCAAGCAGGCTGGTTTGTAAAAGATGTATGTTTTGGTGTCTAAAAAGAAGTTTATAAAATAATGTATATAATGGTTTCAAATTACCAGGCTTTTGTAGATATTTGATGCCAATCGGGTCGCTTTAATTTTTGTTTCCTTGTTTGTTTGTTTGATATCATTCTGAAGAGTCATCAAAGTCGGTTTAAACTTTTGAGGTAACAGAGAAAAAAAAAAGTTTTAGATTTGAAGAGTGGTACTTTTAAATCATTTCACAATGTACTGTAACTCTTTGGTTCAGCTCTTTTTGTTTAACTTTTTCTGTTTTTAAGAAGACGTTTTTTATTGACTTTTTTTAAATGAAATGTGTTTTGCACAAAAATACCCGAGAGATTTGATTTCTATGCCATTTCAAGTAGGTATTAAGAGATGTCATTTCTCCAATGACAACAAATTCAACCTTATGCAAAAGGGAAGGTTTATCACTTTGAGTGGCTGTAGTCCCTCATCCAAAAACTAATTGTTCCTTCATAATTGCTGTTGGCAGTATTGTCTTGTGTTCTTTTGCTATAAAAACAAAACAAACAAACAAACAAAAAAAAGTGTACAGGTTTGTAACTGCCAAAATTTGCTAAAGTTGATGGTTAAAACAAATTTTCCAAGTAAACAAAAAGAAAAGCCTAGCTGTGTTGACTATTTCTTGATTTTTCTCCTGTTTTCAAAGGAGGGAACAAGACAAGACATCAGTTCTGCAAGGAATATGGTTTTTCATTACCTCGCTGTGTACAATATTGCAGGAAATGATATGTTTCTGGACTGCAAATTGATTTCATTACTACATGGCGTTTCCTTCATAGGAGCCCCTACTCACACCACAGAGCTCTTACCAAGGGTTGTTTGGCTGGTGTGTGTACCCTAATGTGGTAGCCTAATTAAAACCACAACCTTAAATGAAGCAGAGAGTGTCAGCACATCATGTAACCATCTAGACATGGAGCTCCAGCAGCTGCACTAGTTTTGGAGGACAGCTCAGCTGTTAGCTGCTAAGCAGGTAGCTGCTAAGCAGGGTATGAGGGATAGGTGCTCAGAGGAGATACGGAAGCAGAAGCAGAAGGCCTCTCTGTAGTGTGGTAGGGAAGATTTCCTTCCTGCCATGGGCACTTTCATGATCCAGCAGCCTGGTATCGACAGCTAGGACAAATTCAGGTGGGAAGTCTCAGGTGCATACACACTACGCCAGGCAGAGCTGTAATTAGGCCTCAGCCTGCTCAGAGGTTACATTCAGGGATCACAGAATCATAAAATGGCTTGGGTTGGAAGGAAACATAACTATCCTCTAGTTCCAACCTCCTGCTGTGGGCTGGTTGCCCAGGGCACCATCCAGCCTGGCCTTTAGCACCTCCAGGGATGGGGCCTCCACAGTTCTCTGGGCAGCCTGTGCCAGTACCCCAGGAACAGCTCATCTCCTTCTCCTTCAACACATGTGTTTCACTGCATGGCCCAAGCTGTCCCAGCTGCAGTATACTAAGAAGGGGAGACATTCCTTGCAGAGCTCCTGGAATGCCCTCCCAGGAACATGCCTTGCACTGCCTGGGAGGAGGGATGCTGCTTTCGGTGTAGTATCACATTAAAGTCCCAGAGTAGTGTTTGAACCAAGCCCACTAGCTGGGATACAAATACCCTTTCTTAACATTCTTGAAACAGGATTTAAACTGTGTAAAAACAAAATACCAAGTCAACATTAAGCATCTCTCTTCCCCCAAGAATACTAATTATTTTTTTCTTGTCCTAGAACGGACAAGAAAGCCAGTTCCCTCTTTGTTTTACTATTTGCACTTTCCCTACTTACAGAAAAGCTTTTCTGCTTTACCACATTTCCCAGCAGCTTTCGACTCAACCTCAGTGAAATACCACTGTGAAAGTACCACTTTCCTGGCAGTGAAAGTGGTACCACGGATCAGCAGGGCTCACCGATGTAGTGAGAAGATCAGTAGACAAGGATGCAAGGCTATTATGGAGAACACTCAAGACTAAATGACTTAAAATGCTGTCTCTGTTCAATATCCTGAGCTGGAGTCAGGGAATGGCATCAGTATTTCTTTCAGGATGGACAAGATGAGATTGTGACAGCAACAGGTCAAAACTTGGGTGTCCTGTCTAAAGGGAAGTGCTACCACTGGCTGCCCTCTTCACTTGGGCCAACAATAAGTTATTTCTTCCTTCCATGTGTTGTAATAACAGGTTGTGCAAATTTTCAGTGTATCCAGGCCAACATCATGGAACCAACTTCCTTCCCATTAAAACCATGTCTCTAATGACTTCAGTGGGCTTAGAGCTCTATCACAAACAATCTGTTCTTTTAATGCCACAGAAACATCTGTAATGCAAACAGCATGGAGAGTGGGGCTGGGTGGTCCAGCTATGGCATTTCCAGCCCTTCTGAATCAGTTGTACTGCCACAGTACTATAGGAATTGGTCACCTGGAAGTTATGAGAAGGAGAGAGTCCCATCCATCTGTGAACTTACTGAGCACCTCAATTTTCAGATCAGAGACCTTTTCCTGCTGGTAACAGTCTTTCTGCTTCCCCTTTTCATCTCACTTGCCTCCACTCTTATGCAATGGAGAAAAACCACTGCAGTGACTGTGACTTTATCTCAAGTTCAGAGAAAGCAATATAGAAACCCCTACCTCTGTTCAGCAAGCAGCCACATGCATGCCTTTTCCAAAATACAAATCAGTGTCCTGGTGGTAGAAACATATGTGCTTTCGTACAACAGGAGGCAAGCAAAATGTAATAGTAGTTTTTCTTCTTTCAGTTTAACTCTTTCAGGAGCGTGTTCTCCCCAGCAGCACAGGAGTCTTTCTGCACATATAGTTAGCTCATATCCCTGGTAAAATTCACTTTCTAGACTTTCAAAGAGTAGTTAAATGCCTCCCCTTCAGCACATGAAGCCCTCATGCCTCTGGTTTGGGGTTGGAGGAGAATTCATACCAGGGGGCTTCTTATAGGACCTGGTAAACCATACGTAGAGATGTGGAAACCAGCCTGGGTAGGGTTTTCAAGCAGCATGCTTGAGGTCAATGGAATATTGCTTAAAGGTCATCCAGGGACTATCAAATGAAATGCAAGCCAGTTAAGGGAGTCTTAATCCACAGGCATGTGAATTTTAAGTCCGTGGCCAGTTTGATAGGAGCTTTAGCATTCGTATATCTTTGAAATAACTGCCTACAACACACCTCAGCTGAGCTCCTGCTAGAGCTGGTGGACAGCATCGGGCATCTCCCACGTGGCATGAGATGTGCTCAGGTACAAGCTAAAGTAAATCACTGAGCCCCATGGAGACAGCTGAGCCAACACTATTGCCCAAGGAAGAGGAAAGGTACAAAGATGATGCAGAAAAGCTCATTCACACTGTCCCACTTGGCTGGTTCTCGGCTTACTTAGACGCCTCATGAATTTCTCTCAAAGGAAAAATGCTGCTGTAAACTGGCCAAGCAGAGAAAGCAGTTGTCTGCTACAACCTATTGATCAGTTACGTGAGAGTGTTTGCAGGAGTGTTTACACAGACAATAAAGAATAGAAGTGGGGAACAGAAACTATTCTTTAGTCACTTCTTTATGTCAGGTGATGTATTTTATTTAAAAAATATAGAAAAATAAATGCATTAATTAAAGACAATATTATAAGGTAATCCCACTTTGAGCAAAGCTGGGTAACAGTTTCTGTTCATCTTTTGATCAAAGGTTAACACACAGAGTACTGGGTCTGCAGATCCCCTCGGTCTTTTCCAGTATGAACAGCCCCTAGTATCTCAGCCTTTCCTTTTACAAGATATGTTCCAGGCTTCTCATCTTCTTTGTGGCACCCCCACTGGACTCTCTGTAGAAGATCTCTGTCTTTCTTGAACTGGGGAACCCAGAATTGGATACAGTATTCCAGACGTGGCCTCACCAGGGCAGAGTAGAGGGGGAGGATCACATCCCTCGACCTGCTGGCCATGCTCTTTTTAATGCACCCCAGGATACCATTGGCCTTCTTGACCACCAGGGCACACTGCTGGCTCATGGCCAACCTGTGGTCCACAGGACACCCAGGTCCTTCTCCTCACTGCTCCTCTCCAGAAAGCCAGACATAACCTGTACTGATGCATGCCGTTATTCCTCCCCAGGTGCAGAACTCTGCACTTGCTTTTGTTAAACCTCATCAGGTTCCTCACTGCCCAACTATCTGTACCAACTGTACAGGTGCCATTGAATGGCAGCACAGCCTTTTAGTGTGCCAGACACTCTTCCCACTTTTGTATCATCAGCAAACTTGCTGAGGATGGATTCTCTTCCTTCACTCAGGTCACTGATGAAGATGTTGAACAAGACTGGACCCAGCACTGACCCCTGGGGAACACCAGTAGTTACAGACCTCCAGCCAGACTCTGCACCATGGATCACAACCCTCTGAGTTGTCAGTGACTGAGTCAGTCAGTCAGCCAGTTCTTAACCCACTTCACTGTCCATTCATGTATCTCACTTGTTCTAAGCTTATCTATGAGAATGTTACACGAGACAATGGCAAAAGCCTTGCTGAAGTTAAGGCGCACAATATTCATTGCTCTCTCCTTATCTATCCAGTCAGTCATGACATCATGGAAGGCTACCAGATTGGTCAAGTGTATCTTCTCCTTGGTGAACCCATGTGGACTACTCCTGATAACCTTCGTTTCGTGATCTCAGACATGAATTTTTATCTTGGATCCTATGGATTCCACTTTCAGTACGTTCTCCTATTGGAAATTATTGTTTCATGTAATTGCTTTAAGCATCTTTACTCATAGGTGTGAGACAGATTAGCAAAACAGAGAGGAGGCAGGAGAGCCATTAAGATGCCCAGGAATTGCAGTACATGGCATATGGAGAAGATTTAGGGAAGCCAACTTACTGGATTTTGTGATCTGGTTTCTGTGCTTTCTGCCCTAAAACAAAATGTTTTCTGTTCTACTGAAATTCATCCATTATCTATTGCCATGTACAAAAGATTTTATGAATTCATGAAGATAAAAGATATATATAATATATAATATAAAATGCCTTTTATGAATTGCAGTAAACCTAAATCTTATCTATTAGGTCCTTGGAAAAAATTATATTATCTCTGCTTACTGTTCAGTTCTAATAGTACTAATTAATACAAACTTCAAAATCACATTACTGTATGAAAAAAATCTATATTCCTAGAGGAAAAAACAAAAGTTCTGTGAGGGTGTCTGCACAAACCTCAGCTGATATAACTGCAAGGAATGGGATGCTTACGTACACACAGGGCTATTGCTGCTACCCACATAAGAAGGAACGGAGATCCTGGATCGGGAAGCCCTAGGTCAACACAATAGGTTCTAACTTGTGAAGAATGTAATTAAAAATAAATAAACAAATATTGCTGGAGGCATCCAAGTGTTCTGTTTTTTCAGGACAAGCTAGAGGCCATGTTCCTTATCCTTCCTGTGAACATATGCTAGCTAAAATGATTGAGTTTGATATGGCAAGAGGATGTGAGCTTATTCTGCCTTTCCAAAGATGAAGGATTTCTTCAGAATACAGCCAGACCACATCTGGAGGCATCAGGAGGGTTGCAGTGCTGTGGGATAGCAGGTAAATGCAATATTTTTTGTTATGTTGCCAAATGCCAGGCTTCATCCATGCTACAAAGACCTCTCATCCCAGATGAGATGTAGGGATGGTAAAATTTCTTTTGAGTATCATCGGTTGGTAAATTAATTAGAAATATTTTATGAAAAAAAAAAAATACTTGTGAGTAATAGCAAGCTGAAATAAATTCAAAGGAACATAATCATTCACCTTTAAAAGTACCCAAAGGTATTTTTGCTTCCAACACCACTCACTGAGTGTTGGATTATGCAGTCTGGTCTGCTTCAAAGGAAGCTTTGTGACTGCACTGCAGCCTCCTCAGGTTATTCCCTTGCACCGCCCTTGGCTAGGTGAGCAAATGAGAGTCTGGAGAGCCAGAAGATCCGCACTGCTTCAGATGGTGATATGAAAGAGGTTGTCATATGCAATACAGTCTCCTCTTAAAGAATTTTTGCTTAATTCACTGCCAATTAACAGAAAATTTTGATTAATCACTTGAGTAGCAAGGGAAAAAGAAAAAGGGAGAAAACCACAACCAATTACACAAAAAGCCAGAGAAACTTCTCTCCCAAGCTGCGGACCCCCAGACATGTCCTTACCACAGTGTGGGTGACAAATGGCTGCAGTCCCTCAGGGGTGTCTATACTCAGTATACCCACAGCTGCAGATCCTTCAGAGGGATCTTCTCTGGTACAGAGTGTGTCTTTCCAGGAGCATCTTCAACTATATCTCCAGCAATGTCCACATTTCCTCATGTGCCTCTACACATGTTGCTTAACCCTTGCAGCTAACACTTTTCCTTCAATATGTTTGAGCCCAATGTTTTGGCAGCCAGTGGGTGGTTTGTAGCATTTTTGGTGCTGAATGGAACGGCTGTGAGCAGCATGGGGCAGTCCCTGACCTCCCAGGCACACAGATCACCCCCAAATCGCCATGCCACCAGAACCCTGCAATTTATGACCAACTGAGTGACTTCATTTCCTTGCATAATCTCTTGCTCCCTTAGATACCAGTTCAGTATCTATTAGTTGCAGGACGAATCCTTAGCAGCTCTTCTTTCTCCTTCTCCTGAAATCCTGTTTTATTCTACTTTCTATCAAGATAAGAAAGCTTCCCACTATCTTCTGCAAAAATTGCATTACATATTGTCTAAAATACCTGTGTAACTGACAGGTAAGGCTAACACTGCATCACTTGCCACTGCTTACCACAACTTCAGCTGCCCTAAAGAGTGCTTTGCTGCTTCTGAACAACATTTCTGAAGACGCACTGATCTGGTAAGTAAGCTAGTGCCTCTGATGTCAGCATTTCTTTCCTTCAGGCTGGGCTAAGTGAAACCCTCCCTGAGCTTCTGTGGTTGGTATTGTCAGGTTGCACTGGCCTCTGACAAGCCCAAGTCACACAAAAGTCCCAAAGTCCCACATTTGTCTGGTAAATTCTTAAAGGAAATTGCTTCTTATTGTTTTCTAGGCTAGTACTGTACATATCTCTTCCTTGAGAACTGCAACCTCAATAGCTCTGTAGATTTATTCCAACCCAGAAGACGCGGAATCGAATTCTTAGTAGTCACTCTATTGAGAAGATAGTAGAATGAACTTGGAGAGTGCATAGTCCTTCATAGAGTAGACTATAGACCTGTGCAGTTTTACTGACTCTAACTAGAGTTGCACTGCATGTTTCAACTCAAAGGAAAAGAAGTAAACTTACTTAATGCTCTTTGACTATTTTGGCCTTAAGTACTGGTAGGTTCACTCTTCATCTAGAGTCACTGACCACTAACTGTAGTGAAAGATTAGACTCCTGACTGACCCACAGCCAACACTTATGTTAACAGAATGGTGGGATTTAACTGTTGGCATATATCACTACAGTGGTGTCTCAGATGGCAGTTATCCCATCCAGTCTCTGTTATAAAAGGGCAGACATCTACAAATTCTGTGCCAAATTTGCCACTCCCATACGTTTGTCTTAGACTTAGAAGAGTGCAGGTTCAGTTGCCTGTATTTAAGCAATAGATCGGGCCTAACTCCACAAAAACTCTTCTTTCCCAGATCCTTCCTACTCTTCTTGAAGAGAAATTGAATGACAGTCACTGTTTAAGGCAGTGCTGCTGAGCTGCAATTGTAGGGACATGGCATCAAAGACCACAATCATCTTTTTGCTTTCCATCTTCTCTGCAATTTCCATAATTCACATGAACTCAGGAATTAATCTTTGTCCAACCAGAAAGCAGTGACTCTGTTCATTCAGTTGTGTGGCTGAGCTCCAAACCCTACAGCACACAGTCTGACATTTCTTGCTCTGTGTACAGTTCCCGTGATGCTCTTCAGTACAATTATTTTTGAAGATATGGCTGCTACGTATCAGACTTACTTGGAGTTGAATGTCTGTACAGCAGCTAACATAAGCAACGCTGGAACACAGCTTGACTGAGGTCTCAACTAAAAGCCAGAGTAGGGCAGACGTGTACAGTATTAGAACAGAATCAGATCACAATGGCTTATATAACTTGGTGAAAAAGTATTATCGTTATAAGGAAAAGAAGTCACTGAGGTAACCTTAAATAGCTAAAATATCAGACTGGTTGTGTTAAACAAAACAACTGTGAATCATCCTTCTGTACACAAGTTTTCATAACAGCATAGAAAAGCTGAATTCTTGGACAAATCTTACCCATAAGAACAATCTAGAAATGTATAAAAGTATTTGCTTGTGTAATTAATGGTGCAATGACACAGAACTATTGTTTAAATGGTAAATAATTATGGAAACTGGTTGATCATACAGAGAAACACTCAAGAAGGATGCACATTTTACAATATCTGTAGTCATAAATGTTGAAGAACTGAACATACAGTTCTTTCACAGAGTTTGGGAACTGGGACAGCTCTGCGGCCCAGTAAACAGAACTCAGAAATAGTGTAGTAGACAATGATTGAATAAGTTGTTTAAATGAGACGCTAAGAACTTGATCTGTGTCTGAGAAGCAATCTTTGGCACCACAAGGCTGGCGAAACCAAGTGGTAATGATGATACCACAAGTGGTAAAGATGATATTCCCATCTTCACTAAGACTCATTCAAATCTTCACAGTTCAGAAGGGGATGTTGGAAAGTTGCAAAGCATTTAGAAAAGCTACAGAATCGATTTGAGATTTGGGATCCGAAGTCTACAGTGAGAAAAAAAAAAGTTTGGGAGATCTATTTATTTAGTAACCAAAAGATGGCTAAAAATTATCACATAAATATATATATATATATATATGGACATCTTTAGATCACTCTGATCTTCAGTCTGTCTGATCTTGAACCAGTCTGCACCTCTGATAGAGGAGCTGCAGTCTGTGGTCAAAATCAATTCCTCCCACTATTATTAAAAAGAAATTAAGATTAAAATTAAAAAAAATAAATAAATCAGTTCACGTAGGGAGGAAATGAAAAGTCTGTCAGATATTAAACCCCAAACCCACCCAGTGCCTGCCTGGAGGAGCCCTAGGGCCAGTAGGCCTGGTAGGCCCCACTGCAGCACTCCTACCCTGGGCTTTGCCAGCAGCCATTGAGCAGGAGGGAGTTGATTTATTAGCACTAATTTATCACTTGCAGGATTTCTTTCCCATTTCACTAGCCCCCATCCTCTCCCCCTTCCCTTTTTTCATCTTTTTCTTCCTAAAATCTTATTTTTATCCATAAGGGATGTTTCATCATACTGACTGCAATATGGAAATCAGAAGACTTCAGCATTACTCCACAGCACTTTCTGAGGAGACTTAGCATCTGCAAACAAATTACTCATCACGTACTCCTTAGGAAGTAATGAATTTTCCTGTAAATTGCCAGAGAAGGTTTTTTTTTCTTTTCTTTTTCTTTTCTCTCCCCTGTTTGCACTGGATTTTGAGCTGGAGATGTTTTTGACATTAGATCACTGCTTTGACGTGGTTTCTTCACAGAAGATTAATTTCAGGGGGCAACAGAGTTTATCATGTGGGGGAGAATTACTCATCGCTTACAGGAGCTAAGGAAGAACAAAAAACTTCAAATTGTCCAAAGCACTCAATAGGAGCTATGACTTTGAGTGCTTTAGGTAACAAAAATGCTCTGGCATGTTCCCACACATGGATAGGTAAGGAAAGATAACAGCTACACTCTCGGCAGTACAGAAGATGACAGCACAGGAGCTTTCAGCTAGGTCCTCAAATTAGAATATGTGTCAAAGTGATAGGACAAATGGCATCTTGAGATTTATTATAGGGAAAACTGTTGTGTCAGGTGTTACTGCTGCCTCCCACAGAACTACTATGCTACCTGCTGTGTAAGCGCTCACAAAGACTGCCGCAGTCTAATCTTCCTCAACAGCAGAATCCAGTTACTGCATTTTGTTCACAGCTTTGAATCAAGTTGAATGCATATTTCTCACTGAATTTCATAGGTAGGCCCTGTTGAAAAACTCAGCGCTAACATGGGTTTTCAGGATCTTGGAGAAGATCAACTACCTATTCAGAAGACAAGGGTTGATAAGCACGTAAAGACTTGCAGATAAGCAGTTTTCAGAGTTAGTCATTCAGGTTCCATGATTACCCTAGGGAAATTTTACAAAATCCAAGCTGTCTATTTTAAGTTATGGCCGTATAATTGACTTTAACCAAGTCAAACTGCCTTATAAAGTTATCATGTCCCAGCTGACCTGTCTGTGAGCATGCTGTCAGCAGTCCCCTGTGAAATAATGCACAATAATTTAAAACTCTTGTGAATGTGCAGTTGCAAACCTAGTATGTGATAGACAGCACTGAACTAATTTACATCGACTTACTCATCTCAAAGGTTACCTAATCCCAACAATGTCTCCCACAAAGCTCTGTTCTGTCAGCAAGATCCAACAGTGATGGAGTTTCCTCCTGCTGATTTAGGGCTGTTCTAAATTCTCCCTCACATCTTGGAATCATGTCAAAGGCTGAAGACAGAGAAACTATACTCCTTGACCTTTTTACTCGATTTGCCAGGAAAGGTGCAAATTGTTGAGCTGTGATTACGTTTTTCTCTGCCATATCTTCTGCCCTCCTGCCCAGAGCACTGAATGATCTGACAGACAAACAGCAAGCCTCCACCAATCTGCAGGCAGCAAGGCAAAAACTGTCAGTTCTGTCCACAACCAAGACATCTTCATGCTTACTTGGGTCTTTTGTTTGTTCCCATCTCAGTACACTTTTCTCCTTTATACTGAAAGGTTGGACCTTGGATCAGTCCCTACTTGAATTCTTGCCCTCTTTCTAACCTTTGCTTTCATGTCTGGTTGAAGAAGCAGAAAACATACAAAGAAAATGAGATGAAGGGATAGAATATCCCAGGAAAACTATTGAGACTAAATGAAAAGGCAGCCTTAATCATTATCAAATCATATAATAAAACCACAGAATGGCTTGGGTTGGTAAAGACTTCAAGGTTCATGAAGCCATGGGCTGGTTGCCACCCACCAGCTCAGGCTGCTCAGGGTCCATCCAACCTGGCCTTGAGCACCTCCAGGGATGGGGCACCACAGCTCTCTGGGCAACCTATGCCAGGGCCTCTACACCCTCTGTGTAAAGAATTTTTGCCTAACATCTAACTTAAATCTCCCCTTTTTTTTTAGTTTACAACTATTCCCCCTTGTCCTGTCATTATAACAAAAACAAATTTTAAGGATGAAACGATAGCAAGCTGAAGCAGCTCTACAGCAGCTTATTCAGGTGATCACTATTGGGTGAGTCACAGCAGTGGGACCACTATGTACAAACCACAGCATTGATGATGGCATTGGTGTGGTCCCAGTGCACAGATGTGAGGAGGCTCGCCAGCCAACTGCCTGCAAGTGCCCTTTCCTTCACATTCAGTGCCTGGCTCCCTCCCATACACACATCTATGCAGCTTTCCCCCCTAACAAGTAACCAACCTCCTCCCCGCATCACTCCCCATTGCTTATTATTTCTGCTCCTCACACCCTGGTTGTTCTCCTTGTCCTCAGACTGGGCTCATAGTGTCAATTACAGCAGCATCCCAGGATACCTGCTTTTATCCTACAAACTGCTTTCAAAGCTAAGCTTCTTTGATTGCTTAGGACAGAGAGGAGCCAATTCCCTGAGGGCCGCTGCTCTGGACATGATAAGATGGTGCTGTCAGGAGCCAGCTGGTCAGGAGCCAGTGGCTGTGATAAGCAGAGGTATTCCTCCTCCCTGTGCTCTTTCCATCTGAGGAGATTGCATGGTTTGTTATTTTGGGCGTATGTATTTCATTGATTCTTGAAGCACATGTTGGTAATGCATCATCTGTCCTGTATACACAGTGCAAGCAAAAGCCAGGTAGCTCTGTAGTGGAGTTAGTTGTGAAGCTGCCTCTAAATCTACAGTCTCATTTCATCTTTTCATCCTTTGCCCTCTCCCAGTTCCTGACTACAAAATAAAAACTTTGCTCCTCTAAGAAGCTATTTTTGTGTTTTTTCTTTCTCTGAAAGCAGATTACAGGTTTTAAAACACTCTTCCATGCCCACAAAAGGCTACAACATACTGGGCTCAGAGCACCCTGATTTATCTGTAGGGGACCCTGGTCATTGCAGGGGATTTGGACTAAGATGGCCATTAAGAGTTCCTTTCAACTGAAATGATTCTGTGATTCTAAAGTGCATTACTATCAGTAAATAGGCAGCATTCGAAAACATAATTTGTGAATTAGGTCAGAATGGAACTAAGTACCACATTTGAGAAAAGAAGCATGGTAGAAGTATTTGCGATGGTCATAACAGAAATATAAGGAACTGGATGCCAGATCTCAATGAACATTATAGCCATATCATTAGTGATTTCCCCTAGCCCAAAACTCATAAACATTTTGTCTATTTAGGCTTTATATATTCACTGTTAAAATGGAAAGTTAGTGAGATTCCTCATTAGCGACTGACTTCCTAATTTCTCTCTTTGGATCACGAGAGTTTTAAGATGACAAATATATTAATATTCAGGAAAAAAAAAAGACAACATTTGAAATAGTAAATACAGTGTAATCTCTATTGGAAGGAGGAATTTTTTATATGTTGCCAAATACTGCTGAGACAAATAGAAATTCTGATGACAGATACTGATCACAAAGAAAACCTCATTTATTATCTCAATGTGTCATTTTGGTGCTCTTCACATTTTTTAATGATCATCAAGCAAGAAGAGAATCCAAAATAACTGAGCAGCTGCTTGGCTGTGTTTTACTTGGTGCAGAAAGGAAATCTTTGCTTCTGCTCTAACTCCCTGGATAAATACTTACTTTCATGGGTTTTATTTCATTCTAATCCTCTCGGTGTGTATGTGAAAGCAATTTTGTGTATAAATACACAGAGCAGCTGTTGCCATATTGGATAATAGGCCTGTAATTACTTCTCTGATTTAAAGTCCTGTAGTTTATTCCACGATTGTTGTGATGCATTTTATTAATATTGCAATAATTTTGCTGCCCTTTTGCTGTTACATACTATTGTCTCCCAAAATAAACTGGGTGCTTACAGTGTAAGGGATAATTAGAATTCTGTTTGGTATGGAAATACTTAACTCTCAATGAGCCAAATCAATCTATTTACAGTAGGAATTTAGGAACTCGGTTACAGTAGAAGTCTGTAGTTAAACCAGGAACAGAATCCAGCACTGACAAGTCCGGTACTATAAAATGTACTAAAATAAAATAAAATTCAAACATTGTTTTTTCTTACTCCCCTAACCCCCCCAAATCCCAACTATTATTGAATATTCAATATGTTTGACTATATTGCAATGACTTAGCTAAGAGTTATAAAAGATAAATTATTTTTGCATTTCTAACTGATAAGCTTACTGCTGTAGTTAATTATTGAGCCAGGGGAATGAAAGGCAGCAACTGTGAAGCCAACTTTCCTAATTAGCCCCAGGAGACCACAGGCTAATAAAACTGACCACTGCACTAAGAAAGAAGTCAGACGCTATGACAGAGAACAGAATTAGTCCACATGTAAATAAACACATCAGAAGATAGCACTGATTTGGTGGAGAAAAGTAATCGCCACAAGTCTACTTAAGTTCTTTGGAGACATCACTAAGGATGTTGTGTTGGGTGTCTGGTCAACATACTTTACCTGGGCATTTAAGAAGCTTTCAATATGATCATTCAGCAGAAGTTTCCTCACTGAAATTAAGCTGATGGGTAAAGATGGAAACCCATCTGGGGAAAAATGATTAAAACATCAGGAAAAAAAAAGTCCAGAAGACATATTGAGTTTTGATATTACAGAGAAGATACAAAAACAATTTCCAAACAATCTGTGCTAGAATCTGAGCAGTTCTGCATATTCATAAATTATTCACAGAGGTGTTGTACCCAAGTTTGCAAATAATATGAAAATTTTCAGGGTAGTCAGAATTGAAGCTGATGGCAAACAGCTGCAGAAGGTTGTCAAAATTCTGGATAGCTGCATGGTAAAATGTCAGATGAAGTTTTATGTTGATAAATGTCAGGTGCTGCACATCGCAGAAAATAGCTGTAACTATATCTAATTATGTAATTTTATTCAGAAAAGCCATAGAGGAATCATCATGAGCAATTATTGTGAAAAACAAGTTTCCTCTGGAAATATTAACTTAATGCTTAGAAGTCGTTCAGAAGAAAACTTCTTAGGAACTATAAGGAAAGCAATTAAAAATACGAGCAAAAACATAATTTTTACTTCTATCAAAATTCACAGTGCACCCTTATCTCTATTTCTGTGTATTGTTATTGTATCCCATCTCACATTGGACATAGCTGAACAGTAGAAGTTGCAGGAATGAATAGCAATAATGGTATTTTTCCACACAGTAAGATACTGCACTTTAAGATAATCAGTTTTATAAAGAATTAGTAAAGGATTCTATGATAAAGATTTACAAACATCTGAAATATATTGAGTGTGTTTATAGACCACATGCCTAGGAAATGATAATTCACAGATCTTTACACAGAATCAAAGGAACCCAATGAAATTATTAGGATATGGGTTTGAATCAAAATAAAGGCAGTAATTTTTTTAGAAATAATTAACTTGTGAAACCCTCTTCCAAAATAGTTATGAAGTCTAAAACTTAAAATAGGAACAGAATCTAATGATGCTTAAAAAGGGAAGGTTTCTTGAATTCCCTGATGGTTCTTAAATGAAATATCTTGAATGAAAACTCTGCTTTGGGTATTTCCGAAGAGATTTCTTCAGCTCTCTCCAGTAGTAAGAATCAATATATAATGGGAGTTATCCTGTTTCTTATAATCTTTCTCAGAGCATCATGTACTAGCCATCAGTGTGCATAGGACATGTGGGTTGTTGGTTTGATTCTATGTTATTATGTTCATATTTTAACATGCTACGGAGCACAAAATCCAGTGATCTCTTATAATGCGAGTTGGCACTATTAACCTAATTTCTATTAATTTCTTTTTAAGAATATCATGTGGATGTATGTTTCAATCTAAGTTAGCTACAGTGAAATTCCCCTTTTTAATTGAGAAGAGAGAAATAAGCACTTTTAGGGCATAAAGCATCCAAATTATTTTACATGTCTTCATTTGGATAAGGTAAACCACATCCATAAATTCACATTACCTTGTCCCTTCAAGTCTTTTCCCAACTTCTTATTTTTGTTAGTGTGGACCAACTCATTCTAGACTGTATTTAATAAAACTGTTGTCCTGTTCCCCTAGTCTGCTACAGTACTGTAACTCCACTGTTTCATCTCCTCCAATACATCATGAATGTGAGCAAGCAAGGTGGTAACCTGGTAAGTCTTCTTATTCACATGATCACAGTACTGAACAAGATTGGCAGAGGAAGTTTAATTAACATAAGCACAGCTATTTCTAAAATGTTTTCAATCCACTTGCAGATACAATCCCTAAATCACCCAGAAAGCTCATTTTCCCCTTGTGATTCATGCAGAAGTATGCATGATATTCTGTGGCAATATGAAACATCTAGCTGAGGGGAGAGGGAACAGTGAAGGTAGGAAATGAAGAAAAGAGGCAGTCAGGAGGCTCTCTAAAGTAACAGCATCCCAAGTTGGAAGGAACCCACAAGAATCACCAAGTCCAACCCCTGGCTCCACACAGGGACAACGTTCAAACTCAGTGTCTGAGGGCACTGTCCAAACACTCCTTGAACTCCCTGGGGCCATATCCACTGCCCTGAGCAGTCTACTCCATGCCCACTGCCCTCTGGTGAATAACCTTTCCCTAACCCTCACCTTACCCTCCCCAATGCAACTCCATGCCATTCCCTTGGGCCCTGCCGCTGTGACCAAAGACAATAGGAATGTTTTACAGTGCTGCAACCACTTTAGTTGAGAACAAAACAAGCTATGAAGGATCATGAGAGTGTTCCAGGCAAAATATTTAGATATTCAACAGCTTGTACTTTTTTACTCCAACATCCTTGTCCTATGCAGTAAATTGAAAGAAAAACATTCCCTGTAATAATACAAGTAGCAAAATAGGATTCTTACCTTGAACATGGCCTGGAGATGCTATCTACACCTAGACACATACACATGCATGCACACACGTACACACATCTGGATTTGGAATTGTGTATCCTTTTATAGAACAGACCCTTCAAAATGAAATGTAAGAAGCATCAGTGCAAAAAGTCAAGCTTAGTGGCTGAGTAGATGAGTTGTATGCTGTCATCACCCATTTGTATAGGTGGAAAAAAGGTAAGTGTGTGTGGTCATCATGCTTTCTGAAGCTTTATCTGAGACACAGAGCGGTTACAAAGTCTTTCAGCCCATGCTGAGAACTGAGAAAATTGGACTTACAGTGAGACAACCTAAACACTATTAGCATGATGACACTCTTTGAAACTAAAGCCATCATAATAGTACTTAGAACATAGTAAGGAACTTTAAAGCTTTCTGATTATGGATTAAAAGTTCTGTATTTGTAGTTGAATGTGTAAAAAGGTCTTTCTATAGTAACACCTACAGCAAATGAATAAGAGAAATTGCACTTGCTAGTTAGCATACAAGTCTGGAGGCAATAAATAGCATATGTTTATAATTCATAGCTGTAACAAAAAAAAAAGAAAAACTGTGAATATGGTGATTTTTTTTTTTAATTTATTTTTATTTTTTTTGGGGGGGGGGGGGGAATAAGGTGATCACAGTCTTTATGCTGTGAGTGGAGCTCTCAATTTCTAAGAACAGGTTGTATTTCTATGTGGAGTGGGAGCTTTGTGCTTCACACTCAGGAAATGCTGGTGAAAGTACCAGGAGCTCTTTACAACCAGGTCTCAGGTGACCTTTCTGAATGTCCATAGAGAAACACATACAAATGACCACTTACCAGGATATCTGGACATGAAATACACAGATACAAATAAATCAAATTCAGTCACTGGAAGGACCCTTCTGCCTTCTCTGGCAATTGTACCCCTCTAGAGAACCTCAGCATGACACCAAGGAGCTATTGCAATGAAGCATCATGATTTTGGCCCATGCCAATCACCATCTCATAGAATCATAGAATGGCCTGGGTTGAAAAGGACCACAATGATCACTGAGTTTCAGCCCCCCCCTATGTGTAGTGTTGCCAACCACCGGACCAGGCTGCCCAGAGCCACATCCAGCCTGGCCTTGAATGCCTCCAGGGATGGGGCATCCACAACCTCCTTGGGCAACCTGTTCCAGTGTGTCACCACCCTCTGTGTGAAAAACTTCGTCCTAATATCCAGCCTAAACATCTCTTGTCTCAGTTTAAAACCATTCCCTATTGTCCTAGCACTGTCCACCCTCGTAAACAGCTGTTCCCCCTCCTGTTCACATGCTCCCTTCAAGTATTAGGAGGCCGCAATGAGGTCTCCCTGGAGCCTTTTCTTTTCCAGGCTAAACAAGCCTGGTTCCCTCAACCTTTCCTCATAGGAGAGGTGCTCCAGCCCTCTGACCATCTTAGTGGCCCTCCTCTGGACCTGCTCCAAGAGCTCCATGTCCTTCCTGTACTGGGGGCCCAAGGCCTGGACGCAGTACTCCAGATGGGGCCTTACAAGAGCTGAGTAGAGGGGGACAATCACCTCCCTCTCCCTGCTGGCAACCCCTTTTTTAATGCAGCCCAGAACACAGTTGGCCTTCCAGGCTGCAAGTGCACACTGCTGGCTCATGTCCAGCTTCTTGTCTACCAGGACCCCCAAGTCCTTCTCCGCAAGGCTGCTCTCAAGGACATCTTCCCCCAGTTTTTATAAATACCTGGGATTGCCCCAACCAAAGTGAAGTACTCTGCACTTGGACTTACTGAATCTCATTAGGTTTTCATGGGCCCACTTCTCCAGCCTGTCCACGTCCCTCTGGATAGCTTCCCTTCCTTCCAGCATATCAACTGCACCATTCAGCTTGTTGTCATCTGGAAACTTGCTGAGGGTGCACTCGATGCCATCGTCTATGTTGTTGATGAAGATGTTGAAGAGCACCGGTTCCAAGTCCGACCTCTGAGGGACACCGCTTGTGACCGGCCTCCACCCTGACACAGAACCATTGATCACGACCCTTTGGCTGTGTCCAGCCAGCCAATTCCTAATCCACTGAACAGTTCATCCTTCAAATCAACACCTCTCCAATTTAGAGAGAAGAATGTGGTGAGAGACCATGCCAAAGGCCTTGCAGAGGTCCAGGTAGATGACATCCACTGCCCTTCTCCCATCTACCGAAGCCATCACTCCATCATAGAAGGCCACCAGCTTGGTCAGGCAAGATCTGCCCTTGGTGAAGCCTTGCTGGCTGTCTGGAATCACCTCTTTATCTCGTATGTGCCTTAACATAGCTTCTAGGAGGATTTGCTCCATGATCTTCCCAGGCACAGAGGTGAGGCTTACCAGCCTGTAGTTCTCCAGGTCTTCCTTTCTCCCTTTCTTAAAAATGGGAGTGATGCTTCCCTTTTTCCAGTCACTGGGGACTTCACCAGACAGCCATGATTTTTCAAATACGATGGAGAACAGTTCGGCAACCGCATCAGCCATCTCTTTCAGAACCCTAGGATGGATATCATCCAGTCCCATGGACTCACATATGTTCAATTGCATGAGGAGGTCTCAGACTTGTTCCACCATTACAGTGGGATAGAAACCACTCCCCACACCCTCACTTAGATTTGACCAAATTCTTTTCACTAAAACTGGGACAATAACTTGTGGCTTTTTATACTGATGGAAACATTTATTGACAATGATGATCTCAAATACAATGTAGATATTTCCAAGCAACAGTGAAATTCTCTTTGCTGTGGGCTTTACATAAAAGGAAGCATGAACGTCCTTTAGTTTTCAAGTGCTAAAAAAACATCTGCTTATTATTTAATTTCACTGTTAAGAGGGACATATATATATACTGTATATTCCTGTCCAAATACTTGCTGTTTTAGTCACAGATGTTTTATCTATTAAGACAGTTATCCTTAACCTTCATGTGGAAACCTGCGAGGAAAACAAAAAAATTACATTTAGGTAGACATAATCCCATTTCCCAGTATGTATGCTTTATCACAGAATCATAGAATAGTAGAGGTTGGCAGGGACCTCTGAAGGTCATCTGGTCCAATTCCTGCTCCAGTAGGTACATCCAGAGTGGGGTGCCCACGGTCACATGCAGAAACTTTGGAAAACCTGCAAGAACTGAGATTTCACAGCCTCTCTGGACAGCTACACAGTAAAAAACTGATTCCTACTGTACATAAAGAACCTCCTGTTTTCCGGTTTATGACCATTGCCACTTGTCTTGGGCACCAGTGGAAAGAGCTTGACTCTGTCCTCTTTGCTGCCCACCTTTAGGTATTTATAAACATTGATAAGATCTTCCCCCCTTCTCCAGATTGAAGACTCACAGCTCTCTCAGGTTCCCCCCATGGGAGACATTCCTGTCTCTTAAATATCTTTGTGGCCCTTCATTGCACTGTCTCCAGCATATCCAGATCTCTCTTGCACTGGAGGAGCCAGAACTGAGCACAGCACTCCCAAGTGCAGACTCATCAGTGCTGAGTAGATAGGAAGATTCACCTCTTTTCATCTGCTGGCAACAATTTGTCTAATAAAGCCCAGGACACCACTAGCCTTTTATGTTGCAAGGGCATACTGCTGGCTTCTGTTCAATTTGCGGTCCACCAGGACTCCTAGGCCCTTTTTTGCCAAACTACCTTCCATCTGAATGGCCTCTAGCATAAACTAGTGCATGGGTGCATGAATGAATGTGAGGACACATGAAACATATCACATACATATTCTCTCATGTGGTTGCAAGAATATCTGCTAAATTGCTACTTGACATAGGAGACAAAGACAAGAAAAAAAGAAAAGTAATAACTTAAAAATATAGCTACACAGGCTGTATAAAAGTATAGAAAACAGACAATCTCGTAGATCCAAACCCTCAGGTCCTCGTTTATGTGTTCTTGAAGGAACTACTCAAGACATGCCTTGAGGTGGTTCAACCAGGATAGATAAGGAAGAGTGGGAGGAATAAGATTATCATGGGTCTCATCTGTAAAACCAAATGTCCTATTAGAGGAGGATATCCGAGGAGCTTGTGGGGTTATGTAAAATTCTGGGGTCATGTAAAATTAATTACAGAATGTTTTAATGGGACTGCAGGAATGTGCAAGATGTATTATAGAACATTCTAGGGAAGGGACAAAGAAGGAGAAAGGGAAAATTAAAGCTGACTCAGAAATGAGCAATTACAGGAAAACTGAAAGGAGGAGGCATAAAGAAGGCTGCTGGTATTTATGTTTATTTGGCCGAGATCTGCAGGTTCTCTCTTCATACTAAACCCTATTTGTGACTTTTTTTTCTGTATGAGACCACTCTGTAGTCTGTGAATGTGTGTAGGAATATGTAGCTATTTATTAACTTTAAGGTGGACTATCCTATAAGCAGGATGAGATGTCTAAGGTCTAGCAACTGAAAATAAGACCACAATCATAGGTACATGCAGTTCTGGAGTCCAGCAACTGCAAGGCTTGCAGAGGGGCAGCCACTGAATAAGGTGAGTGTCTAGTGACAGCTGCTGAAGGGAGAGATGGGTCTGTGTTTTTATAAGAGATAGACCATTACCAAATGCATACTCTCAGTAGTCAAGGGAGAAAGAGGATCAGGCCATCTCTGTTGTCCATGTTTACGTCAGTGAAGTTGATTTTTCTGTGAGTGTCATTATTTCAGCAGCTGCATCTATTGAGCAGGGTCTGTAGGAATCTCAGTGGGCTTAAGCCTGACTGACATTGGCTGTCGTGAACTACAGAGGTGAAATCCCTGGAGTTTTAGTGCCCTCCAGGTTTGATTCCCTTAACAGAAGTCGTATGGCATCAGTCCTTCAGGGAATGGCTAGAATCAAGTCATTTGTTTCCTGAAAACTTCTTCAATCACAGCATTGTAAAGCCCATGAACATTTCGACCACAACACTTTCTTTTGCATTTTACTTTAGGTATACAGAGAACTGGATGAAATGAGTTTGCTTGGCAGCTGCAGTGAGAAGAGAGACTCATTTGATAAAGTCTGTTCCAGCATCAACACAAAACTTTAGTTTCAAAATAGAAACACTTCAAGCTTTAAAAAAGTAAGAGCTACTTTAACTTGGACATAGGAAAATATCAGTGTTTCAATATCACTTTATTTCCAGTGAGAACAAGCTTCATTCCTATTAGATCTCCTCCTAAAATATTGAGACATTTCCTATGTCTTGCCTTCAACCACTTGTAATGGTGAGTAAAAGCTTTTTTTTCATCTCAAATAACAAAAGTTTTGATGGAAAACATTACAATTTGCTTAAAAGTTTATGCTCCATAATGAGCTCTTCTGATAATTTTCATTCCATGGCTGAATAAGTGCTATTTACAGAGAGCCATGTTACTGCTAAGAGGATAAAACTGAATTGAAATCTCACATCTGTGTCTTACATCTCATAGATGTGACAGTAGTACCAAATTCCTAGAACCCTGAAACAGGAAGAAAAGAGATTTACTATAAACATGAAGCTTTCTTAAAAATAACTAATTAAATAAAACAAAAATACAAAACAATGACTTATGGAGCCAGTTTTCCATAATGTCACTTTAAATTTGTCCTAAAAATGTGGGTTCAACACATCAAAGAATTAACTTCTGATGTCAGTGCAGGAGGCTTATGACTTGTGTTGTAGCATGACGCTGCTTCTCTAAGAAGTCCCTTACATTCCACTTTAAAAGAAGTAAGAGAATGGATTAGGTGACAGAAAAGACACAAAAAATGAACTTTGTTCAACTGTGCCTGGCTGTTTTGTACTAAATGAAAGGGAGTTTAGACTCTGCAAGTCCAGAACTAAGTCACTGTGACAGTGGTGGGTGGTCAAGAAGGCCACTTCTCTGCATTCAACCACAGTCTGATTTCAAGAGTTTGCTTGACATTTGGTTAGATGACTCATTAGATGAAGTGAGTATCTGGAGGCAGAGGTACACTTTGATTTTTTTTCTCTTGGCAGTACACTGTATTTTAAAATACAGGAATACTTGAAGTGTTTGCATCAGTGGATCCTGCTTGTTTTAAAACAAAATGAAAGAAAAGAATATTTCTTTTTCGAGATTGTTTATGAGAAGTTTGTGTGGAGTTTCTTGACTTACTTCGCCTTCTGATCAGAAATGGATCAGGTTCAGCAACTGCTCATTTTTAAAAAATAAGGACTCCAAATGAAAAAAAGTTCAATAGTGAGTTAGTTTCAATTTTAAGTGATGAGATGGACATCCAGTTCCTGAACCACAAAGCATTCCTAAATTCTAGCACTGAAACAGTGCTGATCTTTTCTCCTGGGATCTGTGATCTCACCTGTTTTTCAAGGAAAAGAAAGACAGAGGATTCACATCTCTAACTCCAGTAATTTCACTTGGATACTCACAAAAGGCTGGACCAGGCTCTGAGCAACCTGATCTAGATGTTCATTGCTGGGAAGATAGGCAACTTGACCTTTAAGGGTCCCTTCCAGTTCAAACAATTCTATGATTCTATGAATATAACTTCCAGGATTCTTGAAGATCCCAAGAAGACACTGCAAGCTGAGGAGGCAGGACAACACACTTTATCTCACGTAGCCACTTTACACTGCAGGGAAGTGATGACATTAACCCAGTACAGATGGTACTACTGAGATGTCATTGCAATAGGGATACAAGCTTCTGTTCCCTTAGAAATGGGGACGGAAAGCATGTCTCGACCTGTTAAAAGCACCTAAGATAAGGTCAAAAACGTTTGTGTTGCCTCCATTGTAAATATAGCCCTGTCAGGGAACTGGCATTGCCAGCAGGTCTAGAAGAATAAGAAAACTAGACCTTATTTTCACAACAAAGTGCACAAATTGTAACTCTTGTTTGTGCACCAATATTCACTGTCATGGGAATCAGAAATTATTGTAGGCTATCTAAGTGATCACTGCAGAGATGGCAGCAAAATGTTTCAGCAAACACAGTATCTCCAGCTGTGCCATTTTCAGAAAGAAGATTTCAATTTGAATGGAATGACTTTGTGCATTTTCCTTGGAAATGGACATTTAGCCACATCTCATCTTCACTGGAGCATGGTCAGTCAAATGGTAAATCTTGGCTGTTAGAATTGCTGAAGATCTATTAGAGAACATAGTGGAAGACAAAATAAATTTCCAGCAATGACACAATGACATTCTTGAATAGAAAAAATCTTCCTCCAGGGACCTTCAAAATGGCATTTAGTTCAAGATATAACACTGCACTGATGTGCATAATGCCAGGAGTACTTGAAGCAGACAGAAAGACATAGTCTTGTGTAGTTTAATGCTGATTATGACTAACAAACAAAAGATCTCTCAGAATAACAGCTTAGACACTCTGCCAGGATGAAATGACTTCTCAAAAAAAAATATATATATATTTTTAGTTGGGTCCTGTATGAAGTTCTGACTCTTGTTATAAATGCCATTAGTCTTTCCTCTTTCTTTGGGGAATGTAAAACAATGAGAGCTTTACTCGTTCCACCTCGAGAAAGAAAACTACATCACTTACGACACAGAGCCCGGGGGCTCCTACTGATCATAGTACTCTGTGCTTCAGATTTTGTATCTTAATTTGTATATTTTTGTTTTGCCTACAGTAATATACCTCTTTTTCCACCAATGGAAATACAGAGAAAACCTGTATGGTCATAGAAAGATAAGAAGCCTATGTTCTAAACAAGGCTCATAGATTTAGAGTTTGCAAAAGATTCTGTGTTAAATATTAAAAAACCCTTCAACAGAGAAAGGACAGCAAAGCACTGGATCTCCATCACTGCAATCTTTGCCAAAACAATCTGTGTAAACACATGGCAGATAGAGTCATAATGATGAGTCTGATCTGGGACAGGCGAATGAATTAGTCATCATGAGGTCCTTTCTACGTTTGTCTTTCCATCTTGAATTCTATATAAAGGATGTGATTTTCGTATGGACAGCTAGATCCTCATTCACGTCACAGACAGAGCTGTTGTTTTGTGTTACTCACACATATTCCCAAGACCTGCTGCAAAAGCAAGACAAAAATATAGGCATGGAGTATCAGCAATTCCGCAGAGGCTCAGGGCTCCCCAGTAGGACATAGGAGGATTAGAGGCATTCAGAGCTAGTAGCTACCAGAAGATCTCCCAGTGTGAAGAGCTAAATGATAGGTTTTCCCCTGCCTATGTAAGGCTGGTGTATTTTTGCACCAGCCTCATATAATTTGAATGAAGAACTAAGAAAGAGATCCTGCCAGCTCCATGACTGAGCTCACAAGCACAAGGATCCCTACTGAGGGAACCCTAAACAGGAGAGAGCAGCTAAGCTGCTTCTCTTGGCCAAGAGACAGGGGCTGCGAGGACCTCAGAGTAGAAACACCATGTTCCTTAGCATTTATTTCTGATAAAAGCAGTGACACTTCAGTACCCATAAAGAGCTTCCAAAAAATGGCTTGAAGTCAGCATCCCAATATTCATTTATGAGCAGACCTCTGAAAGCACCACATTTGGGGGCAGAAAACTACAGTCTCTGGAGCAAAGAATAAATCCTGAATTTCGCTTTGTCCTGCTGCTTTTATTTCCACACTCGTTTGAGAAGTGAATAATTGCAGTCACCTTTAATTGCAAAGTCTTAGCAGCCTGTCTTTCTGGATTAGATTTGTAAAGCCCAGCTCATCTGGCAAGAGTGGATTTTATCTGCTAATAGCTTGTCTGCTGTGGACAGTTCATGCTTTGTTGAAGTGCCCAAGCAATACTGTTGTCGGCAGCTCACCAACTTATTCAAGCATCAATCCCTTATCAACTGTTATTTTCCAGCAGGAACTCCTTTGTCTGTCACCTTAAACTAGGACTTCTGTGCACTGGAACAGGTTTTCTTTTGATATAAAATAGTATGAAAAAGGTGCAGAGAAAACCTGGCATGAACTCGTGGATTTGCAATGTTTTGCTAATCTCCTAACTAGAGCTTTTCTGCTCATTTTCAAGAGCCAAAAGGTTGGGAAGAGGCAGGGTATAGCATGGAAGAGATGGAGGAAGAAGGGGACATGACTGTCTTCCTTTTCTCTCCATTATCCCTCTTTTCAAGAGTAACATTCTTTCTCTTCTCTTTGTGTCCAACCCTCTACTTTCTTTGTCTCCTTCTTTCACACTGAGTCTGCTGTCCCTCTGTTCTCCCTTAGCATCTGTTACATTTTAGGCCTAAGATACCAAGGTGTCTAACAGCAACATGGAATCTTCTGCATCTGGGGTGCTTGACAGGCTGTCCTAGGGCTTGTGTAGTCTGTACAGCACTACCCAGCAAGGACAAGAGGAAATGGCCTCAAGTTGTGCCAGGTTGCATATTAGGGGGAATTTCTTTACAAAAAGGGTTAGGCATTGGAAGAAATTGCCCAAGGAGGTGGTGGTTTCACCCTTTAAAAGATGCGTGGATATGGCACTTAGGGACATAATTTAGTGGTGGACTTGGTAGTGTTATGTTTGATGGTTGGACTTTATGATCTTAGGGGTCTTTTCCAACCTAAATAGTTCTATAATTCTATGACTTCTCAAAGTCCCTTCTGGCATCCAGTCTGCTGCATGGCCTGACTTCTGTGCTCTTTGCTGAAAAGGACCACTGTTGTCTACAAAACATTGCCCAGATTTCTGTTTGGGTGTTTGCGTGTTTTTTCCAAGGGCAATATTTATCAAAATCTTAGCAAGTTTGTTGATTTGCTCAATATGCAGAACCTGCTGTTGTTTCCGGAGCTTAAAAGAAATGTGATGCAAAAGTAGCAAACCATGGGAATCTGCTGGTGGTATCAAGAAGCTATAAACTAGAGATGAATGAATGCCTGGATCTGATGCCTGCTTCCGTATGGACTGATAGTATCTCAGCAGCTCTGGAGTTTGGCTATGGGGATAATGCAGACATGGAGACATATATAACAGTAGGAAACAGAAAAAAATATGGGCTATGTTTGTTTGTTTTAATGCTTATCTACTTTGGAGAGCTCTGTTTGAAAAGAAGTCTCGAGCAAATCAATCAAATCCATTTTATGTACCAATGGCCAGAACAAAACTAAGCAGAGTACCAACTAATGATATCTTCTGAGTCTCTCTGTGATGCAGTGGTAAATGAAGCACTCACATCTCTGTATCAAAGATCAAGTAACATCCTGACCATGGATGAAAATCCACTCACTTAGATGGAAAGAGGCAACTGTGTGCACACCTACACTTAAAAATATCAGGTACGTTATTAGAGGACTTCAGAACAAATCTGAACTTCTAAACAGGAAATTTTTCCCTGCAATTTTTCCAATTGCACACATCACACATATTGGGTAGTGGGCTTCTATGCTTGCTGGGCTGCGACTACCTGAGTGAGACAATTGCACTGATTGGGGAATAGGGAATGAGTGATGAGAAACTATAGGGTTTAAGCTTTCAATGTTGAATTCAACTGAGATATTGAATCAGGGGGAAAAGTTCTTATTCACGTGATGAATCAAGCTGTAGTTTTTATCTTGACTAGAGTAAGGGCTAAGAGTTACCTGTGGTATCAGCTCAGATTTCCCACTGCAATCCCTTTCTGACTATTCTTATTTTCACAGAGCGACTATCTGCCCCATTAATATTGATCTTTAACCTCCTGCTTCTTGTTTTTCTGAAGTCTGAGAACCACCCACAGATCTCTTCACAGGTTCCTGGGGTATTATTTAAAAAAAAAAAAAAAACAAGCAAACAGGCACCTTATTCTTTGGGTGTTTACTAATGCACAGCCCTTTCCAGACAAATGCAAGGTGAGTCTCCTGGTGATGACATGGGAACCTGTGCATAGACTTGCTGCATGGCTGGCATGAATTTACAGGCAGTGTGGAAAGAAGCCAGTGGTGGGGAGGGAACAAAAGGACAGCAATAATACGCACATGGTTTCAGCATGTCTGAAAAAGACAAGGAGAGAGAGACAGTGAGTCCCTGGCCTCTGAAGTGCTTCAGCCTCACCTAAGCACAAAGGTCTGTCACATCATTGTGGTGTTAGGAAATTAGTTTCTCTGAAGTTGAAGACAAAATGGAAAACATAGTGCTGCCGGCTGTGGGTCTTTTGTCCGCACACACCAATGACAGGATGGTATGTGTGTACCTAGAGGAGGATGTCTCTGCTCATAAAGTGTCCACTTATCTCTGTTTAGATCCCATCAGAGCCCTACACACTAGGCTGATTTCTACCACTCTTGCTCCAATGAGCAGTACAATGGAGTGCGACCTCTCCATAGTAAATGCAAGAAAACATGAAGATAAACGTGCTTGTCCCAGAAGATGACGTTAACAACTGAATGAACAAGTTGCAAGCAAACATATCTCCCATGAGGCATAATATCTGCTAGCACATTTTGTTGTTTCAGTGTAGGCCTATTAATATTACTATCCTATTTTATTTTATCACCTACATACAGGTATCAGTGCAGCTATCCTTATGAATGGTAAGTAGTACTTCACTACGTAAACTACTCCATTCTTTTTAATAGTGCAGCTTCCAGAATAATATACTTGTATTTCTTGCAAGAATATCGAAATGTTGACATTTATAAAGATGAGGGTACTGTAAGCTTTCAAAAGTGGGGTAGGTCTTTCATTTCAATGTGTTCTGTGCAATATACCTGAAATATTATAACTTGTTTGAAGTATGTATAAGGAAACAGAACTGCTCTACTGATGCTAATGATCCTTATTACATAAAATAAAAATATATTAAAAAGTAACCTAAAAAAAAATTAATATTTTCTAATGTTCTTGAATAACAATCTAATAAAATTAATACTGAGTTCTACTAATGTTGCCCATTTCATTTCTTGAGCTAAAAAGCAATGATTCATATGCAGTAGCAGCTGCTGCAGTCTAGGAAATGAGGAAATTACTTGAACAAAGATTTTTAAAGATTTAAGGGATTACATTTAGTGTTTCTACTAACTTTGAACCCCCTCTAGTTCATGATGTATCCAGAAGAAACAAAATTCCCTTTCCTTCCCGGTTGTGCCAGCCAATTTATGAAGGGAACAGCAGGAACTATGCTATGGTTTCATGTGGGATTAAAAACAAAGCAAGGAAAAATACTCATTCCTTGGGAACTCTGGAGCTGGGTAAAAATGCTTTGGAACACTACCCTAAGACTGCAGCACAAAACTCAGAATGGATGATATTGTGGGCCATATCACTAGATGTATCAAAGCAGAAATGGCCAGACACTTGCACAGCCTAAACACAGAGGCAATACTCTACAAGGACTTCAAAGGTTTATTTACCACCATATATTTGACCTAGGGATGAGCCACTGGATATACTGGTGCTTCAACTTGGTTTAAGGAACAGCTTTGATTCTCTGACTAAATCCTTTCCTGTCTCTCTACCTTATATTCAACCTTTGAATGAGAAATGAGATTTCTGTAATTCATACACCTATGTCTAGCAGTTAAGTCAGATTAATATATGCTATGAAGGTAAAGGACAGTAGCTATTTCATGCCTGAATACTTATTCCCAAGTAAACATCTTTATTCAGAGAGTTATTCAGGAACAGTTATGCTGAACATTATTCAGGAACAGTTATGCTCATGTGACTACCTAGCCCTAAGCAGTTGTGAATGCACAACATTTGCACTGATTCACCTGCAGTCAGCTAACTGAAATTGTGCAGATATTGTAGGCTGATTGGATTTGTTGTGCAGCTGGAAAAACGTGAAGGTACAAACTGTCCTCTGATTAAGCCCTTTATAGAAAGCATGGCAGTTTCAAAACAAATTCAAGCATTTGGTGAATATTTCTGTCCTAGAAAAAAACTTTTTTGCATGAAAGCTTTTTCATTTAGAAAACATTAACTCTCCCTCAGAAACTCCCAAGGTATCATAGAGTTTTGCAAGGCACTAGCATCCAACAGAAGAAGGTACAAGACTTACACTTGACTACTTGGATTTCTTTATCTGAATACTTTAAGATTTTGTCACTTGAAAAATATGCACTGCAGATAATTATCTCTGATGGTGTAACAGAGCAAGAGAAAGATCCCATAGCTGCAACTTCCACATTTCTGCATTCCTTTCCTTTAATTAATTATGAATTATTACCTTTTATAATCAGAATTCTACTTCGAGACACTAATTGAGAGTAAAGTACCTTTGGACATCATACTACGCATACATACAATAAAGGTTTGATGATAAACCGCAATGAATTTACAGACTTAAGGCTACTGCATTCATCCTCAGTACAATCAGTGTGGAGGAATTGCATTTAGAACTGGGATTAAGCCAAAGTATCCAGTATTTCATAACCCTAAAATGTTGATGGGGAAGTTAGACTAGCCAGTGTCTTACCCGGTTACTTTACCCTCTCTATGAATGCAATTGAGATGAGCAGTTCTAGAGAAAATAGAGACCTGAGTTCATGAAAACAGATGAGAATTTCAGAAAATCATTGTATTTTCTCATTCAATGCCAACTAAATGAAATGTCCAGTACTGAAAATTCTCCATCTGTGGAGGTGTTCAAGACAGCTATGGAAAGCCACACTTGATGTTGGTGATCTTTGAGCAGGAGACCTGCAGAGATATCTTCAAACCAAAATTAACCCTGGATCTTATATACACATAGTCTAAGGCCTTCATCCAGCTTTGGGTAAACCTTGCTGTGTGGGATACTGCTGTGTGGAGTGCTGATGTCTCCAGCTGCCTGCTCCACCTTTCTGCTGGTGCTTACAGTCTGCTTTGGAGTCAGCAGAGAGAAGCCCATGTTCTGTCTGAATCAGTGCACTGCGGTCATGGCATGTATGCTGCAAACTGGAAATTCTGGCTGACAGAGAGTTGAATCTGAGTAAGCACTGTACCCTGGCAGCCCAAAGGGCCTACTGTACCCTGGGGTGCATCAGGCCCAGCACTCCTACTGGGTAAGGGCTCTGCAGCCTCACCTCCTGCACTGTGCTAGGTGCCACAACGCAAGAAGGACATAAAACAATTACACATTGTCCAGAGGAAGGCTAGGAAGACTGTGAAGAGTCTGGAGGGCACAGGGTGTGAGGAAAGGCTGAGGTCTGTAGTATGCTCAGCCCAGAGCAGAGCAGGCTGAGGGGAGGCCTCATGGCAGCTGCAGCTCCTCACAGGGAGCGGAGGGCAGTGCTGAGCTCTGCTCTCTGATGATTAGTGATTGAGATCTTTACTGAACTCTGGTGTATGTCTAAGTCTGGGCAGTATTACACATGGAAATGTATTTGCTGAAAGGATTACACACAATAGGATCATTTAAATTTCGTATCCAGCATCCCCAGAACTCATTCAATCCTGGGTACAGCTGCAGGAAAGAGATATGCAAGATTCTTACTTGGGACAGCAAAATACCTCTCAACAATATGACAAACTACAGAATGGTTGTTTATGTGATGATTCATTATCAGCTATTATCAGAATTGTGTTTATCAACTCAGAGATTTAAGTTAAACTCATTATCTTTTCCAACAAGGCACTCCAAGTCCTCGCTTGTCAGCTCCACCTTGAAAAACAGAAGCTTCCCACAAGTGGAAGCCCTGCTGTGCCCTGCCAAGCACTTCAGCAATTTTACTCTGTATTTTATGAGGTTAGGTTTGCAGTTCAAACAGCTCAAAACACTCCAGAAAAGCAAGTTAATTTATATCCCATTTGGCAATATGAGTAATCATTCATGTGACTGTCAAGTTGGATGACTGTTGCTCTCATTTTATATCTTGAATTAATTCACTACCCGAAGCACTCGTGTGGAAGCAGTATGGACAGGGCAGGTTGATGTGCCTCAATATGAACTGGAGAGAAAGAATAGTCAAACTGAAGAAATTAGCAAACTGAGTATAACATGTGATTGTCCACCTAGGTTTAGCATGACCCAAAAATCCCTGTAAATGTCTGCTGGTAGGAGCCCACACTCCCATTATTGGGCTTCTTCATGCTTCTTTGTGCACAGCTCAGCCTCTGTGTGCAGCAAGAGATATCTTCAGGTATTACAGAGCTGTGTTGGGTGGACATTTCAGAGATCAGGTAACGACTGCTTACTTCAGTGACTCAGTGGTGAACTCACTATCTTTTCTTGTTTGAGAGAAGGGCAGGGAATATCTATTTATGGATGCACCATTCAGCTGCAACCCCTGGTATCTTCAGACGGGGGATCAGGCAATACAATGACATTGTTTAAGAGTAAGTGAGAAAAAATGGATAGAAAATTGGATATCCTAAATTTTCAACCACTAAGTCATCTATAACTAAATGTAGATGTTTCTGTAGCTAGTTCATGCTTTTAATTCCTATTATTTTAAATTTCCTATATGTAGAAGGACCCTTTAGAATTAAAAAACAACAACAACAACAAAAAAAACCCAAACAATAAGGGATGTATAAAAGCCATATAGGCAAAAAAGAGAATCCACTACAATCATATGAGATTCTGTTTTCCTTGAAAAGTACTTAGAAATGGGGTCACTGAGGGATGGAAGGATCTCACTACAGCAGGCAGGAATTAGGTAAAGTCTCTTCAGTCACCGGACACAATGGAACATGGTAAATAGAGTGCTTTGGCAATGGTTCATATGTTGTGGTGAAGGGGAGTTTATATGGAAGGTTTTTACCAAGATAAGCCTTTAATATTCAGTGGAGCCTTACTTAACTAAACATTCATCAATTTCATCACTGTTCAGCCCAGGGAAATTTATAGAATCACAGTACTTTTGTGAAACAAGTTTGCTTATAATATTCAGATTGTGATGATCGTCTCTTATTACCAGAATGGATATTCTTTGTCTACATCATTAGCACATGTATATGCATAACACCAGAGGAGGTCTCTTTAACCTACCACTATTTCTGGATGTGGAGAAAAATAAGCACAATATTGAACATGCAATGTTATGATTCCCTGAGGTGGATAGTAAGCTGTATTCTGCTTTGGTGCTGTTGGACCCAGAACACAGGCTGGCTGCAAACTTCTGGGCTCTCATCCACCTAAAGCACAAACCTTGTCACCACGACCTTCAGTAGGATTTATCCAAATTCATTTGTCTTACCTAGTCACCTTCCATCAGGGTCCCAACAGGCAGAGAGAAATATGCAATTCTGTGGCACAATACAATCTACCTTGATGCAGGCATATAAAATTAATGCCTTGGTTGAATGACAAGATATTTTTTTCCTTCCCATTCTGTATATAACCTTCAAACTTTGGCTTTTAACTGTTGTTTTTTTGTTTGTTTTAAAAAAATAGGAGACTTACAATCACAAAGAATGATTTGGCACTGTTAGAGCACCTCCATTCAAACAGATGAAATTTTCTCTGCACAATACCTCATGTATATGAGACTATTCCTAGGAGTTCCATTTGCCCTTAGAGTACTACCTTGTACTGGATGTCCCTGTATCTTGAACAGTCTCACAGGGATTTCTGATTTTCTAAGTAAGCTAGGAATCCCTTTCTTTAAGCACATTCATTATTTCCCTCCTTTTCTTGACTTTGCAGATTTTTGCACTATAACTGCTTTTCACAGGCATACTAGCTCCACCAGCTCTGTCATTTTCTTTATTTTGCTGCTTCTTGTAACTCTGTCTGAGCCGTATTTTGCAAGTCCCTTCCCAGGATGTGTGGTCCCGTTTTTCCTCTGTAAACTAGGTTGGATTTTCCTCATCCAGTCCACGACACATCATTCTATTTTCCTTCCGAAGAGCTATTTTTTGCACCCTGAAAAACTCTGATTGCTAGTTCACACAGTAAAAAAGGTAATTTTAGCTGTTCTGTTTCTGAATATTTGATACCTCTTCTGGGCTCAGATTCTGCAAAACATCCAAAATGACGTATTCAATCCTACAAACTAAAATCTCTTGCAAATGATGCAGCATTTCCTCCTGTTCTTTACGCTTCTCCTATCAAGCTGACATCTTTCAAATGCAATCATTCTTTCTCAGAGCACAGAATTCTTCAAATGTCTGCAGCTATCTAGCTGTCATGCTCTACATCACTTACATACAGCTATTAAATCTAGTGTATCCAACGCATTAATATTGAAATAAAAATAGCTACCTTTCACATGTGTTCCTTTCCAGAAGCTCTATTTGCACTCATGAGTAGAGAAAATTCTTGCCAGTGATGTTTCCAGTTAGCAGCAGTATGGGAGAATTTGAGGTGCCTCAGGGTTTTTACCTTCTGCTCCAGTTTCTTAGTCAAGTCTTCTCCACTTTTCTTTTTCCACCTCCACTGCTACCATGCAGTGTGGCTAATGTGATGACTCACATGAACTTTGATTCAGAGCACATCTCTCTAATGAGTCTCCAGTACAATAAATGATAAATGAAAAAACACTGGAGAAAAGAGCTTGCGAGGAATTTTCTTGCCCCTTTCTTTGTCAGATTGTTCATCAATTAACTGTAATAAGACCCAGTTCAAAACCAAGATGAACCAAAACTCTTAATTGCCCAGTGAGCTGTACAACTCAGAAATTTTCACATCTCTGCTGCAAAGGAAGAGTTTCTCTCTGTACAGTTCTCCAAGAATCTCTTTTCTAAACTAAGAGAAATAAGACATGGTGGGGAGTTCTCTGATCAGGACTCTGGCAGGATGTGGGGCAGAATGCCCATTGCACACAAAAAATGAAAACCTGGGAGAAAAGTTTATGTGAACTGTGCCCTTCAGCTAAGAAGAGAAGTACATCTTTTCTTTTTTTAATTCTCTGTGCCTTTTATTTATTTCCTCTATTTGTGTTGTTCAGCCTGGAGAAGAGAAGGCTTCGGGGAGACCTGAGAGAGGCCTTTCAGTATCGGAAGGGGGGCAGTAAGAAAGAAGGGGACAGAGACTTTAGCAGGGTCTGTTGTGATAAGACAAGGGGAAATGATTTCAAACTGAAAGAGGGGGCATTTAGACTGGATATAAGAAAAAAAATTACGATAAGGTTGCTATTGAAGCACTGGAAGTGGATGCCCAGAGAGGTGGAGGGTCCCCTGTTCTTGGAGACACTCAAGGTGAGGCTGGACAGGGCTCTGAGCACCTGGTGGAGCTGGAGGTGTCCCCTGTTCATTGCAGGGGAGTTGGACTAGGTGGCCTTTAAAGGTCCCTTCCAATTCAAACAATTCTATGGTTCTATGATTCTCTGACTCTCTGATTCTATTCATTTCTTTGCAATAAATGAATAAATGAATAAATAAAATAAAACAAATTAATAGATCACTGATTTGGAAGCAGAACGACTGGGGAGAAATTTATACCAATGCTGTGTGAAAACAAAATAATTTATTATAAAACCCACACCTCACTTAAATTATGTTATGTATATAAGTAACATGTATATAATAATATGTAATAATATGTATATTATATATATATATGTATAATTATATAGTGTGTAGTGTGTGTTGCACGAAAGTTTTATTTTTTGTGTGGTGATGAGAACCATCCAAAATGTGAATTTGGAGATGGGCCAAAGCATGCCTCACCTGTCAAACCGTGGAGTTGGGGCTGCAGTGGTTGGTCTGAAGAAGGGTCTCTGACCTCATTCGGTGCTGCAGAAATTGTCAGTGTAATGTGCTGGTTTGGCCTTGGCTGACTCAGAAACCAAGCTGATAATTCCAGGAAGTAAGAGAACATTTAGAAGTAAGAGGCTTTCTCATTTGGAAGAGAGTTCAGGGACATACAGATTACATGTCTTTGTTGCATCAACATCATTTTTTATCAGTCTTGTATTAGCTCCCAGTGTTTAAACTTTTGCAGAAAACATTGCTTCTCAATTTATTTTGTACAGTAAGAGTGGTAACTGTGTATGAATTCATAATCATTCTTTTTTTCTAGGATGTACTACACACTGTATTTCTCAAATGAATCTGCAAAACTTTCAATTTCTCGATACTGGAAACTTTGAACTTTTAATAGACTGGAATTAAATTCACTAAAACTATTATCACAGCAAAGAGAAAAAGAATTGCTATGTAAGAGAACAATTATTATGCAAGAATTGTGCTAACAAAGTCATTTATAACTGAACGCTTTGTTCCCTGGAATATTATAATATGTATTGTGTTTTCCTTTAAAGTGTCTCCTAACAGCCCATGAGAGTTATATGACTCAGACCACCTGTGCCTATTTCATAGAGTGCTCCAAGGTAGTGTTAACCTCATACTGTACATCTAGGGTTGTGCCCTCATTGGAAACAGGACAGCTCTCTGGAATGATGCTGTGCTGACCTACTGAGCTGGGAGGCATCAGAAGAGCTCTGCTGATTCTGAGCTGACAAGTCACTGTAACTATTTATTGCCAGCTTACTCATGGCCATGTTTGTGTTGGAAGCAAGACTCGAGTCCTCAGCATTCTCAGGAGTTGTTCAGACCTCATGTATTTGTGGAAGCCAGTTCCCTCTAAGGTTGTGTTCTTAGGGGCTGGTTCCTTTCCAAATAGATGTGCTGTCACTCTCTAGGGTAGGAAGGTACAGTCGTTCCCAGCCTACATGCATCATGGTGGAAGCAAGGCTTCCAGTTCCTGGTGAGTATGTATCCGGAGAGGATTTGGGACAGACAACCATTTACCTCCAGGTAGAGGATACAAAGCCATGTAGTTGGTGCCCCTGAGGATAAGCCATAGCACTTGCAAGATGTTCAGCTGACATCCAACGGCAGGTGCGCTTCCATCAATTAGTTCAAGTCTTGCTTCTCCCTCCTCTGCTCTGCACTCAGTCTCGTGGGCACACAGCTTTGTGTTCACTGGATTATACTGTGATCCACCTGCCTTGCTAAAATAGCATTATGCTATCCCACCATTTTATTGTGTGCTAGAAAATTTAAAGTGTATCATAAGTGGCTGGCAGAAAATAAGAAACAAAATTCTGTAACCTGGATGGAAAGTGGGATCCCTTCATTTTGGCAGCAAACACCTGCTGTGTCTGGCAGAAACACAGCTCTCTTCAACCTTCATACTCGAAGAAATGGCCAATGAAGACAGAGGACAACAGTGAACAGGTACAGCTTATTAAACTGTATGGAAAGTTCCTGGAACAGACCTACACTGCACCACAACTTACAGGTTTGTTTCATGAACAGAGATGTCGATCTGAACTGAGATCCTGCAGCACACCCACCATCAGGTAAATCAGAGGTGTAGCTGGACTAAGGGACCCACTCATCAGCTCACCAAACAAGCAGATGTGAGGCTTTCAGATATTCTGGGGAAAAGGGAAAGCATGAAAGTCTTGCGGCAACGTTCTGTTTGCAATATGGTGTGTAGACTCCTGACATGTTTGAGATCAGGAAAGCAGGAGATAAGCTGCTTAATAATCTTCTTTATTTTTTGTGCCAAAGAAAACAGTATGGAAAAGAGGGGACTTGCTGGTAGCAGTGCTGTTCTGAAGACATGAAAGGTACAGGCAAAAGGAACATTGGATGTTTTCCCTGCATGTTTCCCAAAATTTAAACTTTCTGCAACTCTCCTTTACACAGATTTCAGATAAACTGAAATAATCTCTCTCCCCCGTATTATGATGTGTTGCATGCAGTCTTTATTTGCTCTTATGTTGCTCTTGCAGCTTGGAAAGCAAATGGTATCCTAGGCTCCATCAGAAAAGAGGTGGCCATCAGGGACAGGGAGGTGATTGTACCTCTCTACTCTGCTCTTGTGAGACCCCATCTGGAGTACTGTGTTCAGGTTTGGGGCCCCCAGTACAAGAAAGACAGAGAGCTGTTGGAGAGGGTCCAGAGGAGGGCCACGAAGATGATCAGAGGGCTGGAGCACCTCCTCTACAAAGGCAGGCTGAGGGAGCTGGGCTTGTTCAGCCTGGAAAAAAGAAGGCTGCAGAGTGACCTCATTGCAGCCTTTCAGTACCTCAAGGGAGCCTATGAACAGGAGGGGAGTCAACTCTTTGAAATGGTAGATAACAGCAGGACAAGGGGAAATGGTTTTAAGTTGAAAGAGGGAAGATTTAGGTTGGATATCAGGGGGAAGTTCTTTACCAAAAGAGTGGTGAGGTGCTGGAACAGGCTGTCCAGAAATGCTGTGGATGCCCTGTTCCTGGAGGTGGTCAAGGCCAGGTTGGATGGGGCCCTGGGCAGCCTGGTCTAGTATTAGATATGGAGGTTGGTGGCCCTGCCTGTGGCGGGGGGGTTGGAGCTTCATGATCCTTGATGGCCCTTCCAACCTGGGCCATTCTGTGATTCTGTGATTTATGTCTCAATTGGCTGCTGTGCTATACACAACACTGAGCATGGCAGTGTCTGTTCATGTCTCCTCTGACCAAACCCTAGCAGGAGGAGTGCCATGCTTTGCTTTACTTATCCCCTTATGTCTTGTGTGCAAGTCAGACTGGAAGAGAAGCTCTCCTGAGAACTCTCTTAAGGAGGGATTGAAATAATTGGAGGTTTCTAGAAGGGACTTGAGGTGGAGTAGAGAGCATAGAAGAAAGTGTAAAGTTGAAGAAATTAATAGTTAGGTTCACATTTCAGACTTCACTGACTTTCAGTATCTCTTGATTCTCAGCTCCCTTTCAGCAGCTCCACCTTATTAGGAAGGTAAATTACTGACAAGAACTGAAGAAATTGCTATCACGTAGCACCACAAAAATACTATGTGTTTAGCATCAAATGAGTCATATGTTTTTCAGAGAGTAGGAGAAACCTTATCTGCCTGAAAATATTTCCTTGTTGTTCTGTATAATCCACTTGTAACACATAAAAGCAGGATCTTGGTGCACTCAGACAACTCACACGTTTCATCTTTGTCCTAAGAACACCAGCTCCTGGTGCTTTTAATCTCTGACACAGTGGTAGAGGAAGACACTTTCCACAGTGTACCTAACAGAGCCCTCCTTGACAAACGGGGAAGTTGCAGGTAGGTTGAAAAATTATCCCTGAGAAACTGAATTTCTATTGAGAACAGCTTTATGACTCATAGCATGGAGTATGTCAAAAGAATAGCCTAAAGGGTTGTTGTATTTTAACCCTGCTAGGCAGCTCAGCACCACACAGCTTCCTACTCACTCCCCACACAGTAGAACAGAGAAGAGTCAGAGAGGCAAAAGTGTAGGAACCTGTGGGTTGAGATAAAGACATCATACTAGGTAAAGCAAAAGCTGTGCACAGAAGCACAGCAAAACAAGGAATTGATTTCCTACTTCTCATGAGCAGGTAGATGTTTAGTTACTGTCAGAGTTTATCACAGATGATTATTTCATGGAATCATAGAATTGTTTGAGTTGGAAGGGACTCTTAAAGGCTGGCTAGTCCAACTCCCCTGCAATGAACAGGAACACCTACGTCTCGATCAGGTGCTCAGAGCCCTGTCCAGCCTGATCTTGAGTGTCTTGAGGGATGAGGCATCCACCAGTACTCTGGGCAACCTGTGCCAGTGCTTCAACACGATTATTGCAAAAAACTTCTTTATATCCAGTCCAGGACACAGCTGGCTTTCTGAGCTGTGAGGGAACATTGCTGGCTCATGTCCAGCTTGCCATCCACCAGTACCCCCAAGTCTTTCTTGGCAAGGCTGTGCTCTACCTTTACATCCCCCAGCTTGTACTGATAGAGCGGTTGCCACGACACAGGTATAAGACCTTGCACTTGGATGTATTGCACCTCCTCTGGGCCCACTGCTTGAGCCTACTCTAGTTCTTTCTGAATGGCATGTCAGTCCACCACACAGCTTGGTGTCTCCTGCAAACTTGCTGAGGATGCACTTGATCCCACTGTAAATGTCACTGATGAAGATATTAGAGTATCAGTATCAGTATCAGTACTGATCCCTGAGGGACACCACTCATCACTGATATCCATCTAGACATTGAGCCATTGACCACCACTCTCTGGGTACAATCTCTCAAAGAGTTTCTCATCCATGGAACAGTCCACCCATCTATTCCACATCTTTCTAATTTGGGGAGAAGAATACTGCGGGGAACTGTATCAAAGGCCTTACTGAAGACCAGATAAATGGCATCAGAGGCTTTTCCCTTGTGTATTGATGCAGTTGCGCCATTATTGAAGGCTGCTAGGCAAGACTTATCCTTAGTGAAGCCATTCTGGTTATCCTGTATTACTTCTCTTTCTTCCATGTGCTTTAGAATAGCTTCCAAGGAGGTCTGTTCCATGATTTTCCCTCACACAGAAGCAAGGCTGACAAGTCTGTAATTCGCTGGGTCATCCTTTCTACCCTTCTTAGATCTGGGTGCAACAGTGCCTTTTTTCCAGGCACCAGGGACTTCACCTGACTGCTGTGACTTTTAAAACACCATTGTGAGTGGCTTGGTGACTATGTCAGTCAATTCCCTCAAGGCTCTGGGATGCATCTCCTCAAGACCCATAGACTTATGGATGTTCAGGTTCTTCAGGTGGTCATAAGCCTGATATCCGCTTACAGCAGGAGGGACACTGCTCCCCAGTCCCCAACTTCTGTTTCTTGGGAAGACAAGCGCTGTCATTCTGAATATCTCCCCCTTCTTTCTTCAGTTTTATTTCTAAGTTTGATGTCATATGGTATAGGACATCCTTTCAGTCAGTTTGGGTCAGCTGTCCTGGCTGCATCTCCTCCCAGCTCCTTACATATCCCCAGCTGCTTGCTGAGCATCATGAGCAGAAAAGACTTTGGCTCTATGTAAGCCCTTCTCAGCAACAATTCAAACATGAATGTGCTATCACCACCTTTCCCATCCCTAGTCCAAAACGATATCTGCTATTTTGCATGCCAGTGTACAGTACTTATGCTAGTGCCATCTTGTTGGTACTGTCATCATCAGCTTATAACAAGGCTTCCTTCTGGCACTTGCTGTCTATAAAGAGTGGGAGGATGCAGTTGCTTGGTGCTGCGTACTAACATGTATTTTTCATAGGCAATATGGAACTGTGGTATGAAACTTCCAAATGAAATACCAGCACTGGGACTATAAACATGTTTATATTCTGGCTCTTCCTCTGGTTATGCATTTGTTTAACAACTGAATTTAAAACTCCACTCTGTCACAGTTGGTTGCATTTAAAGCCATTTTTGTTGACTAGGTGGTGAGACTGCTGGAGTATGTAAATGTATTGTTTTTTTCCCTTATGCATCCAGGTTATATTGTCAGTCGAGCTGATTACATTTTATGAGGCTTTTATATGTATTTTTTTCCAACTTTTCCCCAAGAATAATTTAGCTGCTTGGCCATGATTCAGAGCCCAGATGCTGTTAAGTGGCCTGGTTGCACAGTGCACCACCTTATCTAAAGGGGAAATCTCCCACATCTCAGCTCTCTTCCCAGATTCCAGTCACTACATACCATAATCTCACAACTGCACCTTCTATTCTCCCCCAGTGCTGTTTGTATTTAGAAACTGAAGGACATTTGGGTTTTAATTCATTAGTTGCTTTAATTCATTAAACCCTAAAATGTCATAACATGGCACAAAAAGAAACCTCTCATTAAGAGTCCATAATGCTCATCCCCACAAGCTATGCTGACAGACCTCCTCCCCTAGACTGGGTACCACTGTAATATAAATGAATAATAACAGTTGTGAGATGGAGTGAAATGAATGGTAGAATGAACAACCACTTCCAACTTCACCTCAGCATTAAACTATAACATCTAAAAGCTAATGAGCTAAACAGGACTGAATGAGAAAATTAATAATGCACTGCAAAATAGAACATTCAAGAGAAACTTCTCCTCCCTCCATACCATGGCTAATTAATGTGATCTATTCCAATAGGAATAACCCTAAGCAGCACTTACTCATTTTTAACACCCTGTATTCCAAGCTAATCACAGAATCGTAGAATCATAGAATGGCCTGGGTTGAAAAGGACCACAAGTTTCAACCCCCCTGCTATGTGCAGGGTCACCAACCAGCAGACCAGGCTGCCCAGAGCCACATCCAGCCTGGCCTTGAATGCCTCCAGGGATGGGGCATCCACAGCCTCCTTGGCCAACCTGTTCCAGTGTGTCAATAGTTATGAATCACGCCTATTAAAATGGCACTTTCAGTTGTGCAAGAAAATTCAAGGACACTGATTTTTCAAGTGGTTTACTTTCTTCATGTTGCTATTAAGGAGCCCATGTTCTATCCAATAAATGTGCTGGTTGTTTATTTTTTTCTTTTACTGGCATGTGCTATCTGCTCCCAGAAGAAGATTATAAAAGCTGGGCCAATTTTTGCACTAGTGTATAGCCCATGAAATCTTGAAGGAGCCAGAGATGTTACACAGAACAAAATTAGTTAACAGTTTCAGTCAGAAATTATTATATAATTGCCACAGAATATAAATTGTCCACTTCACCTTAAAGGGAACTTTCTCCCCAAGAATAAGAACACGAGTTTCAAGCATAAGTAACTTTACAACAAAACTAAAGGGATTTGTGAATCCCACGTTTATAGGTACTGTCTTATTCATTGAAGATAAATCATGCCTGACTGTCTCTATATTATGCATTTAATTGTTTTTGATCAGTTTATTCCCACACAGACAGTTATGGCCTCATTCTCTTTCCTATCTTTACATTATCCACATTGTATACAAAAACTTCCCAGGAAATGCTCTGAAAAAGAAGCAAATGGTCTGAGAAACAAATGAAATTTCTTGTTAGTATTCCACATTAGAGAAGAGCTGGCATCTTATTTGAATTATTTTAGGAGTATTGTAGGAGAGACTAAAAGTCTGAAGAAATAAACAAGGGCATAATAAACTGGCAACTAATGCTAAACTGTTATTTTTTTCTTTAGTTTGTTAGTATCTTGAGTGAAATAGTGCACACACTTCGTATGAGTAGTAGATATGTTCTGTGGATATAATTATTATTGGTAAAAATGTTTTGGAAGTGGCTTGAAGCAAATGACAACCTGATTGTTGGCTGTGCTATTGCTGATGACTCGCGAGTATTAATTATGAAGAGATACTAGCTATTTCTCATTAACATCATTTGTTCCTATGTCTATACTCAATGTAAGGAATTTTTGTAGGCGGAATGCTAAAAAGTTTAAAAACAGAAATCTCTGAGTAGATGTCTTGTGAACTTTGCATTACTTGACAACATCCATGAGTCACCAGGTGATTTTCAATGTGAGGAACTCACAGCTACAGAACTTTATGATTAATACATGGGTTGCTGGGAAGTTGTATGCTGATGTTTGTTCAGGGAGGAAGCCCGTGGACCAGGTAAATAATGATAACATGCCTGAAGTGCTCTGGTTCCCCATGCTCGGTGTTTCTGCAAGCAAGCTGGAGATGGAGGCAAGAGAAGGCACAGCAGCAGGGGAAAGGAATTGCTCAGTGATTCACAAAACCCTGCATAACCTCTGCATTTCACCCTGGTATACATGGACTCAATCTTGTGCTAGACTGAAGGCAACCTTCTAAACTGGCATCTAGTTTTAAAATGAAGGCATAAGGGAACAGACAGCCCACTCATTCCTTGCTGGTTTGGTCCTTTTGTTTATCACTCCAACTGAAGAAGTTCTAATTCCTCATTTTTTAGGATTGCACCCAGCTCCTAGCACTGATTCATCTTATTTCATCCTATTCTAACTCTTTAAATGTTGGTTTTCCTCTGTGGGGATCCTATGGGAGGAAAACAAGTCATTTATCAGTTTTTATTTTGAAAAACTAAACACATCAGGATCTTTTTTTTTTTTTTTTTGGTCCAAGAAAATAATTTATTTCATCCCCCAAATACTTCTGTGGCTCTTTACTGATGATCTCCAGTTTTATGAAGCACCGATACTCTATCGTTGATAGGGCGATACTCTAGTGGTAGGCTTATTTATGCTGAATACATCATGGACAAAGCAGTGTGACTGTCTAATAGTTATTGTCCTGATCAGAGATTCAGGAGTGATACTCCTTCTTTGTACCATAACATCTGCTTGTTCAGTGCAGTCAGTAAAATGTTTTCACAACCATTACTTCCTAAGTCGCTCCTTTGTTCTGTATGTTTAATATATGGTGTTACCACCTTCTACTTAAATGAGTAACTGCATTAAAATATGATATGAAAAAGTCCTGATTAACCACCTATCTGCACATTCCTGTTCATTATGACTCTGTTAAATGACAGTTTTAGAGCATGCAGTGATTTCAGAGACCTAATGAAGAGAACTAATGGCTTAAACCACCCCAATGGACTTACATTTGATAATTGCAGTGCCTTGTGTCTATCGTTCACATTTCCTAACATCTTTTACAATGAAGACATTTACATAGCGTGTGGGCCAAGCCCCTTCTTGAGTCTCAACTGCAACCTGCCTTCCTACTTGGACCCAAGTCAAGAGCTAAATAGAGATAAGAGTCAAGAGCTAAATAGAGATAAGAGTCAAGAGCTAAATAAGAGATAAATCTTGGGGCACACAGATAGTCCCTCCTGAATGGACCCCATAGTTTTTTCTCAGACTGCCTTTAAGTAGTGTAGGCACTTGGCATGTGGTTCATAAACTGCCTGTAAGTGTCACTATGGCTGCATGGAAGCAGGTAAGTGAGGGGAATGGCCTCTGGCAGTTTTAACTGTCCTGGCTCTGAAAAGGTGACGTGAACATAACCTCACTTAACCAAGAGCTTAATCCATTCAGTATGTGTTCTGTGGCACAGTACTGATTTCTAACAGGAATGTCAATGTGAGTTAAATCCTCTAGATCAAGTAGTAGGTATTTTTACCTTTAGCAGTAGAATGAATACCTAGATTAGAGTGGAAATAATACTTAAAATTTTTGTCTTTGGTACATTAGCGCAACACTATCTACAGCTAAGAAGGGGACCCTATCATTGCTAGCCTTTTTTTATTGATAATGCTATTATACTTCTTTCTTTCTTTCATTCATTTTATCCGTAATTTACATTTTATGTAGAGTACTATTTCCCTGATTTCCCATTTTTACCTTTAATTGGTGTCTTTGTTAATTTCTTTGTTAATTTCCATTAGCTGATCTCCTTTCTCTGCAACAGAAGGAACTTGAGTTCAACACTGTTTGATTTTACTGCTTTGATCTCTTAAGAGCTCACGTGCACTGCACATGGCAGCACTGTGCGCTGTCCTGTTTTAGGTTTGGCGTTCACAGTGGAAGAGTTTCCACTTCCTCTGCTACCTCTGAGCCCTACCTCATTTTGCAGTGTAATTCTTCAAGGGTTCTTTTCATCCACTTTCCTGTGGCTACAGGTCACAGTTGCTGGTAACCAGATAGCATTTATCTTTCATTTCAGTAATTACCTCATTTTTCTGAATTCACTATACCCTGTAAATATTCAGGGCTGATATAGGAACTAAAGTTTTAATAATATTTACCTAAAAGAAGAAAAAGTAATTGAAGGCATCTACTTCTAATTATGTTCCATTGATAGTGAGGAAAGGGAGTGCATACAGCAGAATACCCAGCCACTCACTGAGCACTTCCTCTTACATAATCGTCTTAAAGTATTGTTTAACAACTGCTGAAGAAAACAATAAAGAATTTATGGTTTCAAGTCTGACCTTCTTGAATTCCAGTAAAAATGGTTTATCATTACAATGAGATTCAAAGTATTTATTTTTTGCAAAATACAAATGCCCAAATACTTCTTAGCAACCCCAGTTATATTTAAGTGCCCACGCTGTTGTGGTTCCTAATTTTTCTGGGATTCTGATAGCAAATTCACCCACATGTGTTCAAGAGTATTAATTGTAGTGCCTTAAAAGCAGAGTCTTAATTTTAAAGTGCCAACTGCTCACTGTCCTCACATTCAGTAGTAACAGTTAGATAATCTTCCTTCTCACCAGCCAAATTCATAGCTTTTACCATTACTCAGAGTTGGTGTAAGCAACTTCAAAAGTCTCTTGTCGTGTTTTATTTTGCATGATCAAGTCAGTTTTTTTCAACCTGGGTGGGTCTATATTAACTGCACAAGAACCCCAGGACTGGGGGAAGCAGTCTTTTTCTGGAGTCCACAAGAACACAGTGAACTATGTTTAGATAGCAACAGCTTTGGGGACTGTAAAATCAAATGGGAGTTGGACACATCTCAAGTCACTGAGTTGTGTCTTTTGTATTGAAGGTATTAGATAATCTTTTATAAATGCTTTATCCTTTAATAAACTTGATTTTCAGCACTCACCCATTGCTGTTTCTTCCACTCTAACTAAGCTGCTAGTAATATTCTTCTAACAACATGGCAGATTTTATATCTGGGTAGCTAATGGCCAGTGGGATTTTTCCAGATTATTCCTCTGTTTTTCTTTGCTTTGTATTTAATATTTTGAAGTTTTTATGGGTAGCAAACGTGCCCAGTCTTTGTTTTACACATGTTTCAGGTTGTGTTCATCTTCCTTGGATGTGGGTGACGGTGGCTCCGTGGAACGTGATATTTTGGGGCTATATCCAGCAATAAAGGTTCTTCACAACTAAACCTCCTATCCAATCTAGGTAAGCTTTTTTTAGTCAGTGAGGCACAATGAACTACGGAGAGAGAACTTGCAAAAAAAAAAAAAAAAGCAATTTTTGCAGGTTTTTGCAAGAATATGGTTTGGATAGAAAAGAGCTACAGTTGAGTAGAATTGACAAGAAGGAATAAGCCATTAATTACTTGGTTGATTGATGATTGATTAATTGATTGATGATCAGAAGCCTTGATAAGCCAGATGCTGAAGAGAGGAACTGGTAGTAACAGATCCGAGTGTCCTGTTGCTTGCTAGATGAGACTGGAGGAGGAGGGCTGAGCATCCAATTAACTCTGTTTAATGAGAAGACAAGTGGGACCTGTGTTCTAACTGGAACTGAACACTAATGCCTAACAGCAACCGAGAACATGTAAGGTGTAAATAGAAAGGAGTCCCTGGGTGGTACAGATGACTTATTCCCACCATTACTAGTAGGCAGAAGATTGCAGTGGCTTCAGTTACAGCTTTCTTTCAATTTGTTCTGCAATGGTTGGCCTTCGCAGGCTCAGCGTGAGGCTTGCAGTCTGGGACATCTTCTTCTGGATAACAGCTTCTGTTCCTCCTCATACTTTTTACTCTCCTTCTTTTAGTTGTGCTTCAAGCCCAAGCTTGAGGCAGCAGATGGATTTAACAGCATGAGATCAGACATTTCCAGTTATGGTGAAATAAAAGAAAAAACTAACTTAGCTCTACTGACACAAAGGGAAGTAATTGCTTGTGAGTCAGTGGGACTAAGATTTCACTCTTTGTATCTAGACTCCTCCTGAGTACTTGAAAGTGGACATTCTGGGAGGATCTGAGTCTTTTTATGGTATTCTTATGGAGATGCAGAATATGCTAATGAAGTGAAAAAATATCAGGATAATACTGATTATCCATGAACAATCATATTAACAATTTAGGGATGATGGTATTAATAGAGCAACAGCAATTAAAGAAGAACGAGTTCTATTTCTGATGCACTTATCTTTATTAAACACTCTTTTGAGTACTTTCTGGTCGCTACAATTGCTCTCTTGGAGTGTCCCGTACATGTAGGTGTTAAAAGTAAACAGTAGGTGGCCTCAGAACATTAGTATTGCTCTTCACTGGACCACATAAAGCCAGGGCAGATTCTTGGTTGTTGGGTACAGTTCCTTCCCTAATCCTATGAAACATGCTGAGATGCATTCTGCAGCCTAGGGCTATTGCTTTCATCTAAATACAAGGCTATTTGCAAACCTTAATGTGAGATCAGGTGATCCAACTTTCCTTGGTGTTTCAAACCCATTTTGAGCATTGTCATCTCCCAGGTATTAGAAGAAATCTCTGTGTTGATTTTTTGATCTTTTTTTTTGAAAAAAAAAAAACAAGAGAAGGTATGCAATTCTCACTATTGAATGTGGCACACCAGATATACTGGCTACCTGTAGAAGTGAAAGAAGCTGGAAAATCCACTTGCTGCTTTACTGATTTACTTAATTTCAAATGCCCAATGACTGACACTTGGTCATTTGCACATCGCTTTTGTGAACAGTACTATATTAGGAGGAGCTGTTGATTCCATTGAGGGTAGAGGGATAGATTAGACCTCTACCAACAAGGGTAGAGAGACTTCGCAGAAAGATTTTGATAGCTGGACAATCACCAACCATATGAATTTTAACAAGATTCTGCTGGATTCTATACCCAGGACAGGGCTACCCTGGGCACACAGACAGACTGGACACAAGAGGAGGGAGAAGGAGGGAAAGAAGGAAGGAAAGAAGGAAGGGAGGGAGAAAGGAAGGAGGGAGGGAGGGAGGGAGGAAGGAAGGGAGGGAGGGAGGGAGGGAGGGAGGGAGGGAGGAAGGAAGGAAGGAAGGAAGGAAGGAAGGAAGGAAGGAAGGAAGGAAGGAAGGAAGGAAGGAAGGAAGGAAGGAAGGAAGGAAGGAAGGAAGGAAGAAGAGAGGGAGGGAGGGAGGGAAGGAGGGAGGGAGGGAGGGAGGGAAGGAGGGAGGGAGGGAAAAAGCAAAGTTAAAGAAACAGAACAGATGCAGCTATTATAATCCATAGTGAGACAAGGGGAATGAAAGTGCAACAAGCCTCATCACTCCAGTGATGACCATGAAACGACTCTTTATCCATTAAAACCAAAGTGTCTATCTTCAGTCCAATGAAGACCTGCAAAGACTGCAGAGCAAGGGGATGTTCAAGCCAAAGGAAAGCAGACCAGTTCTTGTCTTTACAGAATTATTCAGCATGAGAAAAAAAGACCATAGAGACTTCTCAACCAACTTTGTGCTGGCTCTGCAAGAATGACTTAGATCTGTTCCCCTCCTGGAGCTCGTGCTCTGCTCTCTACTCTAATAACTCCAGCGGTATTTGGACCCATAAAAGCAACTGTGAAGAAAAGCAAACAGGCTCACTGACAGTACTTGAAAATGACTTCAATGTGGACTGAGAGGTATTTCTCCAGGCAATATGGTGATGTGCCTCAGAGGTCTCGTGGTGTCTAAACTGGGGTAATACCGGTGTGTTCTCTTCTGTTAAATAAACAGGTTCACCTCGAGTCCCTGTCCTTCTTGTGAATCCGTATACCATTGTGTTTAGGTAGGGAGTGAGTAGAGTACTTACAAAAGCCAGCACTTTATATGGGCTGACCTGTGTCATTCTGTGATGTTCAAAAGAGAAGGGAAACAACAATTTATATTTTGTAATGCACCTTTCACACATCCTCATTGTAAACAGGCTGTTGATCGACACTAGGAAAGAGTTCAGTGTCTCTTCACTTTCAGTATTTGCCAGCACAAAAATCTGCCAACCCAGAGTCAGTGAGACACAACGACCTGTGGAGCACTCTAGGAGAAGCCCTCTGTTCCATGGCTTTATCTCTTGTAATTCCCATCTGTAATCTTCCCCAAATTCTGGCAGAACAGAAAAGCAGCCTTTCAGCAGGCATTGAAAGGTCAAAGAATCATTAGGTCTGCCAGCCTGTTCTAAGGATGCAAACATATTCACTCTGGGTCTTCTCTGGGTCTCCAAGATACCACAGTCTTTTAGGACACAACCATTGTGCATGGAGGAGAAGGGACGTATGTTCTTGGTGCCTTCAGCTGCAAGTTGCCATTGCTCATCCTTAAAAGCATAACATCTTTCACATGAGAAAGGGACAGGGAAAACAGCTTTGCCTTCCTCCCTCTCTCTGTTTCTACAGTGCGGTACCAAAGGTGTATCCAAGACATGGCAGTAAGCCTATTTTTATTGCTGATGGAACTTTGTGTGTCTGCCAGAAAGAAGCAGCACTGCAGAAAACAGGCTGACAGGTCCAGCCCTTGCTTCTCTAAGGGAAAATGTGCTGCCAGAGAAAAGCAACATCCATTAGCAGGGCACCTCTGAACATCTCATCCATCAGGCCTGAGGAGAGATGGCTCACACGGCAAACCCCACAGCTCAAAGCAGTGCAGCCACTGTTGGAGAGTGCCCCATCCTGCCCGGGCTGCCCCATTGCCCAGTCAGCCTCTAACTGCAGAGAGCTCCTTGTGGCTGGGTCCCCTCCACTTAGAAAGGTGACTGTTCATCTCATTCCCTCCTGTCATGGCTCCTGTGACACTCTGCTTGCCTTTACCACCTCTCCATTACGGTAGTTATCAGATCAAATTATAGCTATGTGGTAGTAGATACAGGGTTAGCTCTCAAAGCAGCAGGGATGAGCACAAGGTTAATTACCATCTTACCTGCCTGGGGAGTGAATATGTTAATGATTTATTGAGCCTGCATTTCACTCAATATCCCATGCAGAGCAAAAGGCAGACCCGGACAGCACTACAGTGCTGTGGCGAAGGCAGCAATCTGCATTTGGCTCATTAGGGAGCCTGGTTACACCTACCAGGTGCTGGCATTTAGCTGAGCACAGAAATCTGCCTGAAATGTCCTAAATCTTGTCCTTCCATTCGAGTTTGTCTGCTTTATCCTGCTATTGGCTGTGCTCCAGCACTTGGGGATCCCCAGTGTCCTTTGTCATGTGTGATGAGTTGGCAGCATGAGGAAGAGGGAGAGGATGTGCACTTATCCCTCACCACAGAACTGTCATCTGTGTGTGAGATAAGAACATCCCTTGTTCATTAATGTGGTTTCAAAAGAGCTGCGCAATTTCATTTGCATTACAACTGATGCTGGCCTAACAAACTGAAATGCTGTTTAATGAGTTAGCAGTCCAGACATTTTCAGTTACAATTTGATGATAACTTTTTGTGGTTCTTGGGGTAAATTCATGCTGGAATTTAATCACCATAAGGCTACTAGCTTAGCTGGAACTATGCCAGTTCATATTATTGAGAGTTCAGCTCTTGTTTAAGTGTCTATATCACTTTTACACAGTCTGAAAATGTCTTCTAAAGTGTCAGAAAAAGCTCAGAAAGCTTGGAATAATAGGAGGATTATTTCGGTTTAAATAATGTTCTTACCCTTCTAAAAGTATGAGAATATTTCTTCCGGTTCCATTAGTTTTACTTTCTATTGTGATTAAATATTGATCATCTTCAGCAGCTTAGGAGCATGGCAGAGTGGAACTGGGTCAAATAATCTTAATATGGACTCTCTCTAAAGCAATGCCATATTCAAGATGTTTGAATCACTACATGAAATTCTGTGCCTCGCTTATGTAGTCTTGACTATATTATAGACTGTATTATAGACTACTTCTATAATGCCAAATAAAACTGATGCTGGGGAGCATTTTGGTGGGAGAGCATCTAGCCATGAGGCCAGGGAGAAAGGCTGCAAGCCTTAGGCCCTAGATCTTATCAGAGTCCTATGTGGTGTTAACTTTGAATACCGTAAACCGTAATTACTCCCTAGCTCATGTGTGTTTGTTTTTTTCCAAGTTGTGATGGGAGGCTGTACCCGAGCCCAGTAGGAAAATATTTTCATGGTGGGAAGCTCAGGGTACGTTACATACTCTGAAAAGGAACTCCTGTAGGCACTGAGGAGTGTTTAGGGTGCAAAACTGCTGAGGTACTGTTGAGGGGATATATAGGGTAGGAGGAGTCAGAAATGATGCAGTTCTGCTCATTTGGATTGACTGGTGGGGGTCGACCATCTGCTGTCCCTACACAGTGGCTGTGAATCAGAGACAATGCCCCATCCCAGCCTGCAAGCACACTAGTAGCACAGCACTGGTCCTGTGCTTGGAACATTCTGGTGGTATAAACACAACTGTAAGGATTTGTTTATACCTTCAGTCCCTTATATTTTTTTCTTTCTGCCTTAAAAGAAGAGACTTCCTAGGTTTTAGTAATGACATGCCAACCTACACTGGGATTCATTTGATCTTTTTTTACCTAAATGTTAGGCTTTGATCTAAGCCAGTGTCTCACTGTAGCCAATAGCAAAATTCTCATCCCATTCTGAAACTGCTCGTGTTAGAAGAACTGAAACTTACAGTTTCCGTTTCACAACAGAGAAATGAATGGTGGATGTTTGTGCTAGGTTTTAGCCCTGTTGTTGACAAATGTGATCGCTATCAAATCTCTGAAGTTCAGCATGTGTCAGAGGGCAATAATATACTTAACCTGTCTCTTAAACAGCGTTCGGCAGGACTGCAAACCTATTGAGATCCCTGGCTTAGTAGAGCTAATGTGCAACTGTAACCAGAAGGCATGGTACCCATTTGTAACTGTCATGCTGGTATGAGCATTGATGAGATCAAAAATTGTATTTACAGGAAAAAAATAAATGAAGCAGAGCTTAAACTTGGAAATAAACCCTACAACGTTGCAAATTTCCCAGTACTCCACACCATGTTAAAAGGCAGAGCCCCTTTCCTGGCAAATGTTCTGCCTCATTCAGACAAGTATGCATCAGAGGAGTTCAAATATGGAGTGCTCTTGGAAAAGACACATAAGAAGGGAAAAGCTTGAAGGAGAAGGAAGGGGATGACTGATACAACAGAAGTGGGAAGCTGGCTGGGAAAAAAAAGTTAAGACTGGGGAGAAATAGACAGATATGTCCAAACTTCTCTTTCAGTTACACCAGTATAAAGACATTGTTTTCCTGTCCTTCTTGTCTTTGGAGAGCCTGGATTTCATGGATTTCATTATTATTATTATTATTATTTATTTTTCTCTTAGTAAACAAATACAAGACAAAACCAGGAAAAGAAAAATATATAGTGTGGCCACTATATATATACTGTGATGGGAGGTTACAGAATTTGTCATTTTAGAGGCAGAGATGATAACTCAGTGCATTTTCTCCTGGTGGGGTGGGATGTAGTTTGATTTCCTGAGAAATGAAATAGCTTATTATCATTTACAGTTTTGGGCTTAACAAGGAGGTGTGGATGGATTTTAATTATCTTTAGCGAACCGCATGACCTGAAATTTAGTCAGGCATTAGAATCATAGAATCATTAAGGTTTCAAAAGGCCACAAAGATCATCCAGTCGAAATGTTGACCCATCACCACCATACCCATTAAGCCATGTCGCTAGACATCTCACCTATGCTTTTCTTGACCACTGCCACAGACGGTTACTCCAACACCTCCCTGAGCAGCCAGTTCCAATACCTCACCACTCTTTCTAAGAAATGTTTCCTGATATCCAACCTGAACCTCCCCTGATGCAGCTTAAGGCCATTACCTCTCATTCTTTCCCTGTTAGACTTCTTATGTATGTCTACTCTGCATGTAGAACTGTAGCAAGACCAAAAAGGTTTGAATAATTCTTGGAAAGCAACACAAGGATTTGCCCCTGCAGCCTTGAACCACCAAGTACCTTGGCCAGGCTCACATTATTTCCCTACTTAACATCTCTCACAGCCACTACCTGTGATGAAATATAAGTACAGAAGCACTACAGGGTTTGGTAGATCATATCTTTTGTCCTTATACTCTATACCTTAATGATAACAGTTGGCTCTAAACATTAAACTTCCCTGCAGACTTAGCAAAAGTTTATAACTACAAGATGTTGACATACACATGAGAGACCAGTTAGGTTGTCTGTGGGTAAGGTGAAGGCCAGGCATTGGAAAAAACTTGATAGGATAGAGGATGCAGTGCTCTCAAAGGACACTGACAAAGTGCTCCAGGCATCACCTGCAAAACAAAGAGACCTATGGGAGCTTCACTGAATCAACAGGAGGTTTTAAAACCTAGAATTCTGCCCAAAGGGAAATATTAGGATGGCATTCTAAGGAGTGTAGGGAGTGCAGACAGAGCAGAACAAAATGCCAGTTGACTGAAACTGTTTCTGTTGTCTTATCTAATGTTTAATACCCTTTTCAAAGTGTGACACATACCAGCCGAAGTGTAGGAGGTAATTGTGTACCAGTGGCCTAAGTTTCTTCCCACACAAAGTGAGTGCTTTTACTTTAGGCTGTCCTCAGCTTTCATTGTAAAGATGCACAGAACCAGTTCTTCACCTTCTGGAAAATATATTGATAATTCAAGAATGCTTTCATACACACATCTGTAAGTCTGCACTGAGCACACTGCAAACAACAGCTGATTCAACCAGCTGTGCAGTCTCTGACTTCTGAAAACTCTTGTTTTCTAAACTAGAAGTCCTCCTCTTTAACAAAGCACTCACAAAGGAAGATAGATGCTCATCCACACTGCATTTCTTCTCACTGATCATAGAATCATAGAACGGCTTGTGCTGGAAGGGATCTGATATTACCCACAGTCAGAAATCCAACTGCCCTGACTCCTTTGGCAGATGTCAGTCAATCAGGATACTCTGCCTGACCTTTAAGTAGCCATTCAAGAATATGTAGTTATCCTATAAGTATTGTGACAGAGCTTCCAGCCCCATGCCCACACTGAGAGGAAAAGATATGGATAGCTGGACCTCACTCCTCAGGAGTGGTCTCTACTGAACTGCCTTCTAGTATCACTTGATTGTACCATTTAGTGGTGGGATTCGTGTTCCTAGGCATCTATATGCTGTTTGAGCCTCCTGCCACCGTTTCTAGAAGATATATGTTTCATACAGGCTCTTCATCATGTTTGCCAGCCCTCTGCATGCATCTTGCATAGGAAAATTCCAAAGGCATTCCATGAATTGAATGAGAATCCAGATCTCCACTGATTATAATGGGATTTCAAATACCTGTCTCATGCCTACTCTTTAGTGTCTAAATCACATTTGAATCTCACTAGGATGTGGAAAGTAGATTTTACCCCCTCAGGTAAACCTAGCACTGTCATTAGTGCTCAGTATTCTCATAGCTTCTCAATTTCCATCCTTCCTTAATACTTTCAGTGGTAGTATGGTGTTTGAGCATTCCTTTTCTGCACTGACAAGTGAGGATATACTGATCCTGAATGGAAGATTATTGTACCTCTAGGAGTTAGTGATACATATAAGAATTAATCTGAGTAGGCACAGGCATGTGCTACACTGTGCTGTACATACCATGTGGCTTTCAGGCCTGTGTTGTGTGGCACAAATTCTCTGGCTTTAGTATAAACTTAGCTGGTTTTAACTGAGGAGCCTGCAGGCAGTAGGCACAGTTCCAGCAATTACGCCACCTGCACAGCTTTGCTTTTATCTAAAAGTGGAGCAAGAAGTTGTCATGTGAAAATCCTTTAGGAATAGAGTTATTTTCCTGTAAGGAAATTTCAAATTACAAATTACGTATTACAGATGACCAAAGTGGAGAGCCTCTCTCTGTAGACAGGATCTAATCTCCATAGTGTACTATGGGAAAATATATCTGAGCTCCATCTGATGCTGCATGAAAGTGGGTTGCCCAGCATCTGAAGGGATTTGTGTGCTAGTTGTCTAAGATTTACTTGACACTTACATTCCTTTTCTTATTCTGTCTTATTCTGTCAGTTATCTTAGTAAGCTGTGCTTTGCTGGGTCTTTCTTACTGAGATCCAGAAATAACCCTGCACCATCACCTTCTCTTTCTCTTGACTTCACTCCTCACTCAGGTGAAGAACATGGGGCTACTGAATAATACATTTACATCTTTGAAGCCTCCTTCAACATGCTCAGAATTCTTAAGCAATCGTCTCCATCAAACCTATTGGGGAATAGACTGGTTGTCCAAATTATGGTTTCCCAGAGAAGACATATTTTTTTTCACTGTGGAAAAACCTTTTGAGTCTGTTTTGAGATGGTTGCTACAAATAGCCATTGAATTAACCATGTAGTTCCATTTGGAGCAACTCTATATGGTCGTTATGCACTGTAGCACTGTTAAGGAACAGCTTCCAGATTTTGAAGTGCATACTGGAAGAGAAGTTCAAAGGTAGAAGAAGCATAAGTTGACAAATGTTGTTGACTTTTCCCAGAAGCCATTGACTAGATAGTTGGTGCTGGAAGGAATTGGTGTCCAAATGCTGGCATGCAGAAACAACAGCAACTTTGGCTAGACTCTGTAGAGGTAAGAAAGTCACGTAAAAATTGAATGGCATTTGTCTTCAGCCTAGAGTTTGATGCAGTTTACCTATGAAGTCTAAGAACTGGGATTGTGAACAGAAGATGAGAAGTCATTACATGCAGAAAGTCAACATTCTTGACTTACTACCTTGGCTGTTGGCAAGGGCATGCACCACAATGAACACACTGGGTATGGTCTATATTAGTGATGTAAACAGTATTAAGGAAAATTCTGGGGCCTTGGAACCTGTTCATCTGGATTGTTTCAGTGTACACAGTGTGGTTCTGGTCAAAGACAATAAGCACTCTCTTAATGAGTTACTGAACTAAATCCTGGACTCGGCAAGGGCTCAGGAATGTTCCCAACACGTGACAGTAGGAGGCGACTTATTATCACAGAGAGAGAGTGACTGTGCCCATCTGTCTCTTCCATCCCAGAAAACAGACCTGGGAACACTAGGTACAGAGTAGATTAGGGTAATAAGACAGCAGCTGACCTGCCTTGAGGTTTCGCATATGGCCTCCATTCACCTTGTTCTGCTCCTCAAGCGGAATTCTCATTGATGCTCCTTCTCAGCCTAATGATCTACTGTATCTCATGCCTAGTTCCCCTCCCCTGAAGTCCTACCAATCACAGTAACCTGAAGAGGCTGAGGAAACTCTTGTTATCCTCTCTTCCTTGCAGCATCACTTGTTGACTAACCACAAAAAAAAAAAAAAAAAAAAAAAAAAGGGTGAGATTTTGTTGTATCAGAGGTTGATTGCAAGCTGTCTTTTTGGACTGCAATTGTTAGCACCAGAGAAGAGGAGACCTGAGAGGATCAAAACAGTGTGTAAGAATACCTGAAGGGAGGGTGCAAAGAGGATGGAGCCAGACTCTTTTCAGTGGTGCTCAGTGTCAGGACAAGAGGCAATGGATACAAACTGGAACACAGAAAGTTCCCTCTGAACATCAAGAAGCTCTTCTGTGCTATGTGGCTGAAGGAGCACTGGCACAGGTTGTCAGATTTCCTCCATGGAGATCTTCAAGATCCACTTGGACATGGCCTTGAGCATCCTGCTCTTGGTGTGTCTGCTTGAGCAGAAGTTGGAGCAGATGGACTGGAAAGTCCCTTCCAACCTCAGCTGTTCTGTTGTTCTACGATACTATGATACAGAAGTGAAATATCTCAAAATTGATAACTTCAGCAAAAGATAATTGAGTGCATGTTAGATGTCTCTTTGAGGTGATGTGAGTTAACGTAACTGAGAGACATGTGGTAGACATCTTGTAAATCTTTCATGTTACCCTAGATACAAAAGCTGAAAGACAGAGAAAGAATTACACATGGAAAATTAACCACTGAAAGCCACTTTGACCTCAAGCAGGTGAATTTTGTTCCCACTGTAAGGCCTTGTGGAACTCTCAAAACTGTCTCTGATCTGGGAAAAACTAAAAAAATAAAGATAAATTCATCAGTCGTTGTTATTTTTTGAGAGGTCATATTAAAAATCAAAGGGATCTTTACCATTTTTCTCTTTCAGCCATTCTATTCAGGGTTTCTTCCTTAATCTTAGAAATCTACAATGTAAAATGCAGTGTTAGTAAAATACTTCCTTTCTCATTACTCCCTCTGTTATCAGCATGTATACATCTGTCATATGTTTCTTGTTTTAAGTTTCAAATTCTGCAAAATTCTGCCTGTAAAGTAAGAAAACAGTTATGAAGCAAATACAACTTGAAGAATATTATATTCTTGGTATTATTTTCATGTTTACCATCTTTATGTATTGGTGTATTGGAATCTCAGTTTTACCGCTTCTCCTTCAAAATAATTTTATCTTCTCTTGAGGAAGAAATTATTTTAACTAAGACTTTTATCTTGAAAGTGTGTGATATTTTTGTCACAGGGTGTCATATGCATGAAGATTCTGAGCCATTCTGCTGAGTCATTCCCACAGCTGCACCATGCGGGGTTTATTAGTTCTGATTCAAAAAATTATACTACTAATAAAGAACAACAGAAAAATAGCACATTCCACTGAGGCAGAGTACACGGGGAGTTAAAACATGGGATGGAATTCCTCAACGTGGTCATACTGTGTTGGGAGATACATAACTTGCATAATATGGGGACAATTGATATTAAATTGAGAATAGCTGTTGATCCCCTTAAACCTTGACCCCTGAAAGGGCTTGCAGAGAGATCCTGACAAGTTGGATAGCTGAGCAATCACCAGCCTTGTGGAGTTTAATGGGAGATGGACTTGCTGATCCTTGTGGGTCTCTTCTAATTCAGGATATTCCATGATACTATGATTTAAGTTTGAAATAAAAGCATAATTTTGGCCTGTTTTCAGACAGCATTTATGTTTGCTTTTTCTCTGGATGAACTGTGTGAATTTACAAGCTCAAATAATACCTGACTGCCACTTTCATGTGCCAGCATAATATAATATGTATGAATCCTATGTATACAAATGTAATAGTCAGGGAAATTAGCTGCAATCTCTTAAGCTACTCACTATAGCACATGCAAAATGAATCTTAAATTTTCTAAGTGTTGCCTTTCGCAGGCAACCGTGATGTTCGTTGCTTAGGGGAGCCTGCGGCTTGGCCAAATACCGAGGTGACACCAATATGATGAGCGGTAAAATGGCGTTTATTAAGTTCTAACAAGCACTTATATATCTTTTAACCCTTCGTGTACGCCCACTGGATGGTACACGTGGCACGTACCTAACACATGGGGAGGAGCCTGACACGTTACATCCCGAGACTCCGATCACGCCTATTACAACACTAAGTGATAAGGTTCATTTTTGGAGCCCCTTCCATGCTGGCTTTTAGATGCTTAAAAGACAAAGGCTGAAAAAGACTTAATTTGCAGGCTGAAAACTGCAGCTCCATGTATTTGCCTCTGAAAATTCAGAATACATTTCGGCAGATCTAAGTAAAAAATGTTAACAAAGTGAGCTGTGTTTTTTGAAATCTCTTTGAATATCTCTTTAAACTCTTTTCACTTACAAAGAATCATAGAATCATAGAATGGCCTGGGTTGAAAAGGACTGTGATGATCATCTAGTTTCAACTCCCCTGCCATGGGCAGGGTCACCAACCACTAGACCAGGCTGCCCAGAGCCAGATTAAGTAGACTCCTTAAAAGTCTTGTGTAGCCCAAGAAATAGGGAAGGAATTCTAAGTGCTTACAACTATAACTGACATAAGCCCTAATACAGTTATTATGCTAAAAATAATGTCATCTGTGCTATCTCAGAGGGAACCCTGGAACCCTCATGTATATAACCCCCCTGTGGCAGGAGGGTTGGAACCTGATGATCCTTGGGGTCCCTTCCAACCCAAGCATTCTATGATTCTATGATATAAGAGCCTTTTATGTCTGTGAGCCTGTATATATAAATGCCTTCAAGGTTTACTAAACTTAAGAAGCAAACAGAAAGTGGCAAGCCCTTCAAGGCAGCCTGGACATTAGATGGACTTTAGTGAAGAGAGAATCTGTTTCAGTTCTGTGAGTATCACGCAGAGGCTGGAGGTGCTGCTGGAGCTATTCCTCCTGCAGTCAGACAGGACTGCTCCTGCAGCACACTCCTGTAGAGTAGCTAAGGACAAAACTGAGCTTCAGATAGATTACACTACCACAAACTATGGTTTGGTTTAGGTGTTTCTTGTAACTATGTCATTTCGTAATCAAATGGCCAAACTCATACTTTGCAAGAATAAACATGACTTCTCTAATCTTGTCTGGTGAAAATCAGGTTCTTGAAGCTATCTGTCATGCCCTTCAATCTCTGCTTCAAGTGAACTGGTTTGTCTCCCCACCTCAGGCAGCGCCAATTCACTCTTCCTCACCTCACTCAGTGCCTGCTTGTCAGCACATTTTCGAGCTCTGAAGAACCCTGCACCAAACTGTGAAAGTCATTCTGAGCACTCATGATATCAGCTGCCAGGTCCATGGAGGAAACTGTGCCATAGGCCATGCAGCTCAGTGTTTCAATAGCAGGAACCAGGAATGAAATAATTGATGTTATCTGCATTACCTGGCATTAGCACAAAAAAAACCCAATAATCTACATGAAATGTTACCAGATTGGCATGATGGAGCCTCAGTTTTATCTCCTTCCTTTGTGGAATTTGTCTTGCCAAATTCAATTCTTGTTCAACAGCAATTTTATATACACTGCATCATGTGGAGCTAGTTCAACAGCTTGTTCAGCAAGACTGATCATTGGGATTATCTGTCTGCTTCACCTTGAGTTCTGTGAAACATACTTGTCTTGACTGTATCGACAAACTTATCTTGAGTGCAGCCAAGGGAGATACGTACATTAGACTATTGCTTCTAGAACTTCTATGAATGAAGACAAATATTCCTCAGACATCTATCACATTTCCTAAGGTTTCCATAAGGTAGAGTTCCTGCCAAGTTCATTCCTCCTATCCGCACTCTAGTAACAACCTGCTTTTTATATCTTTGTTAATCTTCTTAGCCCTCATGCTCTTCAGGAAAGGAGGTGTTGGGGAACCATTCCAGTTGAGTGTCATTACGATTCTCCTCCTTCAGGATTATTTGATGACACGTTTCCTTGCTTCCAAAGCTATGGAAGCCAACAGAACATATGGTTGATAATTTATAATAAACCACTGGCAGTCTGCCTCTACGGATGCTTTAGCACGTTGTGAGGACTTGATAGTTTGCAACATTTCCTTCTCAGACAAATAATTTCCTGCTAGTTAGCACTGGCTGTGTTGACAGCTGCAAGTTTATATGGGGAAAAAGAAGCATTTACATGTAATGAATAGTAGTAAAATGCCTGTGTAATACAGTACTGGGAGGTATGAAAGCTTGCAGTAAGAGCTGAACTACTGGCCTTCTTGAGACGGCAAGAGCTTTCTTTCATCATAAAGCACAAGTTGATTCCTTCATTCATGCAAGTCTGTCTTTGGGATAGAGTTAGTCTAGTTTCTGAGCTTAAAACTAGAAAACTATTTCTCCAGGGGCACAGATGACATAAAGTTTCTGATCAAGTCACCGTTTCTTGCCTGTAAGCCACTCCTTACTGCATTGAGTTAAGGCAAGTGGTTGCTGGTTTTCTTGACGGAGACTGTGATGGGTGGAGGGCTATCTGAAATGTGCCATGTGTGTAGGAAGGGATCTATCTGAAGTGAGATAGAAATCATGCCACATGCACCCACAGAAAACATCTGTATTACTCCATCCACAGATACTTCAGTCCTTTCAAATGTTCTTAAACCTGTATTTTCCCTTTGCCTTTCTTTTCAGTGTTTCTACCTCTTCAAATAGTCAAAATATGTTTGAGTCATTTCTCCCACTGAAAAAAAAGTAAACAGCTGGCCTGGAGGCAGAACTAGCTGCCTAAAAAGAGAGGACTAGATTCACTTGAGGTGCCGCAGGTTATCAGGGTGCTATAGGATATCTCTACCAAGATGAAAAGTATAGCACAGGTACTACATAAGGTTTACTCTGTTCTATGTGGGCATCTGGAATACAGGTAGAAGAGTCTGTTGTGACTAAAACTATTCAGACAATGCGATTGAAGATGTGAAATATAGCTCTGTTTGTCTACTGAACACTGTAGCTCTCAAGGCTACTTTGATCTTGCTCTTACAAATTCCTCTTGAGGGCCCCAAACTTGTATTTTTGCTGTTCCTGTACACCCAGTGGTATAATGTGGATAGTTAACAGAGAACAGTTACTTCTTATTTCTCAGCAATGTGATACAAGACTGACTTATAGAGAGCCAGAGGTACACCCTAGCAAGGTCTCAGACAGAAGAATGAATGCAGAAAAAATATTATTCTGTTTATCATACCTAGTTCAGGTGGTTCCCACTTCCAGTTGATCCCATCCATTCATTCCTGCTTCTGTCAAATTATCTGGGTTTTGAAAATGACTTCTCCTTGAAACGCTTGCTTATTTTTATGATCTGGGTTAGTCCATGCTTCTGAATGAAGGTACAGTTTTATGAGCAAGTAAATCCACAGAAAGGAGGGAATGGTGACCTCTGATAGTGGGGAGGGAAAGGCAAAGGAGGACAGAGAAGCATATCTTAGTGGAGGAAAGCTGAGGGCAGGAGCTGGTCACTATCCTTGAGCACTATTGTCAGAGATCCAGTCCTTCAGATTATGTGGGATGCCAACAGTTCATTTGTTGACGTGAATTAGCTGGGAACAGTTTGGTGTTTTCTTGACTATTATTCAAATATGCAAAGCATTATACAGATCAAACACAGACAATTAGCTTTTACCTGAAAAGATTTCTCAATTTATTAATCAGGTCTCTCCAAAAGTAATGCCTCCTATTTATTTCATAGAAACTACCACAGATACGAAGAGCACAGTAGCACTATTTGATAGAGCAAATAATTCTGAGCTACAAAACACTATTTTTCAAGATTGTCGCCACCATGAGCTGTGCATTTTTACCAGTGATGAACATGAGTCTTCATGCTGCACTCAGAAAAATCTGCACCTGCAGAAGTGACCCACTGTCACTTTTGCCGAAACACACTCTCATAACAGAATGAACCTTTGATTCACTTTGCTTTCTGAGAACAAAATTGGTAAAGGTCTCTGGGACGTAGCATACAGTGACTTACACTGAAAGTGAACACCTGATTTCTTCAGGATTCCAGCTAGGTTAATGGAAACCCTTCCTAGTTTGTCCCTTGTCTGGAAAGAGAGAAGATGGGGATGTGCTTTGGCAATCCTGCAAGCAGGAGCACAGTCAAAAACAGTGAAAAACAGAAAAAAAATAACTTAGAATTACAAAATTTGTATTTAAGATCCTCTTATAGAGAAGATCATCTGAAGGCATAGGTCTGGTACTGGTGGCGCTGGTGCAGTCAGCACTGTCAGTGTCAATTCACATCTGCTCCTGACACCTCTTAAAGCAAATTGTCAGGGCTGAGAAGGGGCTGAAGCCACTGATCTTGTGTAGCTACAATGTGTTGGCACTTCATTAAAGTAGTTTCCAGCCCGCTCCACTCTATGTCTCAGACTACAAATCTATCAGGATGCTATTAACTGGTTTCCTGAGGACACTGATCTCCGCTGTTCTGCATAACTGGATGCCCAAGAAGTCCAGTCATGAAGATCTAGATAGCATTATCCATCATTTGAATTGTGTCTCGTGGGTTGTAAAGTGGATATTAAATGCTACTGTAAAGCTTTGGATGAAATGAGCTTTGAATTGTGTATTTAGTAAATGTCTCTCTTCACTGTAGTTTTTCATCCTTCTGATTTCTGCCTTCTACAGTCCATTAAAGCTTCTGAAGACACATGGTGTGACAAATAAAGACTGGATAAAACCAAGGTATTTATGGAACTGGCCCTTCATTTGCAGACTCTACACTAAGCCATTAAGGTTTATTTTGAAACAGCATTCTGAGATTATTACTGAGTATAATAATGGCACATGTAACTTGCCTAGGAGGGTGAGTGCCATATTTCACCAAGAAAAAAAAGTTTCTGAAATAGGATCTTCACACCACTGGAAAGATTTGAAAAGGCAACAAGGGAAAGTGATGAAAAACCCTATAGCTTTGCACCTCCCATGGATTACTGACTGCAATAGGAATTCAGGGGAGCAGAAAATGTGATGGCATTAATATGATGTAAGGAGGCAGTAAGACATGAAAAATCTAGACAGAGGAACAGGCACAGTTTTGAGACCAGTAGCACGCTGATAACAATGAATGATGGCATGTGGACTTGACTGCAAATGTTTTTTGAACACTTTTCTAACTTACTCTGCTCCTCAGCAATCCTGGTCACCCTCCTCCCAGGCCTCCATTTAGAAGGCTGGAGGTTTCCTGGGTTTTGAACAGCACTTAATGCAAAGAAGCATGAAATACCATTGTTATACATTGTAAATAAATTTAAGAATTTGGTGCTCTGTGTCTGTTTATCACCTACAGTGGTAGGTACAGGTGTAGGTACCAAGATGTAGGTAGCAGGAGGCTGTAGTGTGGCCTCTATGAGGAGAGGCCATGGCTGCTCCATGCCAGACACAGCCACTTCCAGCCAGCTCCAACAGGCCCACGACAGTCACAGCTGAGCCTGTCAGCCCTCAAAACATAAAGGGTGCTTCCCTGTAGGGCCCACTTTTCTCTTGTAGAGGGAACACTTCAGTCCTCCCTGGAAACTGAATGTCTGTTCTTCAAACAGGAATTAATATGAACTTCCTTAGGGCAGCAGCCTATTCAGCTTGCAGATAGCAGCTGTGTATCTGTGGAGCAGGGGCATGTTCAACACTCTTTATAAATGAACCTCCCCTTGGAGTGGTGGCCAATCACACCATTCATACAATTGCTCCTTTATGGGGAATAATTGCAATCTCAATCTCCGTCATTAATGGAGTTCCACAGCTCTGCCAACAGACACAAAGCTGAGCCAGCCAGTACAGCTCTGGACTTCTAAGGGCATCTGACACCTGTTACTGTTCAATCTCAGTTTGTCCCTTGAAGAATTATCCTTTATTCTGTTACCTTCCATGGAAAATACCTGAGCACACTGCCAAGCATTTTCCTCAACCTATAGAGCAACAGGTGCCAAACGCAACACCACAGACTGCACCAATGACACTGTAGGGCACTGAATGTAGTATTCTTTGTCCAATCTTCCATTTGTCCCCTGGCAGAAGAATAATTTTTCCTCCTTCCTCTTGTTCTGTTGTGCTAGCAATACAGACCCATAACCTTCTGCTGATGTTATCAGTGGTGAATAGTTAACAGTTCTTTCTGAATGCTGTTCTTTGGGCTCTTCATATTGATCCACTGTTGCTAGAGTGAGGGCTCCCTAGAAATTAATGCACATTGCCCTTGAGCAAAGGCTTGTTTTTAGCTCTCCCTGGGAATTAGTGTATGCTTATTGCTGACATCACGGCCTGTGGGGCGCCCTCACCCCCAGTCTGGCTCCAGTAGCTGGCACTTAGTCCTTGCAACACATATACATGAGATAGAGAAAGAGATCTTATTGAGATGGTTGAGAAAATATTCAGTAAGATAAAGCAGACAGCGGAGATCAGCCAGATTTGTCTACCAACTGCTTTATATGTGACCAGCTGCTTTATACCCTCTTCTGTCTAACCTCACCTCATTGATCTTCCCTGCACACCCTTCGCCTCTCACAACCCCTCATGGGTTTGTATAGCTCTATTGACTTCTGCATCCCTCCCATTCTGTTCTCTGGGGTCTTCCCTGGTTTACACCCTCATCTGTTGCAAAGCTAAGGTTAATCTCCTTGGAAGTGGTGCCTATGGTTTCTTGATATTATCATCAGTAACCATGAGTTAAGATGACTGGCAGGGTTTGTTTCTTGCCATCATTTCCATGTCTGTTTTGCTAGGCTTGTGATTCTTTCTTTGATTTTCCCTGGTTTCTCCCTTTGTTGTTAGTTTCCCAAACAACAAGAATTAGATAACCTTTCTGGAAATAAACATTCTCACATTCTCTCATGCCCTCTTTAGTCGCTGAGACCTAGCAGGTTTGGTTCTCATCAATGCCTTCATTTTCAGTCATATTTGTGTCCCTGTGTATTCTTGTTTATGGATTCCTCCTTTTCTTACAAATTCTTTTTTAAAAATTGAACTCTTGACTCTTAGAGTAACAGACTCTTTATTTTCATGCACTCTTACAGATTTTGTCTTCCAAGAGCATCACTGTATACCTGCCCTTGAAGCAGGGATCTACTGAGCCCCCCCAAGAAATTAATGCACATCTACACTTAGAGTAGGGGCATATTCAATCTTCTTTTGCAGTTCATATGTGTCTCTCTTTGAAGTAAGGTCTGACTTGGAAAAAAAATGTGACATATTTATTAATTTTGGTTGTGCTTATAAGTATGAACATATCTTTCTTCCAGGCTTGGTACTCAAACACGGTGTGGAGAAAGGACAGCTTGCTGTTGAAATACGATACATTTTCCAGCTCTTTCCCTTGCTGCCTGGGCAGTACACAGTTTTCAGGGGCTGTGCTAGACATCAGGTGCTGCTACTGATGGCATATGATCTGAACTGTTTGCTTGTGCATGGAATCTGGTGTCACTCAGCATGGTCCAAAATCTGTGCTATTCTGTAAATGGATACAAGTGCTTTCAGACCCTACAGTCTGAAACTTGTGGGTCTGAATTTGTACAGATGTGTGAAAACTCTATCTTGCAGAGAGCTGAGGGCAAAACTTGGTGGTAATTTATGCTCTATGAACCCAGTTTAGTTCCAGGAGAAGAGGAAAATGCTGGATCTTTGTGAAATCAAAGTGAAATAATGTCTTATAAAGCAGCCTTTTAACCTCAAGCTTAATTTTTAAGAGGAAACTTTGGCAATACCTCAAACATTTCTCCATTAATGCCCTCCTGGATTAATTCAGTAGGATAAGCAAATTTTATCTGATAATTTGCAAAGAGGATGCTGATAAAACTAATTAGTGAGGAAGCAAGGGAAGTAATTTATGAGGGAGTCCTGCCTAGGCAAGGATGACCTGGCATGTGCTCAGGATTGTGTAAAGGCTGGAGAACAGTAAAATAATAGCCCATATATTGTTAGGTATGTTAGTTATTCACACAGTTACTAAATATGATGGCAAAAATAAGATCTACACAGGGGGTGATTGTGCAGTGGGTGAAGGTATAATATCCAGGCAAGCTTCTTTCTGCAGTCGTTCCTGTGCAACAGCACTGAAATCAATGCAATTGCATGGCTACAACTGAGGACAGCCTTTGGCATGGCATTCTGAGGGGAGTTAAGCTAGAGGTCAGTCACACAAACAGAGCAGTTACATCACCCATATTAAATGACATTTGGAAACTTACTGCTCCAGAATCAAATGAGCAGCTCAAAAGATTCTGGTCTTCATGTCTCTTTCGCATATGTTCTTGTAATTGTGTACATGAATTAAGTGCGTAACTGTGTGTTTACATCTTACTTAAGTCAGTTAATGTCTCGAGTATAATTTGTATAAGTTAAAAGGGAAAAGCAAGTAAAGTTAAAGGTTGGAGGCTGGAATAATTTGACATGAGGGCCTTCTTGCAAGGTTGTGGTGGGTTGACCTGTGGGGCACATAAACCTCCCAGCCATTCATTCACTCACTTACCTGCAGGGACTAGGGAGAGGAACAGAAGGGCAACAGCACGAAGAACACAAGGATGATGACAACAGTGGTTTAATAAGTAAAGCAAAGTGACCCATGCAAGCAGAGCAAAACAAGGGGTTCATTCATTACTTTGCCAGGCAAATGTTTGGCCATTTCCAGAAAGAAGGTCTTGATCATGAATAACAGTTACTTTGGTAGACAAATGTTGTCACCTTCCTCTCCTGCTTCTTTCCCCAGCTTTTATAGCTGAATGTGACATTGCATGGTATGGAATAGCCCTCTGGTCAGTTTGGGTCCACTGTCTTTCTTGACTGTGTCTCCTCCTAACCCCTCATGCACAACCTCACTGGGCATGTGGATTGGGAAAGAGAAAAGCCTTAATGCTGTGCAGATACTGTTCAACAACAGCTAAAGCAGTGATGTGTTATCAACACTGCTTTGGTCACAAATCCAAAATACAGCACCATACTGGCGTTTGTGAAGAAAACTAGCTCTGTCCCAAACTGACCTAGAACAAAGGTTCATTTTTCCTTCTAAGACAATTGGTAGCATAGTGAATGCTATAGAATACTGCTGACAGATGCCTTTCATGACTCTACCAAGGCCTTTTACAGCTCTGCTCCCACTGATCCCATCACAGCTTGCCGTTTTATCCCCAGCAGCTACAAGGGCAAGGAAACAAAGGAGGTATCATTACTGACAAGCAGCTGGACAATGACACGCCTCTTCATTCCCGTATTTTGCTTTGAAGATATTTTGGTTACTTTATCATTCTGTTTACCCAAACTCAGTTAATCAAAATTCTTAATTAAATAAGGATTAGTTTTGCCCCTCAGGACTTCATAGTACTATTTCCTGGATCCAGAAGCCCAGAAGTCAATATCCCCTGGACAGCTTCCCAGCACAAAGCTTGCGGAGAGCCACACTGCAGCTTGCTGAAAGGCAGTTATACTCTGGGTTTTCACATTCATATAAGGTACAGCAGAGCTGGCTTTATAACTCTCATTTCTTATCAAGTGTTTAGAGTGTTGAAATCCCAGTATCCTCCTTATCTTGGTTAACTAAAGGTACTAAGTATATCCAAAAGTGTTTTTCCAAATTTTGTACATTGTAATGCACTTGAGTTCTAACAGACTATTTACCTGAATACTCTTTTTGTCTTTGTGTATACCTCAGCTGAAAAGAAAAGAGGTGAAGTATGTACAGTTAATGCATCCTCCACTACTTGCTTTTATAAAGCACAGATAGCTTCTGACACTGAATTTCCAATAATGTTTTGGCTGGGAGGTCCGTGCTTTGTTCTTGTTTCAATTTAAAGCACATGAGATGACTCATCAGAAACTGTTGTTGCTGAAATGCATTTGCAGTGAAATCCATTCAATTACAGTACTTTTGTTCCAGGAGATGCCATCAGTGATGTTGGGCAGATAGCCAGGACTATTTGTTGATTTCTATCAGTGTTTCCCTAGGCATACCTAGCCATATAAGTCTGTGTTTTATAAAGCCATAGTTCTTACTTCATTGGTGAGCTCCACCAATACCTACCTTCCTCACAACGTGCAAATCTCAGCCTGCCAAATAACTTTGCAGGTGTTGCACATACACTATATAAGTTACAGGAAAAAAATGTTCAGCATGTTTTATATGTATTTTCAGGTTGAATATTTGGAAGAATTTCTTCTCAGAAAGAATGGTGAGGCACTGGCACAGGCTGCCCAGGGAGGTGATGCAGTCACCATCCCTGGAGGTGTTCAAGGACAGATGTTGTACTGAGGGACGTGGTTTAGTGGGCAATATTGGTGGTAAGTGAACGGTTGGACTAGACGGTCGTTAAGGTCTTTTGCAACCTTAACAATGCTATGATTCTATTTTTCATGCTTAAAATATTCAGATAGTTTTCCTGCCCTCTCACACCTGCTACTAGATGCCTCAACAGCCACTAACCCAAAATATTAGGTGTAGAAGAAGAAAAAAAGAAGACCAGCCTCATAGGAAATGACTGTATTCAAAATGTCATTTTTAAGGAATGAGAGCCTGATATCATCAAACTTCTAACAAATACTGTATGTCCCCTTAGGAAACTCCAGCTCTGTACTTCCTTATGATGAAATGCAATTGCTGGCCTTACAGGATGATGAGATTTCAGATCTTGAAACTGTTACACTGGAAACACGTTGCTGTCTCAGAAATGAATCTTGATCTTTCTGCAGTGAAGCTGATGTAAAGAATAATTCAGTATATGGAGAACTCATGAATCTCTAAGGACAAACAGAAGACAGCTTTCTGACAGGGAGGACTTTTAAAAAGATGGGGTTTTGATCATGCCTAGGAGATTGGAATATCCAAGTAGGAAAGAATTATCAAGAAAATGTGACAAGAATCAAAGAGAATACACTACTTTTCTGCTTCACGTGCAGTGTAGCTTTCCAGTTTGATGCAGCAGTGCTCATTTTTCTTGGAAAGTTCCTGCTGTGAAAAACCTTAGGGAGTTCCTTGGCTTCTGTCCTCTGTTTCTAGGAAAGGTTCCTTGTTGAACTGTCCAGAAGGAGGAAAATAACACAGAGGTACATTGCAAAAATGCTAAGAAAAAGATTTCAAGGCAGAGCGAAGCTACTGTCTGTGAAATGCACTGATGGCAGCACTGCATTGAAATGTACAGGAGACAAACACAGGAGAGAAGTGACGTAAGTGCTTACAGAATACACTGATATTTCAGTTTACTGTCTCCCAGTTCCAGGTGATCCTTGAATGTTAACCAACTTTCTTGACCCCTTCTTCCTTCCAGAGCTTTGTCCATGGTCTTTTGCTTTGCAGATCCGTGAAGAGGCCAAAGTCCAGGGTAGTGAGATCGCTGCACATTCTCCTGTTTGGCCTTAGGATCTTGTACTACACCATTTCATGATCACAACAGCCAAGACAGTGAGCTTCACATTCCCCACCAGCCCTTCTTGATTATAACAAGGTCCAGTGTAACACTTTCCTTCATTGACTCTTCTGTCAATTGGAGAAGGAAGTTATCATACTCAATGCACTCCAGGATGCCCTGCTATGTTTGTGTGGTTGACGTCCCCCATAAGGACTAGGGCTTGTGAACATGAGGCTGATCGTATCTGTCTACAGAGAGTCTCATATGCTCAGATACTTTGTGCAAAATTGTTCATAAGTGACATAATTTCTTTTCCTGGAGATCACCCAAATGCCTGTCATAAAAATGCTTTGGTTGGGATGACACTGAGGAATGTGTAAAAAAAATATTATTCTTCATTCAAGCTGGTAAGCTTGCCTAAAGGGATTTGCAGCTATGCTGAAGGAAGGGCTGGCAGGAAGAGAGGGCTGTGTGAGAATAAGGGCAGGCAGAGAGCATAATGTACTCTGTGACAGAAAAAAAAAAATCTCTAAACAGAGAATCTCATAGGCATAGAACTTCCTGTGTTGTCCTGATGAAATGGAAGGTTTTGCAGTAAAATATGCATGAAAAGAGAAAATTGAGCTGCCACCACACTGCAAGCTGAACAGCTGTGAGTGGAGCCAATATTCCCAGCATGTGTGTACCAGGCTGAGTCCATCCCACACTCCTTTCCTCTGGCAAGTCTTTCTTCTGGGTGGCAGCAGACAGCTTTGCTGATTAAAGACTTTTCTATTCTAGGATGAGTGTCCCAAGGCCATATCCCAAAAACCTACCTGGTTTGACCTCGCTTGACTGACCCCTTTCTTGACTAAGTGAAGGAGGCTTGTTAGGCTTTGGACACTTGCTGGACCAAAAATAGTATATTTGAAAAATAATATGATCACAATTTTATTTGTGTGACTTCCTGCTTTTGAAAATAACTGGGTTATGTATTGAAGGATTTTTGTTTACTTTCTTGTGTTTTTTCCGCACCATGTCTTTGAAGCCTGATGATAAAGGAAGTAAGATACAGCTATCATTCACCAGTCTCCAAGACATAGTTATTTCAGTAAATCACTATACTGAGAGCAGCTTCAGCATAGTAAACCTATATATTCAGCATAGTAAACCATTGTAGTAAACCTTTGCTCAGATATGGACAGATGCTCATTTCTGTTGCAGCTTGATCTCTTCGAATACGGGTTTGCAGCACTATGATAGTTATAATGAGTAACTTTGGCTAAGCTAAGAGATAATAACTTGGTATGGTGAGATTACTGATCTGTTTGTAACAGCTCATACTATGTGAATATGGCAGTATAAAAAACATTTACAGTGCCAGGTCTTGTTTACTGCTGTTGTAGTCATTCTGTACACAAAAACTTGTTTATCAGCAGAACAAGCTTCTAGATTTATACCAGCTGTGTATTCATCTATGAAGCCCTGAGGACTAGAGAGATTCAAGTAAGACTCTGAGCAGTGGAGGAGGATAATTTGAAAATGAGTCCAAATTGGAAGAGATTAGAGAAAATGCTATCTAATCTGGGAAAAAGTACCACTCAGAAAAGCCAGGACACAAGCCTGATTGACCAAGAGGGATATAGTTAAGCCCTTTAATGACTGGTTCTACCAGGCACCAGGATATACAAAGCATCCCACATGTATGGGAAGACTGGCAATCAAGGGATGTATAAATGCATTACTGAAACGGCAGTGAAAAGTAAATACTGTGTGTCAATTACATCATTTTACAGGGGCTGGATTTTCTTTCCCTTTTCTTCAGACGAAAGTTTTCTCGTATATTCTTCCCTTATAAACCTTCTATGCCATAAGCTCCTTTCAAGAGATTTCAGAGCAATGTTGAATGAAAATAATCTATCTAACCTCACTTATTGCATCCCATGGATATTATCCTCTGCTGGATTTTTTTGGGTTGAAAAGGACAGCAATGGTCATCGAGTTCCAACCCCCCTGCTATGTGCAGGGTCGCCAACCACCAGACCAGGCTGCCCAGAGCCACATTCAGCCTGGCCTTGAATGCCTCCAGGGATGGGGCATCCACAGCCTCCTTGGGCAACCTGTTCCAGTGCGTCACCACCCTCTGTGTGAAAAACTTCCTCCTAATATCTAACCTAAACCTCCCCAATCTCAATTTAAACCATTCCCCCTTGTCCTATCACTATCCACCCCCATAAACAGCCGTTCCCACTCCCTTCAAGTACTGGAAGGCTGCAATGAGGTCTCCTCGGAGCCTTCTCTTCTCCAAGCTAAATAAGCCCAGTTCTCTCAACCTCTCCTCATATGACCAAACCATTCCCCCTGTCCTACCACTATCCAGTGATATCTATCCAGTGATATCTATCTATTTTTTCTCTGTGGTGCTGGTTTTAAAATTTATGTTTATTTGAAGTGTACTGTATTTCTAATAATGCAGTGTAACCAATTGTGTCCAAAGAAGGGCAACAAAGCTGTGAGGGCTCTGGAGCACAAGTCTGATGTGAACTGGGATTGTTCTGAAGAGAAGGCTCAGGGGAGACCTTATCGCTCCCTACAGCGGCCCGACAGGAGGTTGTGGCAAGGTGGGGGTCAGTCTCTTCTCCCAGAGACTAACAGAGATAGAATGAGAGGGAATGGCCTTAAGTGGTGTCAGGAGAAGTTCAGGTTGGACATTAGGACAGATTTCTTCTCAAAAAGAGCAGTGAAGCACTGGCACAGGCTGCCCAGGGAGGTGGTGCAGTTCAGGAACTGTGGAGATGTGGCACTGAGGGACGTGGTGAGTGAGTATGGTGGGATGGGCTGATGGTCAGATTAGATGATCTTAGAGTTCTTTTCCAACCTTAATGATTCAGTGATTGTATGAAATTGCTTAGGTACCAGTGAGATTATTTATGCAAGTTATCTAATGGCGTCTCGGTGCCACATGGGCTGTTTTTAAAGCCAACCGTCTGACAGGCACATATATTTAAAGAGTGGTGATAAAGCAGGTAGAGATACAGGGTATCCCCCAGTATCAGCAGCAACAGCTAAAACCAGGGCTCCATTCAGATTTTGAATAACCCAGACAGAAATTGATCTTCCCTTAGTACAAAAGGACCTCTATCCCTGGAAAGCTGCTGAGAAAGTGCCTGCACATGAAGGGCTGATGTGAGGATGTGGTGAACAGCAGCTTTGCTCCAGTTGCAACAGAGACTACAGATGCTTGGGGAGAGAAAATCATAGACCAGAATTATATTGCAAAGACACTTGGTGGTGGTGTTTGTTTTAGGTTTTTGTTGTTGTTGTTTTCAATAAATGCAAATAATCAAATCCATGTAGGCATATTTGATTATATGTATGAGAAAAGAAGAAGTAAGTTCTTATTAATTCCTGGAAGGTTTGGAAGCAGCTTTGTGACTGCAGCAGACTGTAAGGGTGAGTTTGCTGAATGTGCAATGATCAGGGATCTTCAGAAAGAGGCATGTTGTAAGGTGGTGTTTTCCAGAGCACTCAGAATAGGAGAGCAGGCAATTGAATGGAAGTAGATTGAAACAAATGTGTACTTCAGCATGATGACAGACACTCCTGGATGTGTGAGAGAGAAACTGCCAGTGAGCATGGAAACTTAAAAAGCATTGTGATGCTTATTAAAAAACTTGCCAGCCCACACAGTCTTACTTGTCTCATACACTCATCTGATGTTTCAAATACCCCTCATTCTGCCTACTCTCGTGTTCTCCTGGGCCTTGCAACTTGGCTAGGAATTTTTAATGTTTGATTACTGGATGTATCAAGAAGTAGAACAGTGCTTTTATTGCCTGATGACTGTCAACAGCTTCAGATTTAAAATTACTCTGAAGTCTGTATTAAGACCACAGATATCCAAATTACAGCGACTTTTTGTGTGCATAAATGTGGAGGTGCAGTCTCTATTAAAAAAAAGCCCATATAATATGGTTTCCTGGTTTCCCATGGGAAGGGAAGGGAAGGGAAGGGAAGGGAAGGGAAGGGAAGGGAAGGGAAGGGAAGGGAAGGGAAGGGAAGGGAAGGGAAGGGAAGGGAAGGGAAGGGAAGGGAAGGGAAGGGAAGGGAAGGGAAGGGAAGGGAAGGGAAGGGAAGGGAAGGGAAGGGAAGGGAAGGGAAGGGAAGGGAAGGGAAGGGAAGGGAAGGGAAGGGAAGGGAAGGGAAGGGAAGGGAAGGGAAGGGAAGGGAAGGGAAAGGAAGGGAAGGGAAAGGAAGGGAAAGGAAGGGAAAGGAAGGGAAAGGAAGGGAAAGGAAGGGAAGGGGGAAATGAAAGTTTTGGCCAGTGAATGATATCACTTTTATGTTTTTGACAGATAAGATGCTGTTGTCTGAGGTCCTTATAACTGTGAGCAGGAAGATTTCTGAACCTGTACCCTGCTGTGTGTTAGCACAGGGGGTAGGATGTAGCCAGCAATCATCCATTCCCCACAGAAAGTACTAAATTTCTGTGGCAAATTACTATTTGAAATTGAGTAACCTAGTAAACCCTGAAATAGGGGTATATAGTTAAGGCAGTAAAGGCCTCCCATATAGTTAAGAATAAAAAAAATCAGTGTGTTTAAACAAAGAAATAGGTTGAGAAATGGGTGGAAAATGGTGGTTGGAGGTGTGTATTTGGGAAACGGAAGAGAAAGGGGTGGGTGGGGAGGAGAGCAATCATTTTGTATTTCACTGACTGACTTCTTCATTTTCCCCACCACGAGTCATAACTTTGTTGAGCCTGTGGGCTGCACTGCTTCATCCTCTCCTTCCTCCATTTTCATCAGGGCTCAGTGGTTCACATCAGCATTGCCCCATCTCCTTTGGTTTCCTGCTGAAACTCCTAATTTCTTAATGGGAACTGCAAGCCAGAACTACGGAGAACGAGATGTACCGCCAGCAGCAGGCTATCTCCTGCTGACTCACGGGTATTGCCAACACTCTCATGCCCCTTTCCATATTCCTTCCTGCACTGTTTGGTCGTGCTGACTTGTACCAAAATTAGATCCCCTAATCTGCACAGATGGTGATGTACAGATGCAATGGTACAACAAGCCCCAAGACCGATAAACTCCAGTGCACACAGCTGTTCACTTTGTTGGCAGTGCAATCCCCCTCTGCTTAAATGAAAGCCATACACCCTACTTTTTCCCCATCCTTCCCTTATGTTTACCCTTTCTGACTGATCTGCTGTCTTTATGCTAGCCCCTGTGGCCCTCTTATTACCTCCCACTAATGGCAGTGCAATATTTTTACATGATCTTTGGCACATTCCTACCCACTTAATTGAATCCCTGTACTTTATTTCATGTATTTTCCATTTTATCTTGCCATCATTCATCATGTAATTTTTAATGGATGAATAGCTTTAACTAAGTATGCATGCAATATCCCTGTGTTCAATTCATGCTAGTTATCTGTTAAAGCAAGATCTGGAAATCTCCCAGTCTTCACCACCTCCTCTATGCTAGGCTGCAGAAACATTCTGTCAGACTTCAGTATTTCAGTAGCTCTTTAATGGGGTTCTGTGATCATATAGCTATTTATCAGCCATAGTCTCAAATTTGCTATTATTTTACTGCATAGCTGTAATAAACAACTTTTATGATTCTGGAGCCTGGATGACACCATGCAAGTCCTGCACTAAGCCACTGGGAGACTTCCTAACAGCAGGTCTGCTTCCCTCTCATTCAAACTTATAAATTGCTGTGGTCTCAGTGAATTCAATTTTGACTTCATTTTCTTCAGATGCAGCTTTCCTGATGTTACCACACTACTTCTGAAACAAGTTTAAAACAGATTTCCCAGAGGAAAATCCTGGGTGGATAGCCCAGCCCTGGAGACACTTACAGCTGGATGGGGCTCTGAGCACCAGATGGAGCTGTAGGTGCCCCTGTTCATTGCAGGGAGGTTAGTCTAAGGTAGCATTTAAGTATCCTTTCGAATCCAAATGATTCTATAAATGAAATAATTTTTGAGCTATGGCAACTGTAGTATGTGATAAATATGCACAGAAAACACAAACTATTCCTCTTCTGTTTTCCATTATCTATTGTTCTACTTACCAACCCATCTATGTGTGTTGAAGTGAATAATTTGGAGCTTTTATCTTTCTGATTATCTTTCTACATCATCATTTTTGTGCTAGACAGTACTTAAAATCAAAGAACTGGACTATTATAACGCTCAATGAAATGACTAAGGCTATATATATATATAGATATATATGTATGTATGGGGTGAATTTTGCAGTAGCATTTGGAATTTTCCACCATAGACCATGGCCTACATATTCACGTTGATGACCAGTCACTGCACAAACATGGGGAGAAAAAGCTGGTACTTGCCTCCCCAAAACAAAAGCTATGAATGGGATTCATCTCCAACTAAAAGATAAATCTAACCTGAGACTAAGCCAGTAAAAGAGAGATTAACATCCCCAGAGGACAGTTCATCCTGTTCTGAGGAGAGCTGAATCAACCACAAGGGATGACATAGGTCATTCTCTTTCCTCTTGGATAATAGATGACTAGTCTGAAGGAAACACTTGAAACCAAAATGGGTAAAGTTAGATAGACAAATTGTATCGAAAAGGCCTTGGTATCTGACATCCCTAGTGTTCACTGGTTAATATTTTTGTAAACTTCCATCTGCCAAATTCTTTTCTCCCTCTAATCCTGCAGAACTATGAAGACTCCTGATAATCAGCTTTCCTCTGTTGGTAGAGGCACAGAGCAAGACACATTAGAGAAGATCCTTATAAACACTTCTTCAAGTTACTTATTTTTTCCTGCTCCTTAAGAGTGTCCTATTAATAAAGAAGATTATATATTAAAATCATCATTCACTTGTTTGCTCCCTAATCGTAAGCATTAGCATTCTTAACAGAACTCCATAAAGTGAGGGCCATCCTGCCCTGCAGAATGGCCACCATGGGCTGTGGTTGTTTCACATGTATGCACATGGTGATTTCTCTAGCCAACAAATAAAGCAGTCTTCTAGACACTCAGGGAACAATATTTGCCCAGCTTTACATTCAGTGTGGATTTGCTGATATTTACAGAGTTTGTTAATCATGAAGGAAAGCAATATTACTTTGCAGTATCTGCACCTAAATAGTACTTCTTTCCAGCTGCGTGAGTTCATTTTTTGTCAGTATTCTGTAAGAGAAGGCTAAACAAGAGGACTGGAACTTGCATTTTGACCTTAGGGCCTTGTAAAATATTATATAAAAGATAGATATAGGCTTGTCAGAATCAATTAAGAAGCAGCGTCAAAGTTAGAAGGCTCAGTTGAGCTGGTAGCCCGCCCACACAATAGTGAGTCATATTTGCCCCATCACCAACGAAAGCATGCATGTAAGATATGCAGAGAGTGCGTCATGCACATCTAGCCAATGAGTGCAACTCCACTTCTGGACAAAATGAATGTATTCATTTCACTTTCTTAACGTCTCTGAAGACTCAAATGCCCAATGCCAGCATGCCACACTGCCATTTCAGGAACAGAAAGAAGTTACTCTTGCTCCACTCGACCAGCTCATTTATGCATAAATAAATCAGCTAAAGAAAATCAAAAGAATTTGTAGGGTTGCTGCTTCTGAGTGAATTGGCTTAAAACCATTAGCAATGCAAATGGCCCATTATTTAATATCGAGTAGAAAAAAAGAACTCTATTTAATGAGCATGCAGTGTAGAGCAGAATCTCGGGGATCTGGAGGTATGGAAACACAGTATGTGGTTGCCAGTGGTTATCAGTAAGAATAACGAAGTGCTGTCTTAGCCAACAAGCAGGGCTTGGTTCAGGTGCTGCCACAGAGACCTGTAATGCCATTTAAGATGCACAAATGTGTAGCAACCCAAGGCTGGCACAGGACCTGAAAAATGCCTGCACCCAGCAGTTTGGCAGAAGACAGCATCTCACATGCTCCTAGTTGCTGACATGTTGTTGTTCATGCTAAACTGATTCATAAACATAAGTGAAGCCTTCTCCTATAAACAAATACACGACTTTGTGCTGATTTATTTTCAGGCAGCTAGAAGCAGAACTGAACCCCAAAGGATGTGCCTTGGCTCCTTCTGTTAGGTCTGGGGGTAGTGCAGAAAGAGTGAGGTGAAGTGATAGCCCACGTGCTACAGGAGAAGCTGCTTCCAGAAGCACTGTGACCTTCAAGCAGATAGTTTTGTCCTGGTTAACTTTTCTGCAAGGATCTCACGACAGAAACTTTCTGGCAATGGAAATTTGAAAGAAAGACTAGTGGAAAAAAAAAGCAAAAGGTCATCTCCTGCCTTCCTGATCTAGTCCCACTCATCAGCAGCAATGGCATGAGTAATGAACCCGTTAACTGAAGTGCAAAGGGCATCAGAGTTTAAAAACAATTTCTTTGCTATTAATCACTGTTCCTCTTGGAAAGAAGTACTGCTTTATGGACATGACATGAACTACAGGTTAGGCTAGACAGCACACAAGCAATGTACTCAGGTAGTGTACTCAGGGAAACTAGATTGTAGTTGCTGGAGGAAATTCCACTGAGATAAGCAGAGGAAAGGATGGTCTTTTGATCAAAGTGTTAAAGTGGGTTCAATTTTTGAGTAGCTGGATTTAATTATTGATTGTGATTCCTTTTTCTTATGATCACAGGCAAGTTAAGTGGGAATTCACCTTGAGACTAAAGCATCTAATTACAGACTGTCTGTATGAGAGCTCTGGTGCCCATACTTCTGTCCCCAGCAGGAAATTTGTCCAAGTGAAATTTCTTGAGAGACCTAACACGTTTATGTAGGGTTGGCCACCTATTTCTAGTGAAGCACTTGGAAGTCAAAGGGAATCTCAGATGACCTTACACATCTGTGTTGAAATAACTAAAAAGTCTTAAGTCTAAGTTCCCATTACAATCATGGAAATAACTAATAATTACAATCAGTGAACGAACAGAACAGTGAATGGAGGCTACAAAGTAATTTAGTGGTATCTGCTATAGAGTGAGCATCACTGCTCTCTGTGCTTCTTTGATTTCTGTGGGAGTACAGACACTTAGCTCAGCTCTACGCACATACGTTTAGATGTCTGCCTCTGGAGCTGCATCCTATTTCATTTCTGTGTGTTACATTTCCCTGAGTATAGATGAGGACAGTAATTGCTGCTCTTTATCAGTGGCACTGGGGAATACGCTCATTACAACATGAGTATTGATGTCATGGTACCATGACTGCTAGGAGCATCTGAAGAACACAATTTAGGCAGCTTGTATTCGGTAAGCTCACTGTTCAAGAGTGCTCATACTTCTTATAGGATGAGATAATCGACAAGTGTCTGTAACATACATAGATCTCTGAAATTCCTTTCTTCTGAATGAATTTGATTAGGGGTGCGTCAGATAGTCTGTCAGAGAGTCAAGTCTTCCAGTTCCTCTCCAGTTTCCTGCATCTCCAGGCCTTGGCCAGTTGCACTGTGTCACACTCATTTGTGACACCACTCTAAGTTGTGGTCGGTTGGATAATGCTTCCCATACAGTCAGAGCACACAGCTTGGGAGAACTTATCCTGATGTGAAGTATAATCTACTTTTTGTTTTCATTCTGGACACGTGGTGAATAAAAAATTCAGTATGATTCTTTGTTGAAAGATTCTCTACTTTTATCCCCATAGCATGGTTCAGTCCCTTACACTAAAGGAGGAGATAGAACATGAACATTTGATATAATGATGAGATTAAGCATTTTCCCTCCTAATTGCAGTTCAATCATCTTCTATTGAAAGACTCTTGTTATTTCCTCATATTATTAAAATAACATGACAATTTTGGTAGGCCAGTTCTCAGGCAATCTACTTCTGATTTTCGTAGCTCTTTCTGTGCCTGGGTATCATAAGAAAGAGAAAGAGAAAAATAACAACAGAAAGAACCATACAATCTAAAATTTTTAAATTTTTATTCAGTGAGGTCAAAACTTTTTCCTATGTACTACATCCAGATGTGGAGCCCTCAGTACAGGGGAGACATGGAACTTTTCAGTGTATCCAAAAGAGGGCCACAGAAATGCTCCAAGGAGTGGAACACCTCTCCTATGAGGACAGGCTGAGAGAGCTGGGGCTGTTCAGCCTGAAGATAAGGAGGCTGCAGAGGGACCTGAGAGCGGCCTTTTGGTATCTAAAGGGGGGCTGTAAGAAAGAAGGGGACAGACTATTTAGCATGGTCTGTTGTGACAGGACAAGGAGAAATGGTTTCAAGCTAAAAGAAGGATGAGTTAGATTACATATAAGGAAAAAGTTTTTTACCATGAGGATGGTGAGACACTGGCACAAGTTGCCCAAAGAGGTGGTGGATGCCCCATCCTTAGAGATGTTCAATGTCAGGCTGGATGGGGCTCTGAGCACCTGATCAAGTTGTAGGTGTCCCTAGATAACCCTTAAAGGTCCCTTCCAGCTCCAATGATTCTATGACTCCATGATTCCTAGTTAGATTGCAGTCATATTGCTCCTTACTACATGTTCTTTTCAGATTTAAGCTTGCTGCCTTGCAGTAAGAATGTTGCAGTTAGCAGAAATTTTGTCTGAAATAGAGTCCACTTAAGAAAGATGGGGAGGACATCCAATGGAGAATGAAACAGACCAACAACAAGGAGATCCAAAATTTCTGTCAATCTCATTTATAATTGTATGCAGGGATATAATTGTCTCAGCTGTATAATTGTATACAGCTGAGAGATATGAGTCTTTTCAGGAAACAATTCATGCAACCTGCTTAAGAGATGAAATCAGAATGAGGTGAATTGTGATCTTGAAAGGCCTCAGTGTTGACTGTGTGGTGAAGTCACAGTGGTAACTCAAATATGAAGGCCTGCAATGTGGAGTCTTGCAGATAGTCAGACAAATCCTGCCTCTATGGACCAAGAATTTGCAATCTAAGCACAGAACAAGCAAACAGGCAAAAGGGAATACAAAAACAAAACAAAACAACAACAACAAAAAGTAACAATGCAATTAGTCATCCTTTTCTATAGAAGTATAATGGAAAATTGATCAATCCTTAATTGCTCCCATCCTTCAGTTATGGCATTGGATTTCCTAGACTCCCCTTTCTCTCAGGCATTGTTTGTCTTGTCAAGTTGTATCAATCAGTGGCAGAATTTTCCATGGAATTAGTGGGGCCTAGACCTCCCTATCAAAATTTTGGCAACATTAGCCACAAACCTAAGCATTTTGTCTCATAAGAAACCAGGTACTGATTCCACTCATCTTGAGTATCCGAAGAATAGAGTAGAATTAGAACAAAGAGAAAAGCTGGGAAAAAAAAATATCATATCAACAGTAAAATTCCAAGGGCAGCTATGTTACAGCCTACCAGGACCCATGCTTATTCATGACTAGTACTACAACTTACAACAGCACAAAGTTTTTCACAAGTTTTCTAACATATTATTTAAGTACATTAATTAATTCAGAAACAAAAACAGATTTCCTTGCTCATTTTCATCAGACCAAGTGCATTTTCTACTTATACATAAACTTCGAATGTCACTAAAGGATTTTTCATGCTAAATAATGATGTCTTGAGTAATGCTTTCTTTACTCAGACTCAACAGAAACTTTGTGGGGCTTTTATTTTGTTTCAGAGGGTACATGGAAGACACTTGATGGTCACCATGGATGACACCACATGCTTCAGTCCATGCTCCAGTCAATGAAAAGAAGGTGCAGCAGTGAGATTTTACCTTCCATATTCCTGGGAAGCATCACACTGCAACAGAGAAGAGATGTATTGTTTTTCTGATGCAAGACTGACCTAACGGTTTTGCAGTCCACAGTCCACTCCATTCGGGACCCCAATAGGACTCAGGTTGGCACAGAATGAAGAACTGTCCTGAGAGTGTGAGAAGAGTTGAAAGGATGCCTGAGCCTTGGGATGACTGCATGCAGTCTGGGAGGGTGTCTGCCAAATAGGGAAGGTAGGAAGTAGGCCAGTGTGGAAGGGCAAAAAACAACGGAGCTTTGCTGCTGAGTGCATGGTACCTCAGCTGGAATGGAAATTGTGTCACAGAATCACAGAATTGCAGGGATTGAAAAGGACCTCAAGAGATCATAAAGTCCAAGCCCCTTCTAAAGCAGGTTCCCTACAGTAGATCACACAGGTAGGTGCCCAGACATTTTCTATTGCAATTGAGTATTTCAAGATATAAAGAAAAAGATAATGCACAATTCATATTCTGTAAGGGTAAGTTCATTGTCACTGTTGATAGATTGCTGTAGTGAAATGCTTGACCTAATTAAGATCAATGTCTTAAAATGTATTTGGCATACATTGTAGTACTCCATTGCTTTTGTACTTGGGGGGCTCACATCATTTACTCAAGGAGAATCTAAAACTGTAGAAGAATAACTTTATTAAAACAGACACATGTCCTTTGAGTATTTCTTCTTCCTGCATTATCTAGAATACTGGAACTCGGAGAAATGTTCTTTTGTTCTGTGCCTTTAAGTGACATTCTTATAACTAATGATTATTTCTCTCCAAAAGCAATTATTTGTGTGTGTACATGTGATTTCTTTTTTTTCTGTGTAGGCTGAGGAAGAGCATGCTGGGCACTTGTACACTGAAAATCCTTTTGAATTTTCAGCAGTAACCATATTTCTAAAAATTACACAAGTCTGCATGCTTTTGTATGTGTGACATACTATTAATAGAATATCTGTGAGTATATTGATTCCTTCCATGTTTTCCAGTGTGTTATTCTTTATATTCATCACTTGCCTTCATACAAGACATTTGATCTTTTGTAGATAATATCAAACAGCTGTTTTCTGGTATGTTTAGTATTTTAATTCACTTAATAAATCTATTCACATTAATCATATCGTAAACATGATGGTTTAATCTTAGCAAAGCTGTCAAATGTTCAGACCATTTCTAGTGGCATTGTTGCTAGGAGGCCATAGATGCAACAACATTCTGTAAAATTAGTCATGCAAACTGATTTTTTGGCCTTATAGCATGTTAATGTGACTCTCCTGCATCTTGGATAGTGATTCAAATAAGAAAAAGGAGAAATCCCCAGATGCTTGATTTGCCATCTTCCCACTCAAGGACAGCATTTCCTGAAAGACTGTTAGGGAACACAAAGTGGGTCACATTTCGGTGGTTTCCTAATAGACTCAGGGATCTCAATAATGTGATACTGAGGAAAACCATTAACAAAATACTTACTTCAGACATAAAGGCTCTTAAGTGCTTTGTCACCAAGTTGACAGCACTGGTCATGTTTTACACTTACTGAAGTGTGTAAGTTGTGCCCTATATGTAAATAAGATTAGACCATGTGTTGGCTGTGTACATACTTTCAGACAAGCAGTTAATGTTGATTGTTTCACCTTTTGCCTTTCCTTGGCATAGCTTTCCTACATCGTCATCTCAATAGAATCATAAAGATGGCTTTGTTGTCCAGCTCTTCATTGTCATGTTCCTCTTCAGTAGTGCTGTAATAATACTGAACTATAGTTAATCAAGCTAAAACAGAAAGTCACAATGAAATTTGTGTGCCAGCTTGGATGAACTGTCTTTTCCAGTATTCAGCAGGTTCTCATCTATTCTGACACTGTCTCTTTGAAGTATATAATCGTTAATGAAGTCTGGGGGATTATTTGTTTTGTTGCATCAGCTGATCGTGTCCTGTGACTCCATTCCTGCTAAGAAGAAATGAAACCCACAGACAGTTCTGTCCTACACACTCTGACCTCTCAAAGGACACAGATGAGTCACAAGCTTATGATGTCTCGCTTCTGAACTGTCTGTTGTTCCAGCAATTGCATGGTAGAATTTGGATATTTTCCATAAGAATCAATATGTACTGGCATTCATTTCTCTGAAACCTTTTTTTCCTGACAAGATAATTACTGTTGTTAGCTATTCTGGAACATGTAATATTTTTACTGGTAATATATGGAACTTTAAGAGAACTATTTATTTTGATTGTAGAAAGGCCAAGAAAGGCTAAAATCCTCTTTGATCCTGTAGTTAATACCCACACATTGTAAAGCTATATTTATTGGCTTCGGAGTATACATATCACTTATTCAGAAATATGAGTATCTCTTCTCTGGTTTCACTGGGCCTCATGAATGTCCTGTTTGAGGGGACAACTATAATTAGTTTTATTCCTCATCTAGTATTGGACATGTCCCAGATCCAACACCTTGCAATTCTAGGACAAATAACTATGACTGTATATAGTGCCAGGTGACTTTTCTAAAGTGGTTTATGGATTTTCTTGTACACCCTTATCCTCTGTACGTGCCTTTATTTTTGGGAAGTACCTTTATTTTATAGAATGTCTATCAAATTGTTAATTCCCTTGGAGCAGAGTCAGACTTGTTTTCACTGTATCCATTCATTCAATAGAGTAGCTCACAGAGCTCCATTTATATCATGTTGTGTCCACCATAACGTAGGTGTCATAGGAGAAGTTCCTTGTGCAAAAGTAACAAGGGAGGGAAAAGGAAAACAAAATGTAAGGATAGTGTGCACTCTTTTTTATTTCTCCAAATAATCAATTATTGGAGAATAATGTAGGTAAATCCAACATAAAAAATAAGTGCCTTTTCATAAAAATAATAAACACATAGAAGTTTATATAAATTATAAAACTTTACACAAATTAATTTCATAGTCAACTGGATAATACCTTGAAACTATTATTTATTGCTTCTAAACTTCATAGGTAATGAATGAACATTTATCTGACTGTCATTTTGTATTATGTCTTTTAATAAGGTTAAGATAATACAAAAATAATACTTGGTGCTGTTCTTCATGTATTTGCCATCCTCCCACAACACCCTGAGGCTGCAATGAAGAGAACTCTGAAGTGCCTACGGTATCCAGAGAACAAGGAAACAATGGAAAAGTCCATAGCAGATATCATGCAGATGCTATCCTGAGCAGCAATACATGTACCTCATTGTTTTGCTTAGGGACACTCAGCAGCAGATCATTTCTCACTTCTTTTAGCTACAAACCCTACGTTGATAAAGATTTTGTGAATGTCAAATGTGCTGCGGTTGTTTCTCCCAGGGCTGCCAAACATTCCATCAACAAATACTGGAAACGGAGTGGCTCTGCTAGGGACAAAATACAGAATCAAATGCTGCAGAAATCTGGCAGTCCTTTTCTGACTAGAGTCCTTCATCTTCTGACAGAACTGATGACTTGGCAGTGCGCTAGACAATGTGCCATATCCCATGTGATGAAAGGACGCCAAGGATCATCCATCTCGGTGACACCAGACCTCATCCCACTGCTTCTAACCAGCTCACAGAAACTGGAGATTCAACCAATGGCTATATTTTAATGCAAGTGAACTTGAGAATATTACATATAATTTGGACAACTGCAGGGTATATGCTTACGTAAGAGAAATCAAAGGATTTGCACAAATGAATGGCTCAATAATCTCAGAGTTAATTTATAATCTGTTATTGCTTCTTAAAATAATTTACATGCAAACCCATTTGACATCAGATGTAACAGAGCATAGAGGTCACCCTGGTGTACTTCTCTGTGTGGGTTCTGCTGGAACCCTCTCCTCGTTCTGCAGAATAGTCCTGCCTTTGCTTTCAAGGGTCCTATTATGAAATAAGTCTGTAGAGTTCAACACCGAAGTTGGTCTGTTTTGGAAGACTTGGAAGAGCTATCGGCTAAGTAGACTGGTATTAACATGCCTTTCACACCTTTGGAACGTCTTAAATATTACACAGTATTGATGACGTTTTATCTATCATGACTGGAACAGAAAAGAGAGATCAAAATATCAGACTCCTGATTACAACAGAGGCTTCAGAATCATATGTCTGGTTGTGTATCTGTCCCTCTATTCATATATTGTTTGATCTAGGTAAACAAAAAGTCATTCCACTTACCATCAGAGTAAGACATTTTGGGTATAGTAACAAGAGTCATAGTAGGAATTGTTTAAGTAGGTCTTTTAGAATTGCCCTTCTTGAAGGAATCTCTTATAGAGTAAGCGGAGGCAAATGCTACACCATAGAACCAAGGACTACGTGATTCTGCAACAGAAACAGGAAGATGAGAAACCAAGAAATTAATGACTAATGGCTTATCCATACAGCATGACAGACTGAAAGCCGGGAGATTATATCATATCCACTTACATCTGCCTTGTACATGTCAAGGGAGCATTACTCACCCCACTCCTGATAGATGCAGTATATGCTATCATTTTCTGAGAGCAAACAGAAGCAGAACACCACATGCATGAATACTGTAAAATAAAACACTTATAGACACTCCCATTTATTTGCTTTGCTTGGTTTACATGGAATTAATGATTACAACCTGTGCTTGAATGATTTATTATCTAGATTTATAAAGGCTGTAACCTAAGATGCTCTCACACTTTTCTCCTAAGACACTACTATTTGTGGCTACTGTTGCAATGAGTTCTGTCGCCATCAGGTGCCAGTAAGGAGGTTAGCTCTAAGAAACTTTTAAGTTTCTGTAAGAAATTACGTTGTTTAGCTTCTTAGACTTTTTCATCAAGGATTTTGCAGAGCTCTGTAAAACCCATTTCCTCTTTCTTCTACCAAAAAAGAACATGTCTAAAATGTCAAGTCATTCCAACAGACCAATGAAGCCGTGTAATCTTAATCTCAAACCTGTAAATTACATGTACAAGTGATGGGTTACCAAATGACTACATGTAAGAGTAATGAACTATTTTTTCCTTTTTTTTTTTTTTCCTGTGATTATTACTGTACATCGAAACTCAGCAGAAGTCATTACTTCTGCTTTGGTGAAAATGTCACCAAATGATCTAAATCTAAATGATTTAGAATGTCTGTTTGCTTGCCAGAGAGTCCATGTTCATGAAAGAATTCATTGAATGCTTCTCCATCTCAAACAGATTCGAGACTTCACAGAATCACAGAATAACAGGGGTTGGAAGGGACCTCAAGGGATCATCAAGTCCAACTCCCTGCTAAAGCAGCTTCTCTACAGCAGGTCACATAGGTAGATGTCCAGACGGGTTTTGAATATCTCCATAGAAGGAGACTCCACAACCTCTCTGGACAGCCTGTTCCTGTGCTCTGTCACCCTCGGTATTGATCCAATGCACTGCAGCTGCACAAATGTGTTTCCTGTTGCAAGAAGGGGGTTAGCATATCTGTAGGGGCAATGCAACCTTATTTTGAAGGCTTATTTATTTATATAAATTCTGTGATGAGTTTCAAGCACAGCTATAAACTGAATGGTGTGCAGCTGCTTTTGTCTGTTGACAACTTCCAGCTGCCTGTAGGTCCGCAGTGGGGTATGTAGATGGTAGGTGATGGGAACTCCCTTCATCCATGGTCCTTGGGCTGCCCGTAGCATCACAGTGCAGTACAGACTGGGTGGTTTCCTCATCCTTAGCTCAGTGCCTTGCACGAGTTCAGACACTGGCTGGTTGGCGGAGGCTGTGGTGTTCTGGTTCCATGTGTGCCTGGATGTCCAGCTGCAAGGCAGAGGGGAAACAACAAAGCAGCAGCCGCCTTCTCTGCTTCCCTGTCCTACCCTACCTGCCTGGTTCTGCTCACTGGGTTGCTTTTCTGACAGCTCTAAACTCTGTAAAGTGGAGGAGAACCTGGGATAACATGAGTACTGTGCTTTAGTGCCTGTTCTAAGATGTTAAACTCCATCAGGATTGCCTGGCAACTTAAACTTCACAGCAATAGTGTCTGCACTGGTAAATAAGGCATGTTATTTATACCTTGTCACGACACTAGAGGCAGGAAAGGGTATTGCTCTGCTGTGTTTGCATGTTCCAGAAATTACATAAGACCAAGTTCTAGGAAAAAGTATTTTTTATTTACGTTCAAAGTTAGTCTGACTTGAAACTACATGTCAGACGTACATACCCAGATTTAAGAATGTTTGCTAATGTAGAGCTGTTTGCTGCAATGTATATGAAGTATGCAGCTCCTGGGATGTGTTTATTCATTTGGGTAGGAACCTCAAAATGGAAGTTTCATCCTTGGTTTCAAAACCTACACTATCTCCACTTTTCAGATAAACTGTCTCTCATTATCTTCCTCAAAATTTTATATTCTCAGTCAGAGGGATATACAAGCAAATGTAAGAAAATGTACACATCCCAGTTCTGCCTTCACATTCCCTATTCACAGAGCTGCTTTCTTCCCGTCACTTTGTGAATACCATACCTGAGTGTTTTCTCAGTCTTCCTATTATCATTCTCCCAGCGATGTGTCTTGTAGCATCAGCTACACAAAGAGAACTGGAGACACTCCAGGTCAGGCTGGACAGGGTTCTGAGCACCTGATGGAGCTGTAGGCGTCCGTGTTCATTGCAGAGGAGTTGGACTATGTGACCTTTAAGGGTCCCTTCCAACTCAAACCATTCTATGATTCTACATAGTATGCAAGAATCTATAGAGCTGTTTTGAAGTCTCGCAGTGTGGTTTGACGTAGGAAAAATGGGGTCATCTGGGGCCTAAACTTGAGATCTATCCATTATAGTGCATCCCTGCAGTCTGCATTAAAGTTTGTTTCATTTTTAATTCTTGCTTCTTCAGCCATTAATGGCTCTGTCCATCAGTTAAACCTTGCTGGAAGTCGTGGCTTCATCTTTTGGTGTGTCTAAGTCTTACATATGAAGCAGCTGTAAAAGAAGGAACATCAGAGATTACACAAGATGCCTTTCCAGTTCCCATCCCTCCCATTCTGGATGTATCTGGATTGCAATAATATAGTTCTTATAGCTATTGCTTTTGAAAAGTTCTCTCAAAGAGATGTTCGTGGTGTGGGCACAACTCCATCAGGCAACAGATCACCTTAAATCCTTGGTGTTTTTTCAGTCCTGTTCTCCTGAAGCTCCCAGCTATACTCTTTTAGTACAGGGCTCAACATATTTTTATGCTGAAAATTAACACTATCTGAAAGTTGCATAATTTCTCAGGCTTCAGTAGGTGGGTGTCCAGCTAGAAGTGTTTATGAAGCTGCACTTGGGTGTGCCACTGTCTTTCAAGTCTTTCTTACCATTCCTGTATTCTTTTTCTACTCCTTGCAGTATCTGTTCCTGTGAAGCTTTTGCTTCTGACTTGCCTGGGAGCTACTCCCTCTCTTGCTCTCATGCCACAGAATGTGACCATGTATTTCCTCCTCTGTTAAATGTTTGGATTTTTTTTCCCTTTATTTCAGCTTCTGATAAAGGAATTTGAGTCAGTGAGATATGATGGAGTTCACACCAGAAATTTTAAGGAGCGTGTCAACTCTGAACCAATTTTTCCTAGGGAATGGAGAGGAAGGAACATTGTACATATGTTGCAAAAAGGAAAACATTATTCACATAAATAAAAGATCCACTGTCTAGAAAATCATTTTGAAAATGCTGACAGCCTCAACCACAGTTACATAAATTGACAGTGTCTGACTTTGACAGAACCACAGAAGTAAGGAATCTGCTGTGCGGTATTACTCATAATTTGAGGCCTGATTAAAAGCAACCTTTGGGGAAAAAAAAATCATTGAATTCACCTTTCTAATAAGCCAATCCAATTTCCTTTAAATTTAAATCGAAAGGCGGTTTATGAAAATATATTAAATTGTCAATTATGAAAGCTGGATAATGTATTTTTTATTGAACTGCAGGTTCAATATACTTCAGATATACTTCAGTTTAAAGAAGAATGAGCTAGAATGAAGTATCTGTATTTTTCTATCCCTCAAGTTCAGAAAAGTTCTGCATCAGGTGCATGGGGTTTATGTGGCATGGCACAGCAGTGGATGAGGCCTGGAGGAGGCACAGCCCACGGATACCCCTGCAAGAGCAGCCCCAGGCCAGAGCTGCAGCATGTGAAGAGGAGCCCATGGTGGGGCAGGAGGGCTGGGGGAGCTGCTGCCTGCGGAGCTGTGCTGGAGCAGTGCTTGAAGGTGGGCCACATGAAGCAGAGTTGTGTTGGAGCAGTGATGGGAGAGCTGCAGCCTGTGGGAAGTCTGCCCAGGATCAGTTCAGGAAGGTTTGCATCCCATGGGAAGGAGCCACATGGAGCAGAGTGACCATGGAAGAACGGTAGAGAGGATTCATTACGGACTGAGAGCAGCCCCCATTGCCCATTCCTCTGAGCTTCTTGGTGGGAGGAGGTAAGAGGCAGTCGGTGGGAAAAGGATGTTTGTACTTTGCCTTTAGTTCTCATTGTTCTCATCTCTTAGCAATAGGCAGTAAATTACATTCTTATCCAAGTGCTGTGTCTGTTTTGCCCATGGTGGTAATAGGTGAGTGATTTCCTAATCATTATCTCAACCCAGAAGCTTTATCATCAAATTCTCTTCCCCTCCCTCTGAGGAGGGATAGGTAAAAAGCATGGTGACTCTTAGTTGCCCAACAGTGCTAAACCACAATGGAGATTCATTTACAATAAACAATCAATCAAACAAACAAACAAACAAATAAAGAATCCAGTTCTATTTCACAGAATCACAGAATGGCCCTGGTTGGAAGGGACCTCAAGGATCAAGTTCCAACCCCCTGCCACAGGCAGGGCCACCAACCTCCAGGTCTGGTACTAGACCAGGTTGCCCAATCCAGTCTTGAACACCTCCAGAGATGGAGCATCCACAGCCTCTCTGGGCAGCTTGTTCCAGCACCTCACCACTCTCTCTGTAATCCCCCTGACATCCAATCTAAACCTTCCTTCTTGAGCCTAAAACCATTCCCCCTTGTCCTATCACTGCCTACCCTTGTAAAAAGTTGATTCCCTTCCTGTCTATAATCTCTTAAATACTGGAAGATTGCCATGAGGTCTCCTCGCAGCCTTCTATTCTCCAGGCTGAACAAGCCCAGCTCCCTCAAACTATTTCTAACCTCATTGTGAACACACTGCTAATCTTTTCCTGTAGAGCCTAGGTGAAAGATTCTTTTAACTTGTATGCATCCCACTCCCAGCGGATTATACATGGCCCAGAGAACATTGCTGTAAGGAATGTGCATTTAATGATCTCATAACTGGTTACGTGATGGGACTGAAAGGCCATCTGCTGTTTCCTTTAAAACAGTCAAGAGCACAGGGCCCCTGGTCACCCTCTGGTGCTTAGGCATGCTAATGACGTCGCTGAATCCCTCAAGTCATTCACATATTCAGCTTCCTCAATAAAGTATTGAGTTAAAGGAAAGATTTTGATATAATCTAGTATAGAAAAGACACCTAGAATACAAAACTGCTTTTTAAAACACTAGGGCTTGAATCCAGACATTTTTATTTCAGTTTCACTGTAATTTCATTCTAGAATTAATCTTTCAAGTCCTTCAAGGCTAAGCCCTTTCCTCTAGTTCTAGAAAAATAAGTAGAATTTGTAAGGTTATGCTGTAATTCTTGTTACTTCAAGTTGTCCAGGACAGCAACATAGAATCATGGAATTGCTCAAGTTGGAAAAGACCTTAAAGATCATCAAGTTCAACCACAACCTAAGCACCACCAAACCAAAAATCAGGCGAATCACCAGCTGGTACGTAAGTCAATTAAGCTGCAACATTTTGTGCCAGCAGAGAATGAATCTAGCCTTTCTCGAGATAACAAAAATTGAGTGGGATCATCTCATAGCTCTGAATATGATACTGAGATTACAGAAGCTGTTGTTGTTTCAAATGCTAGGTGCTAAATGCCTTTTAAAACCCCTGCAAAACTGTGGATTTTCGCAATACCAAGAAGTCCAGAGACGCGCACTGGCTGAGTACCAAGACATAGTTCGTCAGATAAGTATTATTCACCTGTTAAATGGTAATTGCCGTTTTAGGTGATTGTTGGTGGATTCAATGCTACATCTCCTCTTTATATCTATTTGGCAAGCAAATTTCCCCACTTTATTTTGGGGAGAAGTATTCATTGTGATTTATTACATTTTAAACTTCATGGACAAATCATTTAGTTGTAGCTACAAATAAGCATAATGAATTTCAAGCGAGACTGAAATATTTGGCAACCTATGAAGATTCTATATGGCTTGCTGCCGTTTTTAGTTTCTGGAGTTTTAATCACTTTTTGCGTTCCAGGAAACAATAACAAAAATGTCATTATGACGTCAAAGCCCTTAGAAAGCCTAATTAAATCAACATTAAAAACAATTCCAGTGACTAATTCTGGTAAGCATCCAATGAATTCCATTGATTTTAACTGGCATCAGAATATTTTAAAAGTTAGGAGTTTCAAAAGTAAGACAATGTTTTCAACTCCTTTATCTTATTGGTTTTTGAGCCGTGCATTATTAGACAAGCATTAGGCACATTAGAGAAAAAAATAATAAAATACTGTATTGAAAAAGTTAAAATTCTGTTTTATTTTCCTTGTATGAACAGATTTAATGATTAGCCAAACGTCCAGTGCTGCTGCATTGGAGAGGGAAGACTGAATGCACATTAGGCCAGGCAAAGCTGATGAACAGCATTGTTGTGTGGAATAGGGCTGAATTCCCAGTGATGCACGAGACAGAAGAGGGTATTCAAAGCTGGTATGCAATGTTCAGAACTCACAAACCAATCCACCAGTTTCATCACTGTCTTGAGAGATGTGAGGCATGTTTCCAGCTAGCAGTCTGACTGGGCTGGTCTCTCTGTGCCCCAGCATGAGGGTACCCACACAGTCCCCATTCTCCTCTTGATACCACGGAAGGATCCAGGACTGACAAATTCTGAGGCTGTCTCGAGGATCTGGTGTGAGACTCCTGGTGTGTTCATGAGCTGCACCAGACCTGTCCTCCACTGGCAGCTGGCAGTCAGCTTTTTAGAATAGCTGCCTCATTTGGCTGCCTCAGCTGGGTGGGGTTCTTTAGGTTAATGGGCTGGTCCTGCTCTCTCAACCATCCCATGGTAATAGCCTGTTTGGAGATGTCCCTCTCCCTGGGTCGTCTGCTAGGCTTCCTCTGCCTGTCACTGATCCTCCTAGGAGACTCATGTCTGCTGTGACAGGATAAGGGGAAATGGTTTCCAACTAAAAAAGGGCAGGTTTAGACTGGATATAAGGAAACCATTTTTCACAGTAAGGATGATGAAGCACAGATTACCCAGAGAGGTGGTGGCTGCCCCATCCTTGGAGACACTCAAGATCAGACTGGACAGAGCTCTGAGTACCTGATAGAGCTGTCGGTGTTCCTGTTCACTGCAGGGGAATTGGACTAGATGGACTTTAAGGGTCCCTTCCAACTCAAACAATTCTATGCTTTTATATTCACTCTTGACTGCTCTATCATCACGTATGGGAACTCACGCTCGTAGAAAAGGAACTTTTGCTTGTAACTCAGACTGCATGCCAATGTGTGTTTCTGGAGGAGTTTGCAGCTTTTTAGGATTAATTTTGAAAGTGTGTTTAGAAAGGGAAGTCATCAACTGGTTAAAACAGCAATGGATTGGAGATTTTGAAGATGAATAATAACATGGATAAACACAAGATCTATTGCCACTTGAGATTTCCATGTGTATCCTGCCTGCTCTTCTGCTGTAATACTTTCCAGTCCCAGGTACTGATAGCTCAGACATCTATTGCCTGTCAAATAACACTCAATGCTTATATTTACAGACTCCCTAAGTGCTGAATTTTGTTCCTTAATAGAAAACTCAATATTTGAGGGTTTAGTTGAGTGAGAGCAATTACAGACTGACTTCTAGTCTTAGACACTTCTGTGCATATGTCTGCATACCTTTGGACTCCCACAGATAGAGTCGTTTTTCTAAATGTAAAGCTCTAGAACTGCTGTAGGGTACATTGGATACCCAAAGCAGGTGAGCTATCTTCCAGCAACTGAATTTCCATGCTTGTCAATACCATTGGTAGAGCCTGAATGACCACAGGGTGACTGCCTTAGAATGAAATGCTCTGCTCAGGCTCGCTTAACTATAGTGAAATGGGGCTTTGAACAGGTGTCTAATGTTATTTATCTGCTATAAGGGTGTTATTTGGAGGAGCAAACCCAAGGGAGTTTGCTGTAGAACCATTGTCAAATCTGCCAGCCCTGATCAGAAATTTTGGACATCCTCAAGAATTTCAAATAATGTTGTGTTCTGAAGCACATAAAGGAGCTGCAGACCTCTGTGAACAATAATTGAAGTATAGACATATAGCTTACAAGTATATACATCTGTATCAAAACATTCTAATTTATCACATGAGGACAACTTGAATTTAAAGATCACTTTAATTTAAAGATCTTACTTTCAAACTGAATCCCTCTCAGTTTTACTGTAACTCTGGTGTGTAAGCTTTGTGTATTTAAATGCAACACATGAGATCAGCCAAGTTGAGAAAACTGTAGAACCTAAAACAGTTCATGATGCTTAAAGTAAAAGAAAGTATTAACGGTATAGGGGATACAATGAGATTAAATTTGTGCCCATTATATTGTTATAATGAGAATCAATGACACCCAGTGTAATGAGCGGTGGTGATTGTGCGTCATGGTCACATTCTTACTAAAAGTCTGAGGAAGACAGTGAGAAATAAACCCAGTGAACTGGTGGTCTTGCATTAAGAGTCATGTCTCACTCGTTATTAACACCTGTATGAGTCATTAGACCTTAGTGAAGACAGTTTGTGAGCTTTTATTCACTATCTGAGGCAAACTGTATTGTTTGACTGTTGTTCTGTCTAGAAAACTCATTTCTACTAAAAATATGACAATAAAAAAGTAGGAAAAAAAAGAGAAAAAAGTGAAAAACATTTCTATTTGACAAAATTAAACTGCGAGTTAGACACCCTCTTCACTATGGTACATATCTGTCAGCTTAGTTAATTAGTAAGTCATGAAAGAAACTGAGCCACTCACACAAAGCTTGAATTATAATTAGCATTTGACAGGATGGACTTCAGTTCATGCACGTTTATGATAAAGCAAGTTAAGTTGTGTGAGAAGTTTTTCTTATCACAGTTTCAAGGAGTAAATGTTACTGGAGCTCTAGTTGCCAAATCACACGGAGCACAGTGAAAAAGCCTACTGACTTGTGCTAGATGTGTATTGACAGACTGCTCCTGCTCTAGTGAACCATCCTGGACATGCAGTATTCATGTGGGCATTTTATCTACTGGAGGATTTTTGCAGAGAGAGGAATGTCGTGGACTAAATGGATGCTGTGGTTTCTTTTGTGTTTGACTTCGGTTATACTGCCCTAAATTACAGAGAATGGGATTTGATGACCTTAGTTCTGTGCTCCTACATGATGGCAGAGCCTGAGCATAGGTACTGATCAATGTTTGGGCACTTGCCATAATCTCTTTTAAAACTTATGCTCTGTATCTATAACGTAGAGCACCAAAAAAGAGAGCTGGAAAATGCAAGCAGCCCCTGTGTGAGCATTCCTGAAGGCAAGAGCACACGCCATCAGTCTGACTAAAATACTTCAGGTTGAGAACTAGCTACCTCCAGAGCATGGCTGTAGCCTTTAAAGAAAGATGAACTATGCAGAGTTGTGTGTGTTGAGATGTGGTTCTCTTGAGCTATTTAAAAATCAGTTTCATAGAATCATAGAATCACCAAGTTTCGAAAAGACCTCCAAGATCAGCCAGTCCAACTGTCTGCCTGTCACCAATATTTCCCACTAAACCGTGTCCCTTAGTACAACATCTCAATGTTTCTTGAACACCTCCAGGGATGGTGAATCCACCACCTCCCTGGACAGCCCATTCCAGTACCTGACCACTTATTCAGAGAATAAATTTTGCTATTACCCAACCTGAACCTCCCCTGGATCAACTTGAAGCCATTTCCTCTAGTCCTATTGCTAGTAACAAGGGAGAAAAGGCAGATCCCCACCTCGCCACAACCACCTGTGAAAGATGGTAGCTGAACCTTTCTTTTTTTGATCTTGGCTCAAAGCTGGCTTTGTAACGAATTTTGTTGATAAGGCTTTAAATGACAACAGCAAATTATCTAGAAAACAACTGGTGAGTGTCACCATGAAACAAGAATACTTCTGCTTATGCTTCTGCAGGATTTCTATTGCCTACATCTCTACCCCAATCAAAAAGTGGTTGAGATTTGTAATAAACTGGATGGGCAAATATTTGATTTGTTGTGTCTTAATCCCTCTGTGGGGTATACATATGAGCAACATGGCCGGCACAGGGAGATAATAAGAATAGTTGCATGCCCCTGCCAACCCAGGCAGACGAGAGCCGGACGGTGAGCAGAGGCAGAGGTAAGAGGACAGGGCAGAGAGCACGGAAGGGAAGGCCTGGACCCTGGGTTGGATGGCAGGAGTTGCTGTCATGCAACAGATTGTTTATCTTCCTTCCATGTCTTTCTGCATCAGAGGCCCAGAGGAGAACATGACCAGACCACGGAACCTTCCTGTCCTCTGCTGCTCAGCTGGAGGGATGTTCCACCTTCCACAAAAACATGGATTCAAAGACATGTAATCAAATTAAAACACGGTTTTAAAACTGGTGTACTTTTGGGTATCAGCTGCTGGCAACTGTCTTGCTGATGCCATGGGCATGGCACAGCAGGCACAGTGTTGACAGTGCCCTGTGTCACACAGACATCACCAGCACAGGGAGATCATCGGAACAGCTACACCCCTCTTCCAGCCCTGGCCACCGGAGAGAAGGATGGTGAGCAGAAGCAGAGGTGAGAGGGCAGGACAGAGGGCATGGAGGGGACGGGATGGGCCCTGGGCAGGGAGCCAGTGGTGGCTGTCATACAACAGGTTTTGTGTATTCCTCCTTTGTCTTGGAGGGCCAGAGACCCAGAGGAGAGTGTCATCAGGCCATGGAAACCTCCTGGATCAGGAAGCTCAGCTGGAGAGATGTCCCACCTTCCACAAGGGCATGGACACAAAGATATGTAATCAAAATAACACCAGCCTGGTGTAATTTAGGCATCAGCCGCTGGCAAGTGCCTTGGTGATGCCATGGGCATATCATACCAAGCAGGACATTGGTAGTTCCCTGTGTCACACAGGCATGGGCGACATGGCCAGCACAGGGAAATCATAAGAAGAGCTTCAACCCTCTCCCAGCCCAGGCCAGAGGAGAACAGTATGGTAAGCAGAGTCCAAGGTGAGAGGGCAGGACAGAGGGCACGGAAGGGAAAGGCTGGGCCCTGGGGAGGGAGGAAGGGGTGTCTTTCATGCAACAGATTTTGTATCCTCCTCCTTTGTCTTGGAGGGCCAGAGACCCAGAGGAGAATATCATCATGATCATGGAAACCTCCTGGATCAGGAAGCTCAGCTGGAGAGATGTCCCACCTTCCACAAGGACATCAATACAAAGATATGTAATCAATGTAACACCAGCCTGGCTGTAATTTTTGGCATCAGCTGCTGGCAACTGTCTTGGTAATGCTGTGGGCATATGACAGCAGGCATAACATTGGCTGTTCCCTGTGTCACGCTCGCATAATGAACATGGCCAGCACAGGGAGATCATCAGAAGAGCTTTAAATCCTCTCCCAGCCCAGGCCAGAGGAGAGCAGGATGGTGAGCAGAGACCAAGGTGAGAGGGCAGGACAGAAGACATGGAATGCAAGGGCTGGGCCCTGGGCAGGGAGGCAGGCTTGTCTGTCATGCAACAGATTGTTTTTCCTCCTCCATTGTCTTAGAGGGCCAGAGGTCCAGAAGAGAACATCATCAGACCATGGAAACCTCCTGTCCTCGGTTCCTCAGCGGTAGTGTTGTTCCACCTTCTACAAAGATATCGATACAAAGATATGTAATCAGCATTACACCAGCCTGGCTGAATTTTTGGGCATCAGTTGGTGGCAACTGCCTTGCTGATGCCATGGGCATGCCACAGCAGGCACAACGTTGGCAGTTCCCTGTATCACACAGGCATGGGTGACATGGGAGACAGGGAGATGAAATGGGCATAGGGAGATCATCGGAACAGCTGCACCCCTCTCCCAGCCCAAGCTACTGGATAGCAGGATAGTGAGCAGAAGCAGAGGTGAGAGGGCAAGACAGAGGCACTGCAGGGAAGGGCTGGGCCCTGGGTACGTGTTTAAGACAGTATCTGAATCCCCTTTTTTTTCTTCTTCCTTGGCTCATCGTTTGCTTTGTGTGGTCTTTTTGGTTATAAGGCTCTAATCGTCAGCTTTGAATTATCTAGAAGGCAACTGGTGTTTGTCACCGTGCACAATACTTCTGCTTAGGATTTTAAAGATAAGCAGAAACTGGACATGAAGTCTTTTTCGGGGTCTGCTTGAAGGAGCTAACAGAATGAAAAGAAGAAAAAAAGAAACTGAGTGCCAGGGGATAAAAGGCCCCTGCTGAACTAAGTACTTGGGAAGAAATTCCCTAAGAGAAGAATCCTGTTAGGAAAGAACTCTCCTGGGGCCTAATTGCTCCAAAGTTTCCTGACTTTCTCCCTTCCCTTGCAGAGTCCGGCCAAGTTCCTCAGACTAACGGATGAACTACAAGCAATGCTGGATCCTCAGCGTTGACTATCTCTCTTGCTTTCTACAATGACAACTTGCTTTCATTTTCTATCTCTTTTCTATCACCCATCTCCCTTCCTCATCTCCCTAAGTAACTAGGATTTGTAATAAACTGGCCTGGCAAACATTTGACCCATTGTGTCTTAATCTCGCCAACAGGTATACATATATCAAAGAATCTCCTCTCACTCCTATAATTGGAGCAAGATACCACCCTTCAGGTATTTGTAAAGAGTGATAAGTTCTCCTGAGCCTCTTCTTCTTGGGATGAGAATCCCAGTTCCTTCATCCTCTCTTCATAAGACTTGTGCACCAGACCCTTCACAGTTTCATTGCCCTTCTCTGAACACACCCCAGGGCCTCAGTGTCTTTCTTGTAGTGAGGGGCCCAAAACTGAACACAGCTCTCAAGGTGCAGTTACACCTGCACTGAGTACAGAGAGATGATCACCTCCCTGCTCCTGCTGGTGGCACCATTTCTGATACAAGACAGGATGCCATTGCCCTTCTTAACTACCTGGGCACACTGCTGGCTCATGTTCATCCAAGTGTCAAGCAACACCCCCAGGTCTGTTGCTTCCACACAGTCTTCCAGCCAGTCTGCCCCAAGCCTGTAGCGTTGCCTGGGGATGTCGTGGTCAAAGGGCAGGACCTGGTACTTGGTCTTTCTGAACTTCATCCCACTGGCTTTTGTCCAGCTATCCAGTCAGTCTAGATTCCCCTGTAGTGCCCTCCTACCCACAGGCAGATCAACACTTCCTCCCAACTTGGTGTCATCTGCAAACTTACTGAGGGTGCTCAGTGCCCTCATCCAGGTCATCAACAAAGATAATACTGCACAGGACAGGCCCTAATACTGACCCCTCGGGAACCCCACTTGTGACTGGTCGCCAGCTGGATTTAACTCCAGTCACCACCACTCTCTGGGTCTGGCCCTCCAGACAGTTCTTTACCCAGCAAAGAGTGTACCTGTCCAAGCCATGGGCTGCTACCTTCTCCAGGAGAATACTATAGGAGACAGTGCCAAAGGCTTTGCTGAAGTTTAGGTAAACTACATCAACCGCCTTTCACTAATCCACCAGGCAGGTCACTCAGTAACAGGAGGAGATCAGGTTGGTCAAGCAGGACCTGCCTTTCATGAGTCCATGTAGGCTGGGCCTTATCCCCCGGCTATTCCTCACATGCCATGTGATTTCACTCAAGACAATCTGCTCCATAACATTTCCTGGCACCAAGGTCAGGCTGTTGGGCCTGTACTTCCCCAGGTCCTCCTTACAACCCTTCTTGTACATGGGGAAGGATTTCAGTAAAATTTCAGAAAGAAATTAATTTTATCAAAGAAATGCCTACTTTGTTAATTTGCAATTAATGGAACTATGAACAAGTAGTTGAAAATATCCACACTCAGTCAAATGAATCAGCCCTAAGTTTCTCTGACACTTGGTTTTCATTGTGAAAGACATTTGCCTGCCATGCTGAAGAATGACTTTATAAAAATGTAGATAAATGGAATTATACAATTTTGTTCAGCTTTATCCCAGCTTCATTGTATTTCTCACAAAGTCCTCAAGAAAAGGGTCAATAAAAGCCGTAACAATGCATAATTAAAAACTGTGATCATTTTCACAGTTTCAAAGTGAAATATTGAAGATTACATACCAAATTCCTGTAGAATTTTAACTTCTAAGAGGAGGAACTTTGTTTCACGTCTTTAAAAGGAAACATTCAATACTATCAACACTACACAAAGACTGTGTCACATTGACAGCCTTTGGAGGATAATGAGACAGCAAAGAAAGTGGAAAGTCCTCTTCGGAGTAATGGTTGAGTGACTCACTAGCACAGTGATGATACTGCAGACTAATCTTCTTTTCTCCACTGTTTAATACCCAAATAATTACAAAGAGCAAGATACTTTCTGCAAATATTCATAAATACTCCATATCACCTTACAGATATTCTGGAAGAACTGCCACTCAATGCATCAAAGAATTTGCTTGAGCTGAAGTGCAGAATTAACAGAAATACCTCCTGGCTTGTTCTCTGTGTTTATATACAGCATGCCATGTACAATCAGTTATCTGAATTTAGATTAAAGTGAGGATAAAAAAGAAAAAGAAAGAAGTTTCACTCACCTTTCATGTTATAGAAGAATCATTCTGCTCCTCAGCTTAACTCCAAGTTCTTTATCTTGAAGCTCCTTAAGGGAAGAGATTGCTCATGTTGGCCTCAGACTAACCAGTTATTCATTCTGGATGCATGGACCTCATGCAAGTTGACACTGGAAGATGGGCTTTGGGACATACAGATTTACAAACACACTGACCTATTGTAAACCTATACAAAGATCACAAGACCTTGTCTTCAGAGGATAATAAACCCACTTTTCTTAGCATTTCTCAACTATGAAATGAGAAATAATCCATGAACTATCACCCTCTGGATAAGTGTGTTGATACAAAAAAGAGGGGAAAAAAATTGTTTTAAACACATTATTTCCTTTAGCAGCATAAACTGTGTAAAGAAGTCACTGATAAGATTGTTTCATTGGAGTAGGGATTACATTCTGCAGTGCATGAAGATATACTATAGTCTACTGTCTTTAAATAAGCAACTTGAACAATTCATTATCTTGGAAAATGTAAAGAGATGTTAAATGAAATGCTCATACCCTCTACTCTTTCCAACAATTTTTAATGCAGTCTACTAATCAAACAAAATGAACTCATACACATTATGAACAGCTGTAGACATGCAAACAATATTTAATTCTGGAGGTGATTATCCTTTAAACATACCAGAGGCAAGGTTCCACTAGGCTTGGCAGCTCCTCAAACAGTACCTAAATCCCTTCTACATGTGAGATCAGCAAACCTGACTCACAAAATGTCAGTCCTCCTCATGTAAATCAAAGTTCAAGCTAATTGGTTTTCTATCCATCAGATTTACTTATACATCGTATTTCACCCTTCTGAAGCCTCTTCAGGCATAGAGCTGCTCCCCACCAAACATCAGAGGTGTTCTTCTGATGAAATTATTCATCCTTACAGAGTATGTCACTACACTGTGAACTTCACATCTTAATTATCTTTTATAACATCTGTCGTTTTCTTGTTAGCAAAACCAGGTAGAGTCTTTCATTACTTCCTCATCTCTCCTTTCTTCAATATAAGCAGGCATCTTTTGTCGCAAACCTCCTCACTAGAGACATTTAATCCCTGCTGGCAGGCATGGAGAGTGTGGTTGGGTGTTCAAATTGTCAACAGCTGTATTAGTGTCACTTCCAATTAAAGAATGCTGTAATGGCTTTGTAGTCCTTCCTCCCTCAACAGGCATGCACACTGCCATTGAATGGAGCCTCAAGGTCAACAGCAACTTCTCCAATGGTTTCCCATCCTGCACTTCCACCCTTTCCCATTTCCTAGTCTAAGGCTGACTCCTGATATAGCCTACAAATGGAACTAAATAGGAACATAGTTACAATAATGAAGCTCATAGCAGTGGCAATAAATTTTTTTGTTTTCTTTCAGAAGTGACGTACCAACGTGCACTATGTATTTCCATTCACTGCTTAATATAAGCATTCTGCTCCATATCAAGACTCCACATTTCATGCAGTGTGTCATTTCCTCTAGTCACTTTTCTTAACATCAGCATTACAGGGCACTTGAAAAATTAATTACATACTTCACATGTGTGTCTATGGGAGGACATCAATGATTTATGACTTTCTTTGATTGATATTCAAGAAATTCCACAACTTCTGCACTAGAATCCAAATTCACCTTGTTACTAAGACCTAGCTCTCTAGTAACAAACCTTAAGCATCTTCTCTTATCTTTGTTTGCCTCTCTTAATCTAGATTTTTCATTATCATACCACAGAAAGCTATCTCCAACCTCCAGTTAAAACACTTTCCTTAAAATGCAAACTCAGTTTTACTTATTGCAATTAATCAGAGTTCTTCTTCCTATTTCCCCACATCATAGTGAATGTGGAGAACAATTGTTCATTCTTTATAACAACTCGTTAAATTATCAAAATACTATTTTTATACTTGCTTCCGTGTTTTCTGTTCTTGACTAAACATACTCAATTCTTTTAGACCTTTCTTTTAGGTCCTATTATCTAGTTATTTTATTATTCTTGGAGAGAATTTTGACAGCAATAGGAATTTGTGTACATCTTATTTGGGAGGTTCAATAAGGCCAAGTGCAGGGTGCTGCACTTGGGTCAGGGCAATCCCAGGTATTTATACAAACTGGGGGAAGATCTCCTTGAGAGCAGCCCTGCGGAGAAGGACTTGGGGGTCCTGGTAGATGAGAAGCTGGACATGAGCCAGCAGTGTGCGCTTGCAACCCAGAAGGCCAACTGCGTTCTGGGCTGCATTAAGAGAGCAGTGGCCGGCAGGGAGAGGGAGGTGATTGTCCCCCTCTACTCAGCTCTTGTGAGGCCCCATCTGGAGTACTGCGTCCAGGCCTTGGGCCCCCAGTACAGGAAGGACATGGAGCTCTTGGAGTGGGTCCAGAATAGGGCCACTAAGATGATCAGAGAGCTGGAGCACCTCTCCTACTAGGAAAGGTTGAGGGAACCAGGCTTGTTTAGCCTGGAAAAAGAAAGGCTCCAGGAAGACCTCATTGCAGCCTCCTAATACTTGAAGGGAGCATGTGAACAGAAGGGGGAATGGCTGTTTACGAGGGTGGACAGTGCTAGGACAATAGGGAATGGTTTTAAACTGAGACAAGAGAGGTTTAGGCTGGATATTAGGACGAAGTTTTTCACACAGAGGTGGTGATGCACTGGAACAGGTTGCCCAAGGAGGCTGTGGATGCCCCATCCCGGGAGGCATTCAAGGCCAGGCTGGATGTGGCTCTGGGCAGCCTGGTCTGCTGGTTGGCGATCCTGCACGTAGCAGGGGGGTTGAAACTCAATGATCGTTGTGGTCCTTTTCAACCCAGGCCATTCTATGATTCTATTTTACTTAAAAAATACAGCGCTCAGACTGGATGCAGTAGTTCAGTAAGGCTTAGCTAAGCACTTACTGGACTGTGGAAATTGTTTAATACTTTCTGCTTCTGTTTATAGAATCATAGAATGGTTTGGGTTGGAAGAGACTTTAAAGATCATTTAGTTCCAACCTCTCTGTCACTGGCAGGGGCATCTTATCCTGTTGCATTGCTTAAAGCCTGTGCTGCTTTCAGCTGCAATCGTTATTTTTCTTCCTAGTAGCTGGTATAGTGCTATGTTTTGGATTTAAGATGAGAATAACGTTTATAACACACCAGTCCTTTAGTTGTCGCAGAGCAATGCTTGCACAGAGCCAAGGATATTTCATTTTCTCACACACTCTGTCAGCGAGGAACTGGGGGTGCACAAAAAGATGGCAGGGGACAGAATGAGGAAAATTAACCCAAATTGGCCAAAGGAATATTCCATAATATATGGCATCAAGCTGAATGATAAAACTATGGGGAGTTGACAAGGGGGATGCCAGTGCTTGGGCATCAGTCAATGAGTGGCAAGATACTGAGTTGTACATCGCTTGTTTTGTATACTCCTTTATCATTATTACTATTATTTTTCCATTTCTTTTCTGCCCTATTAAACTGTCTCTTTCTCAGGGCACAAGTTTTACCTTTTTTTCTGACTCTTTCCCCTGTGCCACTAGGGGCAAAGTGAATGAGTGAACAGCTATGTGTGCTAAGTTGCCTGACAGGTTAAAGCACAACAAAGCATCTTTCAACCTGACCTTGCTAATGCATGACAGAACTTACATTTCTGGAAACAACATGGCACTGTGACTCAGTTTCCCTGATAACTTGCCTATTTTCTGCAGTTCTTTTTTTATATATTTGTGCCTTTGATTTTTAGTTCATAATGGTCATTCTCCACACTTGCCTCTATTGAATTTCATCTTGTTGATTTAAAATTTTGCTCTCTACAGTCTGCTCAGATCTCTTCACTTATGGAAATTCTCAGAGGTAATTTTTAATGGTTAAGTTCTTAACGACTTCAGAATGAATATCAGCAGGTCTCAACAAATTGAATCCATCTAACTTATCTAAATGACCTTTATGTGCTCTAGCTTCTTCTGTACCTCTATTTTGTCATTAAAATTCATCTAAGTGTCTGGTCACAGTTGATGTTCTTTTTTTTTTTTTTTTTTTTTTTTTTTTGCATTGAGTCAAAGCACTGCATGCTTCAGTCATTTCTGCAGTGCCAATCACATGTGCCTCTTCAATGGTTCTTTGTTTCACTGTTTCTCCATTCAAAATACCAACAGGGGTGAAATGGAAACACTCAAAGAATCATTCCAAGTCTTTTAAATCTAGCTCTGATACCACAATGAGACACCAGCTAAAACATATTTCTCACCTCTAGTATGCTTTAAACGTAACCAAGGTCAGGTGTACAGATATATAATTATGTCTCTGTTTCTTGGCAGAGCTGTTCCCCATGCATTTTTGAGATAGAAGAGTACTTACTGGACAAAACAAGTTCCTTTTCTAATTGTTACATTGGTTCTGGTTTACTAAGGAACAGGGAGCCACACTCAACTCTCAGGTGTCCAGCTGATCACTGTAATCTTCTGTTCATAGAAAAATGTTATCCTCTAGTACTTCCATCACTTTATTACATAAGGTGTCTTTCTTTTGTTAAGGATTATTCACTCTTCCCAATCAGCCTATGTGCTTTGTCTCCAGCTATGCATTCTTTTCTGCAATTATATTGAGCTTTTGCTAAATGCTGAAGTTGGAGGTAAAGACACGGCATGAAATTTGTACTGTAGGCAAGGTATAACACTGCATGTCAGCAAAGGGATGAGTGACAACAAATGCTGTTGAAATAAGACAAGCTGGAAGGTTCAAGTGGATTAACACACTAACACAAACACAAATTCAGCTACTATTAGTAGTGTGGAAGATAATAAGCTACAGGTGAAGAAATAGGTGACTGTGAATAACCAAAATAGTATAAGTATAGAATGGTACTGAATAAAACTCTAGGGATGTATCAACTAATGAGAATTTTGATTGAAAGCTGACAGGCTATCTACTGGAAGCTAGTGAAGGAGATGAAGCTCTAATCATTCCTGAAGACTAACATAAACTACCAAAGTGGAGAAGGTTATCCTACAGTAAATCAGTGTATGATTTTCCCATGTAGACCATGAAGCCTTGAATAAGACATGGCTCACTTTGAATGCTTTACACATTTGCTATTCATGTTCAAATATAAATCTACATTTAAGGAGCTGTATTGAAAACTGGTATAACTGAGGAAATATCAGGTCTCTCAAACATAAGTACAGCATGTAGTATAAGCTACTGAAATGTAATTGCAGTGATATAAAAATGAGATTATTTTTGTTTCACTTCATCTTCTTCCTACTGTCTTTTTCACTGTTAAGATATTCCCAGTGTTGTCAGTTATTAGCATGTTTAATTTTCTGACAACCTCTTGACAATTACTTAGGAAAGACATCTCTGGAAAGAATTAACAGTGACTACTATGCTAAAGGGACAAAAGCACGACAATAAGAAAAGAGGAAAGACTGTATATTTTGGGAGAAAAATTGCCAACACAATTTCTAGCTCGTTCAAATATTTTTGTTATGAGAGTGACTCTTGTGTGTCCAGCACTCACTGTAAGTTGTTAGATTTTCTGTAAGAATGAGAATATCTTTCAGAGAAGTATTTGAATGAGAATAGACTATAGATCAATGGATAATTTCAGAAAAGCATTCATAAGGCAGGAGAAGTAAAACTTTCCAACTTGTTCTTCTGTGTAAACAAAAAAGGTAAGACTATACAAACAAGAAGAGGAAATACAGAGTGATGTTATGACGCAGGATCCTGGTATAAATAGGAAAGGCCTTCATGTAATAAAAAAGAAGATAAAACAGAATTTCACAGATAATAATTTTAGACGTTAGAATATTTCTTGTACATCAACAACTATGTATTTGGAATCTGAAAATCACACGTGCTTTTTATTCTTCTTTTCTTACGAAGATTCAACAATAAAAATCCCACTGTTTCTTCATTGGCAGAGAAGCTGATGAGAATCCAGCTCAGTCATACAAAGCACCGATGAGCCCATACAAATTAACTGGAGGGAAAGTACTTGATTTGCTGCCAGCTAAGAAGAAAACTGACCAAAAAAGTATATACAGTGGGTGATGGAAAGAACACTTGTAAAGTCATTTGTTGTGTCTTGTTGCTGTCTTGAATTATTTTGTTTATACTTTCCTATTGGCTAATTTTTCAGCTTTAAAAACCTCTCATCATCCTTGCTTTGTAATATAAATTACATCAATTTATTGTATTCCAGTTCCCTGGCATATCTAAAAGCTCGATACACTGCATAACATCTGTGAATCTAGCCGTGTCTCAGACAGTGTCAAAGGCATATCGCGCATGTTGGATCTGATAAAAATATTTGGCTGTAACTGTGTGATATATCACATGATTACAAAGCAGAGCTAACAGTTGTTCAAACTCTTCACAATGAAAGCAGAGCTATAACCTACCTATCATATGATCTCAGGAGCAGTTTTATAGTCCGTAATCTGTAATCCTACAGAGAATTTTCTATCAATTTTGATTCCTCCATTTCTTTTAAAACCTTGAAGCTGTAGTGTGTAGTCTAAGCAAATCTGCAAAACTGTGTTAAACAGTACATTTTATGGACCTGCTGTATGCTGAGAACTCACAAGAAAGTCTGATGTCCTCTGAGCTAGGAGCTCTACAACCATAGCTGCAGGATACTCTAACAGGTCACTCTAATGGGATCTACACACCATCTTCACAACACATAACAGTTTCTGTGATATTTCTTTGATGCACCTAAACTTATGATTTATTAAAAATTTCTTTCTTTTTTTAAATGTTTTTATTAGATGAGGAAGAATTTTTAAAATCCTGAAAAAGTGCTGCTTGTGTCACTTAATGACTTAACTATTGCCTGGTGAAATTACCGCAAAAAGAGAATGTTTATCAAGGTGAGCTGACTGCATACAATAACAATGAATCTGCAGTTTGAGAACACCTCGCTGGAGCAATTTTTTCTGTATTATAACTACATCCAGATTAGAAAATTCTAATAACAGAACCACAAGCAAATAAGACTCATTCCCCTGTTCACAGAGAGAATTAACACAATCCTTACCAGAGCTTTGTGATCTTTATTCTCTATTTTGCGGAAATGAAAAATGGAGAAGAATCCACATGCAGTAGAAAACTCTACCACTCCTTAGTGCCCTACCCAAACCTTTCTTTCTTATAATCATTGTCTTTTAGAATCCAGCCTCCTAACTCTTATTTATAAGGGAAGCTCCTGAAGCAGTGGTAATTGAGAAGCAATTTTCCTCTGATCCAGCTGTTGCTCAGCTACTGTCTAATCTCTGTAGCTAGTAGATGGGAAATGCGTCTTACTAAACAAACTGTAGTTGTATCCTTGTGTGAAAATGGGTATGATTAAGCAGAGGTGTCACAAGCATTCTGCTATTAATACTGATCTCTTGCCTAAAAGTAATTAGCCTATTAAAAACAAACCATCACTTAAACTTACTGAAATATATGGAAGAGACCAACTCCAGAAGTGTAGTTTGGAGCTCAGCAGGAAACAAACTCAGGAATTGAGACCTCATTGAAGTTTCTGCTCCAAGGGATTCAGATCACTTAGTAAGATTAATACTTGCCTCAAGGTAGTCAGTAACAGACAAAATAAAGCACATTCAAACAGAATACTTTTCTGGATCAGAATTGGTGCCGAAATGAAAGTATTCCACAAATACACAAAGTGATTGGAGTTGCCCATTTACTTTTTCTCTGATTTCAGTACTAAAAGCAGTTAGTTACAAGTTTTTAAAAGCGTAATTTTTTCTTTGCTTATTTTTAACTGCAAATGCTGTTTATTCTGGGCTCTGGGTCTCTGGAGTCTGGAAATCAAGGTGAAGTTTGTCTCTCCTCATTGTCAGGAGGCACAGTCAGATCAGAATACCTTCACAGAAAAGACAGGAGGCTGTCTGAACAGACTCATAGGTGACAAAAAGAAAAAAACATTCAGAACTTCAAAAAGTTTTCTTTACTAATGATGGAGACAACAGGGAACTCAAAAACCCATCTGATCATCAGAATCAAAATTTACATTTCAGGAATAAAATATTAGATTTTTTTCTCTGTGAACTCAGAACATTCACTGCTGAGTCACTGAGTCACATAAATATGGCACCTCTTTTATTTTTTTCTGATTAAGTCAGTTTTTTAACCCATCCACTGTAAACTTGATTTCATGTAATGGCACTGAAAAGGGAATAAAGAACACAATTGTATTGGGACCAATCATAATGCTACCAAAATAAGTTTTGCTGCCTTTAAAATAATAAAGAAGTAAAACATTAGAGTAATGGTAGCATGCAACAAGACAGGTGAGACTATTATTAGCACAGTCAAAAATGAAGCTAAAACATTTTTGGTGATGTGGTTCAATAGCCCATTAGGGCTAATTCAGTCTCATTTAATAATTAATAGTACAGTAACAAATTTCACTAAAACCTGTCTGCAGCAGGCTGTGAAACTGATGAAGGAATGTACCTTCAGCCATTCAGGAAAACCTATGGACAGAATAAGACAAAGCTTCCTGGCCTACTGGTCAGACAAAAGAAATTCAATTTTTTCCCACGTGTTGTACTGCTGAAGTCACACCACAACTCTTCAGATTTGCATTCCACTGAAATGGGACTTAAAGTCATCTAAAATTAACCTTCCTTTTCCATTTGCAGGCACACTGCATAAATATTAATGTGTGAAAGCATTCCATTTATAATCAGTTGCCAAAACTTGGCACTCGCACCCCCACTCATATCCTCTCTTGACAGTCCACTGCTGACCTCACGGGCAGGAAAGAAGCAAATCAGGACCCCGATGAAGACAGAAATGGCTCTTTGCTCACATCTACATCACTTTTCTTAATTCAAATGTTATCCTCTCTTTGCACATCTTCTGCTACTCAGTGTGGCCGATTCTGTTGGGATGTGCATTCCAGAGGCTAAACTAACGTCTAAATGTCCGAGAGGACACGACTGCAAAAAAGCAGCATATGGTTGTTCTGACTGTGAGACAAAGTGCACACAAGACTGAATGGCTGCCAGAAGCTTATCAGCATCTCAGTGTTGTACATCTGTCCTTGCTTCTAGGATTGAGAATGCTTTTGTAATACTATGTGGTGCTCTCGTACCAATGGACAACTAAGAGTCATCACGCTACTTTCTCACTCACCATCCTCAAAAAAACAGGGGGATGAAAATATGATGAAAAAACTCACTGGTTGAGATAATGACTGGGAGATAGCTCGCTAATTATCATTGCAAGCAAAACACACTCAGCATTAGGAGATTAATGTATTTTATTGCCTGTTGCTAAAAGACAAAAGCAATGAGAACTAAATGCAACCTACAAACACTCTTCCCTCCAACCATCCTCTTTCCTCCTCCCCACAGCTGCACTCAGTCCATTACACTTTGTTTCTGCCACTCCTCCAAGGCCACTTTCTGCCACTTAGCTGCCTCCCACAGCACGTCCACCTTCCCCAGATGATCTCGTGTGGCCTTCCCACAGCCTGCAGCTCTCCCCAGCACTTCTCCAACACAGCTCTGAACCATGGGGCCCACCCTTCAGGCACTGCTCCAGCACAGCCCCATGGTGGCAGGTCCCCGAGCGCACCTGCCCCACTATGGGCTCCTCTCTGTGTGCTGCAGCTCCAGCCCAGGGCTGCTCCTGTGGGGGTATCCATGGTCTGTGCTTCCATCAGCCCTCATCCACTGCTGCACTGTGAGCTCCTTCATGGATGCACATGGAGATCTGTTCTGTGCGGTGCCCAAGGGCTGCAGTGGGATGTTCTGCTCTTCTGTGGGCCCCTCCTGGGCTGCAGGGAACTGCTGCTCCATGCCTGGAGCACCTCCTGTCCTCCTCCTGCATTGGCCTTGGGGGCTGCAGGGACCCTTCTCCCCCATCTATCACCCCTCTCTCCCAACTGCAGTTGCAGAGCAGTTTCCCTCCCTTCAGTCTGCTCTCTCAAAGGCCCAGTGTCACTCACAGCTCAGCTCTGCCCAGCAGCAGGTCCCTGTTGGAGCAGCTGGAGCTGCTCTGCTCTGACATGGGGCACTGCTAGGCACTGCACACCTGGGCCCTGCAGCCCCTCTGCTACCACAGCCTTGCCACATGAACCTAATACATACTGATGGACCACTAAATACAGTAAGGTAACTGAGTAAATTTCCTGGAATTTCAGTGAGAAGGAGCAAAATGAAAGAAAAAGGAAAAAATATTTTCACAGGATCAGACTGTAAGCATAAAACACAGTAAGCAGTTACTGAGCACCGAAGGAGTGCAGCCTTGAGAGTGAGGAAGAAAAATGAAAACACCTCAAGGTATGAAAAAAGAAAAGTTGGTTGATTTGGTAACAGATAAGGGAAATGTCATAGGCTGAATGGATGTGTTGCAATGGGAAAGTGGATCCTGTATCCTCTCCATCCTAGTCACAGTTTTGTGAGTCCTGTCCCTCTCGTTCCCATAGCTCATGGTTAAATCATGCATAGAACTGGGCCACTGGAGAATGCCCACCATTCCAGTAGAGTTAACAGTTGATCAGGAAACAAACTGCTAGATTCTAGCACATCCAAAAATGTAATAGAGAAACCTTCAATAACCAGAGCATGCTGTGCACAATGCAGTCAAGAAAGCTGTGCTGATGGAGTAAATGCAATATTTGAATGAAGTACTAAAAAGTTTGTTGGCTTGTTTACTTGTTTGTTTATTAGTTTTAAAAAGAAGGAGCATACAGAAGAGAGGTTGAATATTCCACCAGAATGAGCCAGGACTTTGGAATTGAACACAGGATGAGAGAAACACACAATGGGCCTGAAAGGATCATTCCAAAGTCATAAAGGGTTTGCTACAACTCTTTAATAAAGAGACCTAGGAAAAGGGGATAGGAAGATCCAACCCATCCAGGCCGCAGGCTGATAATGATGATTATGCTGGGGAATCAGGAGCAGAGCAGTTACTCATCACAATATGCAGTATTGCAAAACCAGCTCTGTAATATAGACAGCCATGCAGAGAAAACCAATAGCTTGGCCAAACCTTTAACTGTAAGACTGTAGTAAAAATGGAAGGGCTAGAGATGTAAATGCAAATTGTTATCACAAAGAACTGAAGTCCCAGACAGATTGAAGCAATAACAAAAATGACAGTGCTCTTAAACAGCAATATCTCCACAAAATCAAAAATAAATGGAAAGAAAAAAGATAATAACGAACACCAACAAAGTGATATTAGTATTTAAGTAAGAGTTGGTGTTTGTACATATGTATTTGCATGTAAGAGTTGGCAGAACAGTGGTTTAGATGTGATCCTACGAAAGTAGAGAGAAGGGGGACAGGAGGAAGTTTAAATAATCAGATGTTTTGCTGAACTCAGAGGCACCTAATCAAATCATACACATTGCTACCACAATTCAGAATGGCAGGAATCCCTTATGGTGACCTGTCACAGCTGCAAGAACCTGAAAATTCCCTTCACATCCTATAGTTACCATTTTAATCATCTGAGAGACCAGTGATTGTACAAATTGTACAGGCTATAAAAATTCAGAGCTTAGCAGGTTAATATGTAACCAATACTTAAAGATTACAACAGGCTGCCCTCCAACCTTCACAAGTTATCACATCCCAAGAACAGCTAGGAAAAAGTGAATGCATCATAGAAGTTCCATTGCTCTGTCCAGATCCCAAGTACTATAGTTTAGAGTGTTAATATTAAAAGCTATTAGTGTAAATATCTTCTCAATTAAATATTTGCCCTATATAAACATGATTTTTAGAAAGGCTTTGCTGACACAAACATCTATTTTAGACATACGTATATTCAGTCTAACATTTGATTTTTTCCAGATAAGAAGAGCTTGTTACAATCCAATTTTAACTGTATTATGGGATGTGGGATAGAAATACTAAATGTACAAGTAGGCAGCACACAGTAATATTCAAGTTAGGGTTCATAGGCACTATAAATATGTGCTGAAAACTCATTGGAACAAAATAGTAAGGGTGAATTGAACTTTCAGTCCTTCTGCAGGACTTTAATTACAAAAATCAGAAAGTCCTATGACACAGCAGTGCAGGGTTACTTTTCTTTTGAACCTTTCCAATCTCACAGAACACAATATCCTACTTTGTTAAGAAGAGCGTATCTTAGTCCCAGTTATGGGAAACAAAACACTCTTATTTAAGAGTCAAGAAGAGAACATCAGGAACGGTACATCCATCAAATTCACTTCTGTACTTAATAAGAAGACACTCATGGAAACCGTGTTAAGGCATGTGAAAACTAGGAGATGACTGGGTACAGCCAACATCGCTTCAATGAGAGGAAATCATGCCTGACTGACTTGGTGGCCTGCTACAGCAAAGGGACAGCATTGGTGGATGTACCAAGGTCATATACCTTGATATGTGCAAAGTAGTCACAGTCTCATACAACATCCTTTTTACTAAATTTGAGAAACATGGATTTGATTGATGGACTGTTCAGTGGATAAGGAATTGGCTGGATGGCCACATCCAAAGAGTTGTAGTCAATGACTCATTATCCAGGTAGAGACCAGCAATGAGTGATGTCAGGGATATGTATTTAGGTGTGATGGTTTAATATCTTCATTGGTTACATGGACAGTAGGACTGACTGTACCCTCAGGAAGTTTGAAGATGACACCAAGCTGAGTGGTGCAGTTGATACTCTATAAAGGGAAGGGATATCATTCAGAGGGACCTTCTTGGGCTTGAGAGGTGGGCCTGTGCAAACCTCATGAAGTTCAACAAGCCCCACTGCAAGGTCATGCATCTGATTCAAGGCAACCTCAAACATCAGTACAGCCTGGAGAATGAATGGATTGAGAGCAGCCTTGCAGAGAAAGCCTTGGGGTACTGGTTGGTAAAAAAATCAACATGAGCCAGCCAGCAATCTGCACTTGCAGTCCCAAAAGGCTATCATATCTAGGACTACATCAAAAGAAGCATGGCCAGCAGGTGAAGGGAGATGGTTATCACACCTGAGACCCTGTGTGGAGAACTCCACAGCCCTGGGGCCATGGACCTGTTGGAATGGTCCAGAGAAGGGCCACAAAAATTCTTAAAGAACTGGAGCACCTATCCTTTGAAAAGAGGATATGAGAATTGGAGTTGTTCAGCCTGGAGACGAGAAGACTCGGGGGAGAATTTAATGTGACTTTCCAATATTTAAAGGGAAATTACAAGGAAGATGAGAAAATCTTCATCAAGGATTGTATTGATAAGGGGCAATGGTTTTAAACTAAAAGATTTAAATTAGATACCAGGAAGAAATTCTTTACTATAAGAGTGGTTAGATGTTGTAACGTTGCCCAGAGTAGCTGTGGTCGCCCCATCCCCAGAAGTGTTCAAGGCCAGACTGGATGAGGCCCTGGGCAACCTTGTCTAGTGTAAGGTGGGGCTGGAATTGGATGTCTTCAAGGTCTCTTCCATTCCATACCATTTTATGATTCTATGTTTTTTCAAGTACCCTGTTTTCAGTAACATACTTGTCAAATTTTAAACTAGAAGTAGTTTTTGCATTTGTTCCTTTCCTAACATTCATCCACAGCTTGTACCATTTCTTTGTAATGCATGCAGTCCTCACCTACTGCCAGCTAAGTTTCCCCTTATACAGCTAACTATTCTGACTTTTTCCTTTTTTTGTTAGTTTTAAACATAGTGCTATTACAGCACATTCCAAATTGTCTCCTTAGTGCTTCATCTGATGTTCTGCTTTCAGTCATATCCTCCATATCAGCAATACAAGTCTGGAAGTACTTCATTTCTTATTGAATTAATAATCATACTGAGTTAAAAAACAATTTTGAACCACTTCCACAAACATACCTCCAGGCCTTTTGTCCAGTTAATGAATTCTAGTCAGTGCATGAATAGTTAGCATCTACCATAAAGATAACTTTGTCCTCTAATGTGATTTTGTCCTTTGTGCTATGAGAGTGCCAGAAGAAAAGCATAATTATTAATGCACCCTAGATGAAAAAAGTTAGAGATTCATTCATACCTTTCTGAAACTGACACACTAAAATACTAAACTAGAGCAATAATTTCAACTTTAAGTAGAAGAATTCTGGTGCAGATGATTCAGTAAACCACATTCTGTCTCAAAGTTTTTCACAGGTGAAACTCACCCAGAATGAAGACCATCACAAGAGCATTACACCACTTCACTAGCTATAATAGTGTATTTCACTCTTAAATATTATTGTAGAATCTGAAGTAGCGTTTAGATTTTATGTTGACTTTCATTGGAGAGTGTCACATGGCTCTAAATGCATTTTCCCCAGACAGCAACTGTATCTAGAATGGCAGATAATTTAATGGGTCAGATACTGTTACTCAAGCAAGCTGATTTACCAGTGACATCGACAGTGGGATTGAGTGCACCCTCAGCAAGTGCGCGGATCACACCAAGCTGTGTGTTTTGGTCGATGTATTTGAGGGACGGGATGCCATTCAGAGAAACCTAGACAGGCTCAAGCAGTGGCTCAGATGAACCTCATGAGCCACTGTTTGAGCCTGTCTAGGTCTCATGAGGTTCAATAAATCGAAGTGCAAGATCTTGCACTTGGTTTGTGGCAAGTCCTGCTATCAGCACAAGTTGGGGGATGTAAGGACAGAGCACAGCCCTGCTGAAAAGGACTTGGGGGTACTGGTGGATGAACATGAGACAGCAGTGTGACCCTACAGCCCAGAAAGCCAACTGTATCTGGGGCTGCATCAAAAGATGTGGTCAGTAGGTCAAGGGAGGTGATGCTGCCCCTCTACTCAGCACTGGTGAGACTGCACCTGGACTACTGATGTGAAGTCCTCAGAACAGGAGAGACATGGACCTGTTGGAGCACATCCAGAGGATGGCCACAAAAATGATCCCAGAGATGGAACAACTCCCCTACGAGGACAGGCTGAGAGAGCTGGGGCTGTTCAGCCTGGAGAAGAGAAAGCTCCAGGGCATTTAAAAGCAGGCTATAAAAGGAAGGGGACAGACTCTTTAGCAGAGTCTGCTGTGGCAGAACAACGGAAGATGGTTTCCAACTTAAAAAGGGGAGATTTAGATTGGATATAAGGAAGTTTTTTACAGTAAGAGTGATGAGGCACTGGAATAGGTTGCCCAGAGAGGTGGTAGATGCCATCCTCAGAGGCATTCGAGGACCTGTTGGCCCAGGCTCTGAGCACCTGATCTAGCTCTACTGTAGATGGCCCTGTTCACTGCAGGGGAGTTGGACTAGGTGACCTTTAAGGGTCTCTTTCAACTTAAAAGATTCTATGATTCTATGAATTAATCCAAACAATAATTTTCGATTTACATAATAATTTGTTGTTCTGTCTCTAAAGCCTGAAAGATGTGATCTATCTTATGCTGTGACTGAACAGTACCATACCACCACCTATTATCAACTGTGAAAAGGCAGACTGTTGCCTCTGAATCATACGGTAACAGTGAAAAAACAAATCCAGTTAAGCATATTATTTGGTCAGTGTGAAGCTGGTTGTCAGATAATGATCTGTTCTAGTCAATCATCAAGTCTGGCTTGGTTTGTATTCCTACCAGTCCATCATGTTCCTGTCCCAATAACAGTCTTTGTTTCCCTGGCTGGGGGAACAAAATGGATATAGCACCTGGTAGCCTAGATGGAATAACCCTAAGCAACAGCCCACATGTAACCTGAACTCCCTAAGCAAACGGGTTTTATGATAATCAAGCCTCCTATTAACACACCTGTCCTTTTGTTAGTATTTCTCAATCACTTTCAAACCTTTGCTAAATTACACTAGATTTGGGTGTGGTTTAAAGCCTCAAGGTTACTGTACTCAAAGAGGCTTTGTGAATATCAGTAGCTAGTTAGAAGAGTCAGAATTCCACTCTTCTGAGGAAGAGGCAGTTATAACTCAGTGCCTTGTACATGTTGTGTCAGCCACCTGCTCAGTCTGCATACACACTGCCAGACCAATCTGAATGTCTGAAAGCCACGGGAAATCCTGTCTGCAATGACAAATGGACAGAGAACAGGGAAAGGATCTGTTGACATAAGAGCTATTCTCAGAAGTTCATGGGATATGAAATGGTTAACTACAGGAAAGATAGTAGAAAAGCAGAGTTAGGAACAGCCTTGGAGTTTTGCATTAAAATTTAGAAGGAGAGGAATTGGTAATGCTATTCTTGCATCTCACCATTTCTTTTTATCTGTAATTTTAACAACATAAAATGTGACGTGGATGATTTTCTCAATGGAAACAGCAGCTAATCTCCTGCTGAATTTCTTAGCTGATGCTTCACCCTGCATAACAGGTCCACTTAAAAATACTGGTGAATGATATTAAGGGTATTGACAAGAAAATTAACAGGATGTTAGTCCCATAGAAACTCCCCATATTCTTCAAATGGTGGAAATCAGCACCCATTGCTTTCTGACGAAGATAAAAACCCAACGTTGTGTTGTTTTGTTGTTTTTTTTTTTTAATGTGTGTGTTTTTTGCTAGTTTTTCTTTTACATTTTATCCTTGAGAATGAAGATGAAACTTTCAGCTGGCACCTTAAAAAAATCAATAAGGATTTATGGACAGGGTATTTCCTAGGGATTAAAAAGTCTTTGAAATCAATGGCCCTAAGCTGCAACTGAAACCCTTAATCCTCAGGAAATATCCTGCACCTCAGTACACATTTCTGACATCAGCATACAGTTCAAATGCTTACTTTTTGTTCTAAACAATAAATCTTTAAATAAAATCTTAAATAAAAATACTGTTGCTTTCCTCAATTCAGTACCTGATTAAAATGTTGCAGGAAATTTATCTTCTTATTTATTCTTGTAGTTTGGGAGATCTGGATCAAACAACTCACTGAAATTTTATCCAGCTGGATTACAGCATGAATTGAAGGTGTAAACTTGCTGCCCGATAGCCAAAAAGGAGTCTCTCACACACCAAGAAAGACCACTGTTACATTCCATTCTCTCAGCTGATACCTTGATATCATGACAGAGCTCAAAGCAGCACAATTCATCCCGCCTTTGGGATAACATTGGTGGAAAGAGGTTGTGAAAGATGGAAGTTGTCCTTTTTCACGAAACACAAAAAATTAAAAAAAAAAAAAGTTGTGTTTAAGTTGTGACCTAGTTTGATTCACCAAACACAGTTCTTCCTTTGTTGGAAATTTCAGTTCTTCTTGAACTCATGGTCAACCTTGTGAAGCAAATCATCTGTTACTGCTGGTATTGGCAGAGAACTACAGCCTATTTTTAAAGCAGCTTTGGTCATCCATGACTGCTCTGCATTAACTTATGCAGAATACAATAAGCTGCATAGCAAAATTAAATACATTTTAAATCATTAACTAAGTAATTCTCAATTCCCTCTTGCAACATACATAACAGTGTTTCCTTAGCCCAATTTCAATGTGAAAAAAAGAGAAAAAATAATGAAATTAGTAAGCCCCAGCACTGTGGTAAATCTGTGGGACACTCACCACTAAGACTTCAGAACCTCCTGATTGCCAAGGCAAAGCTCTCTTCCCAGCCCATTTTGGCCTTCAAGCCAATAAAACTAGCAGCTGCTTGCAAAACAAGCTGAAGGATAGAGATAACAACTTCTGAATGCTACATGAGCAAGGGATTATGGTAGCTCCTTTAGTAATATAAACCAATTGTTTTCTTCTGGCTCTGTTTGTCACCTTAAATGGGATTAGTCAAAGAGTTATGTGGGATTGTGGAATTAGCCTTTCAACCCTGAAAAATATAAGTTCAAATATAGGAATGGGTCAGGAATGAAAATCAGTTTCTTCCATGCCAGACTAGTACTTTCATGTTGGCAAAGCACCACACAAATTGGCAGAAGAGTGCCAAGAGTGGAATAGTAACAGTAGCTTGTATACCAGCATACAGAAAAAGTATATATATATATATATGCTTACACTAAACAATACGGAAAGTAGAATAGGTGGCATGTTTAGAGATCAGATGGCTTTGAAATGTTGACACTGAATCAGAATCAAGAGAACAAGGTTTTGTTTCAGCCCTGCTAAAGCTATAACTCCTTAGAGTAATCTTCAGCAAGAAGGACTTAAATCTTTAAACACCTAGCAGTGAAGTATCTAGTCTAAGCTGGTCATAAAAGCTTGTCTACAGTTTCTGCAGAAAGACAGGCACAAGGTTATGCATTCCAGATATTCAGTGATGACAGAACATGCACCATCCTTTGGAAGCACATCTCTTTCTCTCCGACTCTCTCTCTCCTTCTGTCTCCCCACTCTGTTACAGCTCTCTCACAGCTCTCTCAACTGACACATAGACAAGACAGATGACAACCTACTACTAAATAGCTAAAGAGAAATGAGATGTATCCTTCACTCTCCACTTTGTTTTACCCAATTTATTTAGATTGAAGTTTTGAAACCAGAAACTCTATTGACAGCTCATGACATAAGGATTCTGTTATGGGCCATGGAAGATCTGAAAGAAATACCAATAAATTATTGAAAATTAGATGACATCTCATTTTATGAGCAATTTCTGGCAGGTATAAAAATGGGTTGGAAAATTATGGACAACAAAATGAACCTTTCCCCACTAGCACTTTGATTTGTGTCTAAAAATATTAACATTGTGCATTGAAAAAATGAAATTTGCACTGGAAATACAAGTAAATCTCTGTTTCTGCAAAGACAAGGCTCTCCTTTCTTAAAGAAGATACAAATTTTTCTGTACAGGCTCTCAGTAAATCAGCAGTGAAAGAAAACAGGGATTCATTTAAACAGTGGTACTGGGACTTGAACTAGTTCAAACATGTACAGACAAAAATTAAACAAAACAAAACAAAACAAAAAAAACCAAAATTGGATAGTATGGAAGTGGTGCAGGAGCCCAAACTCCAGTATCAGCCGCAGCATACACTGTGAAAATGGTCAACTCAAGCTGATATAATTAGTAGTAGGAACTGGGCATTTTAGCTCTAAGTGCCCTTTGGTCTTGTTGAAACGTGTGATAACATAACAAGCATAGCAGAGACAATTTCTTCTGCTACTCAAAATTCAAGAGATGTTGCTCGTAGGAACTTCTGTCTTCTGAAATTTCATTCCTGTTCACGAAGAGTTTTTATTTCTGCAACCAATTAGAGATAAGTCCCTTCAAAAAATCAAATCAACAAAACACAGAAAACAAAGAGCACAAAGGTATCTCTAGGAAGCAGCCACTTGTCTTCAGACAGGGAAAAAAACAGCAAACAAGAGAGCACAGTCTCTGGCCGCAGAATGATACATGGAATATTTTTTATTGTTCCACCATCCAGGCAATTCCCAGCCTTGGCCTGCGGCTCAAATACAGTTTGATTTAGGAGATGCTTAGGATTGCTTTCAGAAATAAACACAAAACATAATTACTTTTCCTAGACTAAGAATTAGAAGAGAAAATCCCCAAACTTTCTTTGACATGGAGTGCTTTCTTCCATTAGTCATTCCATATTAACTGTAACAATCAATATGTTTAAAGATATATTACACTTTAGAAGAGAATTCAGTTAATTTGAAATGAGGTTATTAAAATGCTAAATAGGAATATCCACTGTGTATTAAAGGCAGTTTAAGCAACCATTCAAAAAAGCAAATCAGACTTGTTATAACTTATCCTTGTATAGGTAACCCTAAATAAGAACTCCAACTTATGTTACTTATAAAAATGAAGAAAGTGAGAATTCAGATCAGATGAAGAACCTGTTTTTCAGAGACTGCAGAGGCATTTGATTCCTACCTACCTGTTTTTGCACTGTCAAATGCCACGGCAATGACAAAGGACAGACTGTTATTACAAAGCCAGCAACACTTATTTTATTTCACATTTTGCAACTGGTTCACACTTGAAGCCAGGTTCAGACCATAGCGTTCTAATTTTTCTCTCAATCACTTGGCAAACTATGAGGAGCTATAAAACAAAATGAGCAATGATATATAACAATTGTGTGTGGCAGGGAAAAATACAAAGCACTATTCTTGGGTGGACAAACTTAATACCTGGAGAATGCCAGGAGTAAAGTCCATCTTTAAAAGTCACATTTATGCTCAGGGATAGTTTAAGCATTTAACAGTTAAAGATAAATTCTGTAGTAGTAACACATGGATAACAAAATGGTACATTTCTCCTAAAAGCACTTATATAGAACCTGGAAAAATGCCCAGAAAGAGCCCGAGGCATGTAAACCAATGATAATATTTGTATGTTCTCCAAAATAAGACAGTGCCTGTACTGCCTCATCAGTAAGACTAGAGTGGTGCATAGACAATAGGCACTGATGATAACAACTTTCTGAAAAAGTAAATTGGACTAGAGGTAGATAAGGGGAGACACTATAATGCAACAATTCCTTTTACAGGAAGACTACTATTCACTGGAGAAAAAAAAAAATGGCACTGATGAATACAGAAAATAGGCATTTCCTTGGATAAATTTCCTTTTACATTTCTGAAGGAAGGAAAAGAAAAATCAAGTAAACTGCTGCTTACTCAAGAAAGTCTGTTCTGTCAAGTGTGCAATTACTTTCCTCTAGCAATGATAGAACTGCAAAATAACTATTCAGAAGTGATGCTTCTCAGCAGATAGTCCTTCTCTGGTTCAATCCATGAAGCCATGATAACTCCATCTGTATTTTAAAAAGGATCCTGATGCTTTACATACCTTATACTGCCTACATTAAGTAGAAAATATCTGAGATACATATTGTTTAAAATCACTGCAAATAAGACTGGTGTAAAAATCTACATGAGCACTATTATCTTGGTTCCAACCAAGACTACATTTAGCAATACATTTAATCAAACAGCAATAGAATATTTTAAATTGGAAAAAAAAAAAGTCTGCAGAATAATTTGTAGTATTTTAAGTAAAGCAGGGCACACTTGTGTAGAGGTAAGTCTCAAAGAAGCAGTGTGCCATAACACATTATGTGCTGTTAGAAGAGGCAGAAGCTTGCCCCCTGGTTTTTGCAAATTAACAAAGGCAGGCTATCTCAAGATCCAATTCCTGAAAAATGATAGGGCATACCTCTTCCTGTGTGATGAGAGAACACAAAGAGGCAGAATGCAGCTATCCTGTAGCCTCTTCTGCAGATGTAGCTTCAACATCATTCTCAAAACTGGGGCAAAACCTGGAAGGAGAAGGATCCAATTGCCCTGAAAATGATATAAAGTAGGACACAAGATGCTTCTCAGTTATGTTTCCTGTGAGCAGCCCTAATTGTCAGCACATGCTGATAACAATCACTGATACACTGTTAGTGGTGCCTGGTAACTGTGCCAGCCATGCTGGAAGCCAGGCATGAAGGCATGCAGGTCTGCCCTCCTTTGTCCCAAACATCTGATTTTTACTATTTATTTTATGCAAATGAGCATATGGCATCTGCCACTGGGGGAGCTCAAATCAAACTACACATTTCAAACTTGATCTCCAATAGACGTCAATCCATGCCCCACCGTTTACTCTTGGACCTTGAAAGGAGACATATCTGAGATGTACGTTTTCCAAAGCTTTCATTGGTTTGGAGCTGTCACACTGCATGTGCCACCTGTAACTTTTGCAGGCATTGCCACCTGCAGGCATTGTCCTTAGTTTTAATCTCACAGACTTTTGTTCAAATGCAAAGAACAAGGGTAACCCAGATGTATCACCTTTATTAATTATAGGCAAAGCTAGTCTTGTTAGTTAAACAGGACTGCTTTATCTTCATAATGTGAATTTCCCAGGCTATCGTGCATGTCATTAATCATATATGCACCAATTTCTTTCATGGTGGGAGGGGCAGGAGTCTCACACAGCACCTTCAAGACAAGATGGCCTCATATTGACAGAGGAGTGGAGATTATAGATCAAGAGACCTGTGAGCCCAACACTGCCAGTTCTCATGCTTCAATGCTTGAGTAAGTTTCGGTGTTCCTACTGCACATCAGCGAGTATAGGAATATATAAGAAAAGTCTAGGTCAAATTTGACATTTTAATATTAAATATAGAGAAATCATATTCAGCAATGCCTGGACCGTTTGGAGAGCTGAGCACAGAGAAACCTGATGAGCTTCAACAAGAGAAAGTACAGAGTCCTACACCTGGGGAGGAATGACCACATATATCAGTACAGGTTAGGGGCTCACCTACTGGAGAGGAGCTTTCAGAGAAGGACCTGGGTATCCTGATGGACCACAGGTTGGCCATGAGCCAGCAGTATGCCCTGATGGCCAATGTCAGTGTATCCTTAGGTGCGCCAAGAAGAGTGTGGCAAGCAGGTCGGGGGAGGTGATCCTCCCCCCCTGTTCTGCCCTGGTGAGGCCACATCTGGAGTGCTGTGTCCAGTTCTGGGCTCCCCAGTTCAAGAAAGGGAACTTCTAGAGGGAGTCCAATGGAGGGCAACAGCGATGATGAGGGGCCCGGAGCATCTCCGGCATGAAGAAAGACTGAGATCTGGGACTGTTCTGCCTGGTGAAGGCTAAGAAAGGATGTAATTGTATTTATATTGAAAGCACAGGAGTCAAGAGAACGGGGCCAGGCTCTTCAGTGCTGTGCAGTCACAGAGCAAGGGGCAATGGGCACACACTGGAACACAAGAAGTTTCATATAAAAACAAGGAAGAATTTACTGTGAGGATGAGAGCAGAGGAACAGGCAGCCCAGAGTGGTTGTGGAGTCTCCGACTCTGCAGATATTCAATACCCGACTGGACACTTTCCTGTACAACCTGCTGTAGGGAACCTGCTATAGCAGGGTGTTGGATTCGATGATCTCCAGAGTTCACTTCCAGCCCCCGTGGTTCTGCAGTTCTGTATCCTTACAGCTTACTGCACGTAGCAATGGAGCACGGAAATCACAGTCACCGGGGGAAAACCCGCCTGGGGGAGCTGAGCCCGGAGGCGATGGCCAGATGGGCTCAGTGAAGAGAACGGGGCTCCCCAGCCTTGAGCTGACAGCCACACATGGCACGGGGTAAAAACCCGCCGCGGAGAGCGGAGATCAACCTCAGCGGAGGCTGAGGGAACCGGGGCTGGGCGAAGCGAGCGGGGCTCTCAGCCTCCCGCCGGGGTTAATGAGCACGGCCACCTCCGCTCGCTGCCGCCTCACAGCCCCTACCCCGAGCGGTGCTCACTGTCCACTCTCCGGACCTCACAACGGGGCGCCGCCCCCGCCCTCAGCGACCGCCGCGCGCCGTGGGCGTATCCCAGGTGAAGCGCCGGCCCCCGGGCCGTGCCCAGCCCCCTCGGGGCTCCTCTTAGCCCCGCCCCCGGCCCTCCCCGGCGGCTCCGGCGGGGAGCGGGAGGGGCAGCGCGAGCGGCGGGGCCGTTAAAAGCCTTCCCGCCCGCCCGCACGTTCAGTTAGTGGGGCCGCCGCGCGGCTGGCGGGCGTCAGCGATGCTGGAGAATGGATCTCTGAGGAACTGCTGCGAGCCGGGCGGGAGGGGTCACTTCGGCTCGGCGGAGCGGGAGGCGGCGGCTGGAGGCGCCCCGCGGCCCGCCTGGGTGGTGACGGCTCTCTCCAGCGTGCTGATCTTCACCACCGTGGTGGACATTTTGGGCAACCTGCTGGTCATCGTGTCCGTCTTCAAGAACCGCAAGCTCAGGAACTCAGGTAAGGCAGAAACGGGAACCCGGAGCCGAGCGGGCGCCCTGTCCTGAGAGGAGGAGCCCGCCTGGGGGGAGCGGGCGGCCTGGAACGTCCCCTTCTGTCCCTGTGCGGGACCTCCGGGCGCTCAGTGCTCTGTGGGTCCCTCCGGGCTGTGCTCTAGCAAGAGGAGTGCAGGTCTTGTCATTACATGGCTCTTAATGAGGCATTGTGCGCTCCTTGTGGAGCTGCTGCTGCTTCGGGGAGGGGGGGTCGATGTCTCGTTTTAAGCAGTGCTCAAAAAGTACAGGAGGAAGAAGTTACTTGCCCGGAGCACTGAGGTGAGGTGTGTGGGGAAGTGCAGCTCCGGCTCCGGACTGCCCATCGGAGTTCGCTGTGGTCCCTCACGACGTCGTTGTTCTCTTCTCTGTTCATGTGTCCCTCAACCGAAATAAAGTGTTTTCCTTCTTTTTGATTCATGTCTATAGTTGTTTTCTTTTTTCCTTTATGTGCTGAAAAGTGGCTTTGTGTGCTTTGTGGAACTTTTCATCTCTGCTGGGCAGCTTACACCTGCCTCCAACCACAACACTGCCAATCATACCCCTCGGGTTTCCCTTTCCCCCTCCGACTTGTTCTGTCGGATCCACACATGGGGCTGTGACCCCGAGGTGCCCACAGCTCCCTGGGTGGGCTCTCTGAGCCATTCTGAAACAGGTTCTGGGAAAAAGACCTCATTCTGTGCTGTATGCCCGTCTTCTGGGTGGCAGAACCTTGCTTGAGAGCTGTGAAGCCAGATGCATAACTGCATCATCTTGCATCTGTCCAACCTCATGTGTAACAGAATGGTGCTGCCTTATGGAGGGGAGGAGGAGGAACTGGGTGCTTGAATTTCCCAGTGCTTTTTTTTTTTTTTTTTTTTTTTTTTGATCACAGTTCCTTCCGAATTCCACGTGCGGTGTTTCAGCAGCTCCTACTAATTGGAACTATGCACTCATTCGCCCTTGTTTTAAATTACATGATGTTTAAGAATATCATTTCAAAGGAATGAGATCTCTTCCCTGGGGAAGAAATGGGAAAGGAGCTGCTGTAAGCACTGGTTGCGGTGTTTCATCTGGTACTTAAACTGCATGTTCTAGAGAACTGAGCTGTTATCGAGAGCAGCAGAGCAGTACCGAGGTGATGACAGCAATGCCCGGTGCTAAGCTGGATAAGGGAGCACCTTCCAGAGCTTCCCTTCCCCCGGTCCGGGCTCGGGGAGGCTCACGATGGAAAGCACAGCCGGTCCCAGCCATCAACTCCCGGCCGAAAGGGGAGCAAGAGGCGGGTTTCCTCCAGACTGCTTCCTTCAGTCAATGACAGCAGAGGGAGGAGTTGGACTGGAAGAGTTCGGTGCTTGGAAGAATAAGCTTCAAGATGCTGATTAAAGTGCTCCATGGTGTCTGAAGGCTGATGAAATAAGACACAGTTTTCTTATCTAATCCAAATATATACTAGTTTATCTCCTTTTAGTGACATCCTTAATGTGGTATCACTGACCCTGTCTCATTGATCTCTTAATCTTTGATAAATATCCTGGAGAACAGCAGGGAGTTCCTTCAGCGTAGTCTTCATAAAGTTAAATACCTTAAAATTGCCGGTCTCCAGCTTGCCATCAGGGAGGGATGTGTCTTGGGGATAAAGCTGAAAGGAGATAGGTTGATAAATGTACTCAGAAAATTGTGTAAGTAGTGAGCAGAGACAGCGAACAGTGCTGCTGGTGGAGTGGTGGAGAGAATGGGGAAGTGGTGGAGAGCTGAGGCAGTGCTCAGGAGCCCTCAGACAAGGAAAGATGTACTAATGAGTGGACCTAGGCCTGCTCCTTTCTGAGCTAACTAGAAACATGTCAGTACTGGCAGGAGGTGGGGATGTGTGAAAAAAATGGAATAGTTAGGGGAAAAAGACATGCAGCAAATTAGACTTGTAATAAGCAATGTCAGAGAAAGACAAGGTGAAACCAGTGGAAAGTCTGTGGCAGCAGAGAGAGGGTCTTGGTGACTGAAAGAAGAAGGAGTGAATCCTTGATTCTCCCTTGAAGTAGCTAATGAGAGAGATTCTTCAGGAGGGGTGAGAGTAGGGATCATTCAACTAAGCCACTGGTTTATTAAGAAATAAATTAAGCAGCTCTTATCGTTTCTATGGTACAAATAGTAATCCTCCATTCAGAGGGCAAACCAAGGCTTTCTCATATTTTCAGGATTTATCAATGCTGTTCTGTTCAGTGATTTACAAAGAAATCTGATTATTGCGAACGATTTAATTACACATCACTCTTCGGAAAGCCTGGTCAAAAGCAAATCTATTTTTCATGCTGATATATAGCATGAGACACAGAATGGAGTGGAATAAGATGACCTGTTAACCTTTAGGTTGCTAAATGTTATGCTCAGCAGAAGAGAAATGGAGAATGGTTAGGACTGATGTTCTTAGAGTTTGCTCATTCAGTTCTTGAACAGTGGGAATGTTGCCAGCCATACAGTGGAAAGACTGTTTCATGGCACACAGAAGCTTCTTTCCTACATCTAGATTTGTTTTTGGAGGAGGAGGGGGAGAATTTGTGCACGCTTTTCCAAGTAGTGCATAGTATAATTGGTATGAATCAACATGCTTGTCTTCTTACATAACTGCACCCAGCCTTTTTGTGAGAGGCTGAGCAATTTCTGATCTCTAAAAGTGACTGAATTTACAGAAATTAATGCTTTTATAATTTCTAATTTTAGAGAGGAAGTAACTTAGTCCAACACACTAGAAAATGAAAAAAAACTTTGTATGTCAGAATGAAATAAATTAGCCTGTCTCTCCATTTGACACTGTGTACTGAATTTTCAAAAGTGACTATTGATTTTGTGTCTTCATTTAAGTATGCCCAATTGGAGGCAGCTTTTAAAGCACTAAACTTTTCCAGTGCTAAAGTTCATGTACGCTAAATAGTCACTGCTGAGTGGTCAAGCGTCCTGAAGATGTATCCAGTCACTGAAAATCACTAGATGCTTTTAAGAATTTAGGCATACTTCTGTATAGGCATAGCTCTAACCACAACATTATAGCTGGTGTAAGAGCCCAACATGATAGAATTCAGAAGGTAGGAAATGACAAGGCATCTCTTGTGGGAAGGGGATAGAGCAACCCATTTGTATTTCATTGGCCTTACAACTGGTGCAAAATCAGTGGGAGATGAGAATGAGACACATTAACTCAAATATCATTTCAAATAGTAGTGAAGATTTTGAGACCCTTTGAGTTCAGCAGAAGGCCTAATATTAACCTTGGTGCACTGCCAAAGAATGCATTAGCAGAAAGTGATATTTCCAGTGCATTTTGTCAACTCACTTTAATCTCTTCCTGTACTACTTTCCTTTTTATATGTAACAACTAGCACAGCAGAATAAGAGTGATACCCTTTCAAATGGCAAAGTGCTGTTACAATACAAATTAAAATTCATGGTATTTTCCCCACGTGTGAACACAGCTGCACTTGCATGTTAATTAAATCCAGTGAGTGAGTTTGTGTGGCTGTAGAGATGGATATGCTACTCATGCATAGGCATTGGTACAAAGTAAAACATTCCTGCATAGAATTGTAATTTTGAAACTTGCCTTTCTACTAAATAAAAATATCCAGTAGTATAATCAAGTCTTGTACTCCTTTTTTCCTTGCTATTTTCCTTTCTGTAGACTTCACGTTTCTATCTGTGGTATAGTTTTTCCCATTGTTATATGCTGTTTTCAGTTATTCTTCAAATCTTTGGATACAGCAGTTCAAGTTCCATGGAACAGAGGACAGCCGTCTCCTGGGGTGGAATTTGTATCTATTGATTTTAGAAGACTACAGTGGAGATACCCATTTCTGAGCTTCTTCCTTTAGGGCTCCCTTTAGAGTTTAAGTAGAGAACTAAACATTTTTGGGGCACAATTCAGCCAACTTATTTTTTGACATCTGCATTAGTTTGGCATGATTCAGACCACAGAAGTGTTTATTTCTCTCTACTTACAAAGAGAAAGAATCAGGACAGACTACCTCAGCGTAGACATTTGCCTTGTGGTGGGATGAAATAAACATAAGAATTCAAAATCATCATGTAATTCTTCTAGTAGCTTGCTCAGTTACATTTTTAAATTTGCACATTTTTCCTCTCCTCTCTGCCAGTCCTCCAAAAGTTCCCATTGATCCAAATAAGACTGATACAACTTCAGATCTTTCCTGGGTCCTGAAACCATTTGGTAAAATTGGTTTTTAATGTCAGCAGTGATGCTGAAAAGAATATATTTTGATGAGCAGAACGTAGGCACTTACTATTTTTGGTTTCAAATAGGACCCTGCCTAACAGAACTTCTGTACTCCTGACTTCTTCAACTCTGGATCTCAGCCCTGGAACTGTGTTTGTATATGGCCAGCAAGCCTTCGCATTTTCTCACATCTACGACCTTTAGCCTTGAAGCTGTTTGGTAGTGGGCAATTCATGGGGATGTGATTTCAACATTCACAAAAGTTCATTGAACCCAACACTCTGGGCATCCTGGTCTACTGTTTGGCAACCCTGCACATAGCAGGGGGAGTTGATCATTGTGCTCCCTTTCAACCCAGGCCATTCTATGATTATATGATTCTATGATTTATCTCATTATAATAATTCTGCAGTTCAAACTTTTCTAAAATTCAAGTTTTTGCTTATTTGCTAATTTATAGTATGTATAGTCATGGTATAGATGACTCTTCTTGGTACAGTAACTTGCTAATACAGCTCATCTTTTTCTTCTGTATGTTCAGTCCCTACAGTTGCTGTTCCTTCAGCACCTGGCCTCATGCCTCATACTATTATAATTCATTTACTTTCTACTCTTTAAGTCCTCAAAAAACAAACAAACAAACAAACAAACAAAAAAACAGATCTTGACATATATCAACGCAGGGTCTCAACTTTGCGTTGTCAAAACATTTCTCTCTGTGTTCTGTGACCTAGAAGTTCTGAATTAGACAAAATTATTCCAATGTAGGATATCTCCGGTGCAACAGTTTTCTTTCATCACTGTCCAGGCAATAGTAGTAGCAGACTGTGTGATATCATGGCAAATAGGATTCCAAAGCTAGATCAGTCTGGAGCAACTTCCCAGGTATAGAAATCTAGCTTTTATTAAGTAATGATGATCAGATTTGTACAGCCTCTTTATATTAGCTCATATTGAATTTTATTTCATTTTCCTTGCATCTTTGTTTCTTCTTTCCTACCAAATGTTGTTTCTGTAGTTTTTCATACAGTTAAGGTGAGATCAAAAAGAGCAGAGATTTCTCAATCCATTCTTCCTCTCCAGTTTATTCCCCACTTTAATTTCAGGTGCCATGTTAGCACTTAGTCTGTGATAGACAAATGGATCTTCCAGAGGTGAACTGGTAGTATTTTATTTTTCTCATTATTCCCTGAGTAGTTGTTAAAGTTATGGCAAGTACTGTTCATTCAGAATTAAACAGCAGTTGTACTACCATTGCAGCAAGGAAAGGGAATGTGGGTACTAGGGATGAGACAATCACAGGTGCCAGGGAGTCATGGCAAAGCTGCTCATCTGGGTGCAGCTCTTCCCTCCTGGGAAGAGTAGTCAGCTCTTCTTCCTGAGAGAAGAATGAGAGGGCACATTCAGCCTCTTCTCAAACATCCCACCCATCCCAAATTGAAAGAACTACCAGCTATTCTGTGAGTATTTGCTTTTATCTCCCTGAAATATCCAGTGCAAACATACCCTCAGAGACAAGAAATTAGAAGAACCTCTCTCTGCAGCTGTGTATGCAAATTCCTATCTGTCTTAACAGCATTCCCTTTATAGCCAGCTCTCTTCTGGACTCTGGACATTCTTTTCCTTCTCAATACTCACTGATTGCATGAGGTGTGACCTCTCTGCAGTAAAGCTCTATTCTTGGGTCAACCAGCAGAGTCTCTTCAAGGGTTCATGATGCTCTTTGACACAATCAGCCAATGAGCTAGAAGACCAAATCTATTCACAGGAAGCCAGCACAGCTCACTTTAAAAGGCTGTAATTTTTTCAGCTACTCTTAGTAGATAGATATTTACCAAGTGGCTTGAACCATTGTATTGAGGATTTTATAGGAGACTGTTCTCAACTCACTGAACCAGTGACAACCAATTCTCTGTTTCTAAGAGTAAATCCTACTCCTATTCCAACTCAGACTTCATCTGAGTAACAGAATATGTTCATGTGTGCTCCAAATGTTAGCTTCTTATAAATTATCCTTTACAAGCAAATACTCCTGCTAAATACACTGCCTTGTTCTCAAGAATACATATAAGAATAACTGCCTTATGCTGGGCAAATAAAACTAAAACAGTTTTGGTTTTTTTTTTTTTTTTTTTTCCCTTTGTGAAAAGGAAGAAAGATTATGGTAGTGCACATCTTCCAACAAGCCATTTTGAGCAGTTGCTCTGGTCTTTAAATTTCCACCTTCATATGGGCATGAAATAGATTTCAAGCAAAAGCTAATGTTTAAATCACTGTGGCTGCAACTTATTGTCCATCTTAACTGCTCTTGTAGATCTAATACACTCTTGTTAACAATACTGGTAAACAGTGAGCTGTATCCGAGTCAATGTTTTCCTGACATACACCTGAGTACAAGTCTTGACATAACAGGAGATAGCATTAGCCTAAACACATTCATTGAACAACGTTATTGATTACTAGCATCTATATTACTGGGATTCTCTTGTAATTATTTATTAATTACAGATATATTTAATTATGCTGTTTAATATATGTTGCTTAAATTATGTCTAGAGAAAAAGCATTATCCATCTCACAAAGTTATTTATTTTATTTGGCCGCTAATTATGGGCTTTAACGGAATTCAACTTTATTTTTCAGTTTTTAAATACATATACGAAGACTATACCAATATTGCATCACTTCCACAAGCATCATCATCTTTCTGCCATTTCTGTCACATCTTTCATGTCACATCTGTCATTTGTTTTGTTAGATTGTCAAATTTGCACAATGAGGGCAACAACAGCTGTCAGAAGTATCACATGCAACCACTGGATTTGGCAGTCTGATTAATAAGATAGGGAAAATATCTGCTTAATACATCAACCTTGTAAATATAGCTATGTTAACAAATTATAAGTTCAGAACTAACATTGAAGGGGAAAATATATCCCTGCATAAAAGACAGGAACCTATAAAGAATATCCTCATATCTCTAATGTTTGCTTATACACTGCCTGAAATTCTCAGCATCCTCTTGTACTAAAAGCAATTTTAGTACAATTAATTTTTTTCCAATTATCTCAGTATACCCAACATTTAATTTGAGTTCAAATAATGAAAAAGACCTTACATCAAATGGCTGTCACCTATGAATATTTGTTATCTAATCAGTCTAGGTATTTTTATTTCCTTCTGCCTCATAGCTTGGACTGTCTTTATTAGAGTAAAAACAATTTAGTTTACTGCGTATTAACTGCATAATGAAAAACCTGTGGATATATAACTCACACTGTGCAAATCCTGGCTGTGGTGACGTTGACCAGCATTGTAGCCTTTGGGGCTCTTTTTTCCGATGTTCTTAGAAGTAGACAATTCTATTCAGTTTTCCTACTGACAAGGATCTAACTAATCCTATAAACCATTTCCAAACACATGAAGGACAAGAAAGTGACTGGTAGTAATGAGATTGGATTTACAAGTGGCCAATTACGCTTATCCAATCCTGATAGCCTTCTACAAATACATGATTAGCTTGGTGAATCAGGAGAGAGCAATAGAGGTTGTCTACCTTAACTTCATTTGGAATTTTGACAGTGTCCCATAACATCCTCTTAAGACTATCTGACAAGGTAGGGCTTACACAAGTGAACAGTGAGGAAAATTGAAAACTGGTTGAATGACTGAGTCCAGAGAGTTGTGGTCAGTGGCACAAAACTCATCTAGATACAAGATACAAGTCACTAGTGGTGTCCTCAAGGGTTTTTTGGGGGGGATCAACACTGTTTAATATCTTCAGTAATGGCCTGGATGATGACACTCAGCAGGTTCACAGTTCAAGAAGATCATCCAAGTAGCATATGGAAAAGGGTTCTGCAAACTGGGTAAGTTGAACCTATCTTTGAATATCTAGATAAGGAGGGAAATTCTGACCCTGCCCAAGCCAATGGGAATTGCTTTTCAAAACTCTTTTTCTTAGGATCTGGTGCTTCTTCTTGCTTTTTATGCAGCTGTCTCACCACTGTTCCGTACCTCCCAGGTCTGTAAACTTTTGTTGGCCTAAATTCTCTGTTCAGCTCAGGCCATTATGTCTAGTCAGAGATTGTCCAGATTCTGCTGCAATGTGGAATATGAAGACAGAATCATAGTCAAAGAAACAAAGTCCTAACTGCTCTAATCTGACTAAGGGAACTAAGGGAACACTCTTTGTTAGTGACTGTCTTTTCTCTAGCTACCTGTTGGCAGATATAATCTTAAATGCCCTCTGTTACATAGTGGGTCAAGTAGAACCATCATCCATGTGCAAAATCAACACAATCTTCCCCCTGTTCCCTAGCAAAAAAAGTAAATCTGCTGTATATCTCTGCCTTATTGGAACAAGTTGCCCTAAGAGCCTGTTGAGTATCCACAGTTGGAAACAGTCAAAATCTGACTGGACAGAGCCCTGAACAACATGCTGTCACTGACCCTTCTTTGGAGTGACTTGGACTAGATTATCTCCAGATATCTTCCAACTTCAACGATCCTGTTGTTATATTCCTCTGTCTACCATCCTTCATTTAACTTGCTCACCAAATCACAATTCAGCCTGAAGTGAGCTTTTTCCAGTCTTTTTGCAAGACTTTTACTGATTCAGAGGAAAGATCTAAATTTAGGAAATCATCATGGCACACTTTGTTTAGATTAAGTTGAAACACAGACCAGACAATGCTTAGAAGAGCATACATGATCACTTTCTTTGAAACACGTTATTTATTCATCTGTTTAAATGTTGTTTACAAACCTATGAGTATCATTATAAGATGAATCATGCAAGTGTACTTTACTTTAAGACCTTGTTTCCAAAAGAAGCAGATGGCACAGACTGACAACAGCTTCTGAAGACATTCAACTCCATACGCATGTGCAGTGATGAGGCCTTCTAAAAGCTAAGAACAAAAAGGGTAAGACTTTTCCTCACTGAAAGATTCATAATGGCTATGCTCACCAAGTGTCATCTATTTACTTCTTCCACAGAATAGAAAACAGGAAAGAAAAAACAGAGACTTAAAAAAAAAAAAAAAAGGAGGGGGGTGGGGGGGGAAGAACACTGTTAGGAAGGGACTCCAGAGAATGTTACAAGCATTGGCAGCTTTTCAACCTGCGCAATCCCAATATCAGATGTTGCCAGACACTGTATTTACTGCACTGTATCTGATAACCATTTTTAATAATTGCAAGACTGTCTTTGGATCCCCCAACATGTTTGGGAGTTGAATGCAGGAACCCCTTACTGTATGGAGCAGCAAAACTGGTTTATATGTACATGCTTCACTGCTGCTTATTACTGGTTGTATGTCTCCCACATGCTGGAAGTCCTTCACTGGAGGTCCTGCAGAACAGTTTAACTCACAATGTATTCATTTCCATACAGTAAAATCCCAACATTTTTACTGGTTAAAATGCCTTGTTCTGTTTAAAGGATTTACAAGACTTAACTCAAAAATGCATCTTATCATGGCTAACTAAATCTCTTGACTAAGTGGTCCTGAGTATCTCGCATAGTCAGCAATTTAATCTCAATTTAATTCATTTGAAATATCTGATGAATTGTTTAAGCAACTGTGGTATTTTTGAATCATTTTAATTATATTTCAAATTGGAATTTTTATAGTTTTTATTTTAAATTTAATTAATTTCCTAATCAATATTAGCTGAAAACACAAGTCAACCAGCTAGGCAAAACTAAATATCATTTTTTTTCACATTACCTACACACGCATAATTCAAACTTCTGTCCTCCTTTCTAAAAGAAGGTGGAAGCAATCCTAAGAACCTGAACAATTTTTGTTGCTTTAAGAGAGAGAGAAAAAAACATTTTTATGTTCACATAAATTTGACACAAATTCAGGCTAAAGACAGTAGCAAAGACAGTTATTAGGTGTTTACTGAGCCTAAGAGTTTTTGGAAGGTTGCAGAACATGAAGTAGCCTTTCATAGAATTGTAGAATGGCTTGAGTTGGAAGGGACCTTAAAGACCATCTCTGCTGAGGGCAGAGACACCTCCCACTAGCTCAGGATGCCCAGTGCCCCTTCCAACCTGGCTTTGAATGCCTCCAAGCATAACGCCTCCACAACTTCTCTGGCAACATGTTCCAGTGCCTCATGAGCTCATACAACACCTGCCAGAACAGAATTAAGTTTTGTCCAGAGTTTTCAGTAGTGAAATTCCCTTTCTTTGCTTCCATACTCCAGCCCTTTATAGCTAATCTGAATAAAATTTTAAGGGTTGCATTTTTTTGTTTTTAACAAAATAACAGGCTACAAAATGTTACGTATTTTGCTTTTTGTATATGGAATGTAATAGAGTGTTGAGAGACTGAAAAAAAAAGTATGTTATTAGCAAAAAGGTTATCTAGCAATTTACAGGATCCAACTAGATTGCACCCTTACTGTCCAACAACTTTTCATATTGGCCCCTTTGTCAGCAGCAAATGAGTTTTTTATACTTGCTGCTTTTCCTGTAGGTTTCCTATTCTCCCTCACTTGAAGCAATCAACAGTTGTGATTACTTCAAGTGAGGAAAATTAAGCTGATGCTGTGTACTGATAGATATAGGAAACACAACTCCTTTCATATATTAGTGAAAAAAAAAACAAACAGTATTTTGTTGTTATTTAGTGATTGTATTCAGCAACTGGAGGTTTTTAAGCTAAGCCATCAGTGGTGCCAACAGTGGGAAGCACTCAGAATAAGTCTGTCCTCTGTCTGAAAACCTATGGTCACCCTCGACAATGACATTCTCTTGGTAACTACAGGAGCCTTTCCCGTTCCTTGACCACCATAAAGGCAATATCTTTCAGTGTAAGGGCAGTGGTGTAATGGAACTTCACCACTATGATTGCTGCAAAAAGCAGCTCCATTGCGGGTGAATAGAAATAAAGAAGATTATTCACCCTTCAGACCTTCTGTCAACAAAAACAGTCTGGTTGTCTAGAGCAGTGGCCGGTAAGAATCTGAGTGAGGATGTTGCACCATAACACCTTGGATCAGAACAACACAGGAGATGTAGAGGAAGTTTTGCTTCCAACTAGTGTGACTGAAACTTAAAGACCTCACCTTAAAAGCACTTGTGTTGGTACAGACCAAAGATGTAGCTAGCCTCATACTTTTTCTTTAACTGTAAGATGTAAGCAGACACTCATGGAAAAAACTGAGAACAGAACAAGCACATACGATATTTCCCATGTTCTCTCTTTTTTTGATTGCTTTCAGCTCAGAGCATTTACTGAACCTTTTGCATCATCTTTTTAGTGAATTTGCATTTTCCTTCAACTACTTTTTCAGTCTTTCCTTTAAGACAGGTAAACCTTTTTGCATATTCAAGATCCTCCGAGAATAAGAAGTTCTACAGGTTTACTACCTGTTGCAGTAACCACCACTTTTGTCTGATTTGAATCCCATGATCTTTGCTTAATAACTCCAGCTCATCTATTGCCCCATCCCTCAGTACCAGCACCCCACTATTGTGTCGTTTTGGAGCAGTGTACTGGACAGGCTCTCATTTTTTGCAAGGTATGCCTAACAGAGGTGGCATTATCCAGTACGGAATAGTAAGGCCCATGAACTTTGCACTTTCTTCCAAAACAGTTTTCTGGGGAGATCCCTTTCATCTGTCTATCTCAGTTTCAGACCTGTTAAATCAAAAGATTTTGTTACTTTAAGACAGACTTATGAGGAGCACTTTACAATATAAGTGATAACCTGTGCATTCTGTTTTTGGGGTGAAATTCTTGACCATAACCTAGAGACACGCAGACATGCATGAGCTTAGACATACAGAGAAACCCAAGAAGACCAGCAGGGCTGGTGAGTAGGGCACTCTGCTGGGACTATGAGAGACATACACTCAGCTCCTTTTACAAATAAAAGGTCTTCTACCATGTCAGTGTCCTACCTACTAGGCAATAGCAGATTCTCTAGAAAAGACCATCATACATCTTCAACTTCCCTTTTTCTCTTGGAAACACACATAGTTCCAGGAAAGTTCATTCAGTCTCAGAAATTATCAGAAACCCACAAAAATATTTATAACCTCATAAACGTACTGAGTAGCCATCAGACTTTTGCTTTGGAAGAACGAGCCGCTTGCTTTTGCCTTCTGCCGTGTTAGAGGGGTACGATTAATTGTCTCTGGTTTGGCTAGTGCACTAGGTGGCGATAGAGAGTCATCGCCATCTGTGTTCAGTCTGAATACTTGCACCAGTAAACCACGGATTAGCAAAATTATAAACCTATAGGTAACAAATCTCAAGACTTTATAAAGTTAACAGCACAGCATTAACAAGATTTTTTGAACCTGAGTTTCATGACAGCAAGCTCAGAACAAATACCAGTGCTTCCACATCTAACCAAACTGAAAAATCAAAAGATTTGCTCGCTAAGGTATAGATTTATCATGCTGCTAAGCATGCCAAAGTCACAATCTCAAAAACATATTAAAAAACAGTGCAGTTTAGGTGCCCTGTTCAGCAACACTACGTTGAATGGATGTCAGGGGATGTTCTTTACAGAGAGAGTGGTGAGGTGCTGAAACAGGCTGCCCAGAGAGGCTGTGGATGCTCCATCCCTGGAGGTGTTCAAAGCCAGGCTGGGTCGGGTCCTGAGCAACTTGGTCTAGTACCAGTCCTGGAGGTTGGTGGCCCTGCCTGTGGCTGCGGGATTGGAACTTGATGAACCCTGGTGTCACTTCCAACCCGAGCCATTCTATGATTCTATGATAACTGAGACCTACAGCCTAAAATTCAGCTCCTAAAAGTGTAGCTTCCAGCTTCAATTCCTAGTTGCAAATGTAGGCCAGAAGACCAGATCTGTCCCAGTCTAGCAGTCACTAAGCTACAGTCTCAGGCTACCTTTTACATTAAGATCTTCTAGTCCTGTGAATCCTGTATACTTTGCATTGGAGTACAGTTTAAGAAAGGGATGTACAAAACATTCTCCACTAAAACATCACAAAGTGAGGTATTTGTATCATTTTTTCTTAAAATGAGAAATGACTCTCCTCTTCTTCTGTGTAATTTCATGGTGCTTTCATCCAAAAAGCGGATGAGTAGGGTTTAAGCCCTATTTAGTCTGTACTCTAGACTTTTCTTTGAAAACTGACAGGAGCTGAGACTTCTGATTTTCAAGGGTGTCTAGGCCTGAATTTCTTCTGAACAGAAAGCTCTCTCAAAGCCAATAGGGAGCCTCACAAGAAAAAGATACCTCCTACAATAAATATTCCCTTTATGCTCTGTGTATAGTACTTCCAGTGATGGTAGATAATTTCCCTTAAACGTAGCATAGAATAACTCAAATTCACCAAACTCACCAAATATTTTGTACAATTTCATAGATTCATACATTCCTAAAAAGAAATAATCTGAATGTTTAATAGGCCAAAGATTTAGCATCAATTCATCGTTTACGGTACTTTTTTTTTTCCAGAGTCTCCAAAATACCTCCATTCCAGCAAAAACTTAGCACCTGTCCCTTTCCATTACATCTATCTGCTATATATCCCAGAAGTGTCTGAAATTATGAAACAAAACAGCAAAGGAGCTTGTCACTGCTTTAAACAGCTATATTCAATGAAAACCAAAATCCATCTGGCACTCTCTTGGAGCATTATGTTAAACCTTCTGTTAGTAACACATTGCTGAACATTAGATTACATTAGTATGTGCCATCAAAGAATATCTAAGGTTCTTGCTTGTAGTGTCACAGGGAATCCAAATGTCAGCATGTGAAAGACTTAATTCTCTGCTCCACCTGCTACTAGTGTCCACTTCTGCTGGCTTCCCACTGACATGAGTAGATTAACATCTGAATTAGGCTGTCAGGACATGTTCAGTTCAGTGGATGAAGGTCTGTCTGGATGGCTGGGTCCAAAGGGTAGCTGTGAATGGCATTCAATTGGGGGCTGGTCATCTGTGTAGTTCCCCAGGCCTCTAGTGTTATTGAACATTTTTGTCAATGGTTTGAATGAGGGGATCGAGTGCACCCTTGTTCAGTTTGTGGATGGTACCTCATTATTCAAGAGTGTTGATCTGCTTGAGGGTAGGAAGATTTTGGAGAGGGATATGTGTAAGCTGTAGTGATGGGCTGTGTCCAGTTGTGTAGTATTCAACATGGCTAAATGCCAGGTGCAGCACTTGGGTCCCAACCACCCCATGCAGAACTATAGGTCAGGGCAGAGTGGCTGGAAAGATGTCTGGCAGAAGAGGACCTTGTGGCGCTGGTTAGATGTATGAACACAAGCCAGCATTGTGCCCATTTTGCTAAAGAGGCCAATAGCAGTCTGGTCTGCATCAGAAATAGTGTGGCCAGAAGGACAGGATTGTCACGTACTCTGCACTGGCAAGACTCCACCACAAGTGCTGTATTGAGTTTTGGCCCCCTCACTACAAAAAAAATTGGAATTGCTGGAATGCATTCAGAAAAGGGTAATATAGCTGGTAAAGGAACTAGAAAACAAAAGTTATGAGGAGCAGCTGAGGGAAGTGGGCTTGTTTAGGCTGGAGAGGAGAAGGCTGAGGAGAGACTTCACTGCTCCCTACAGCAACCTGAAGGGAGGTTGCAGTGAGGAGGGTGGTGGTCTCTTTTCTCAGGTGACAATTATAGGATGCAAGGAAATGTTCTCAAATTGTGCCAGGAGAGGTTTAGACTGGATATTTGGGAGAATTTCTTAATGGAGAGGGTGATTAGGCATTGGAACAGGTTGCCCAGAAAAGTGGGCATTCCCTGGACATTTTAAGAGATGTGTGGATGTGGAACTAAGGGGCATAGTTTACTGATGGGACTTGGTAGAGCAGGCTCATTGTTGGATTTGATCTTGAATGTCTTTTCTAACTTGAATTATTTTACGATTATATGATTTATTCTTCCTAATGGATTGTGAGAAAAAATAGACTGGACACAGGTGCTTTTAATCAGATTAAAAGGAACTCTATTTAAACCAACAGTGAAAACCTGCAGGAGCTTAAATACTTAAAAAAAAAAAAAAAATCAAAGAATCCTGAAGGGAAAAAAAAAAAAAAAGACAGTGAGGAATGTGAGACTTTCACATGCAGTTAATATACTCCAGTTTTATTTGCTTGACACTAGCCTTGTGATGCTCCCACTTCTGTGGTTTCTTGTGTCCCAGATCAGCACCTGGCAATCCAAGGTTATTACATAGCTGCAGTATCCCATGAACAACGGAGAATTAAATCATGGTGTACGGTTTACACTCAATTCCACTTCCATTTTTCTTCAGCTAGGATGTAAGAAGCATCAGCCTTTCCCCAGGGGCAGTAATAACTCCCTGCCTGCTCTTTGAGCCAAATAAGCTCAGGCACTCTGGAAATAGAAACAGAAACCTACCCAATCTTTATTTCTGGCTGCCTACCTGGTGCCAGTTCTTCAGTCTCCCCGAAGTCATGTTTTACTTTCCACATTAAAAAGCAAACTTTGGGAAGACTGGTTTCCTATTTTTCTCCCCTCAAGCCAGCCCTGAAATGAGCTGCAAGAAGTATAGAAATTACAACTCTCTGGTAAATTCTGATTGGTCAGAAAAAGGTAGGTGTCACTGGCAGCATCAAGAACCAGCAATCTAGGCCAGGTCTTTCATTTCAAAGCCACAACCTGGACATTCAGCAGAAGTTCTGACTATTTCATTTGTACAGTCCTTCCAGAAAATGTGCCAAAAATAACTGAAATTTCTGGAAGGATTATCAGCTAAAGATATAATAAAGATCCACATATACTCACATTTAACAAAAGAGCTCCAGGAGTGGAACCAGCTACACAGTTCCATCACAGTAGTCATTTGTTTTGCAAAAATCCTGAACTCTGAAGTGTAAAATTTATACCTCATGCCTTAGTTCATCACTCTGAATGGTCTTTAGAAGAATCTATGGCCTAAATGATTTTCCTGTGCAGTTTGGCCCTTAGTTTTAGTCTTAGAGCTATTCTCATACATTTGTGAGTGGAGACATAGACACATGGAGTCATTTTTATACCAATTTGCTCTTATTTAAGTATGTTTCTGTTTTATCTGATCCAGACCTTGAGACTCCTCCAATATCTGGAGCTCAGAAATGATTTAGACTTGGACCTAAAAAGATGAACTACAGAAGTTCCATGCAACAAAGTTGCATAGTTTTTATTACAAATCACTAATCATGAATGAGTTTGAGAAGGGATAGTCATCTTGGCTGAAAGACTGTTTTCTTGTTTTGCATATGCCTTTTTGATCTCCATCCATGTTGATTTAGACTCAAACAACAGATCAAACCAGATATTTGATGTAATGAATCCTGGCTTAACATGCTTTGGGATTAGTATACTTCTATTACTCTTTGTCTGAAGGTAAGATCAGTTCATTTAAAACTAGTAGGAGCTATGAAAGTTCAGACTTGGTTGGGTGTTTTGTTTGTTTTTTTTTTACATCCAAATATAATTCTAGTGTTTGCTTTTTTATTGTTGTTGCTCTTGTTATATGCACCAAATTATTTTCAGTATTTCACATTCTTATTAATAAGAGGTTTTTATTACTTATATCTCTAATGGTCTGGTTAATGGCTCCTTAAAATCTATGGCAATTCTCCCATTTACTAAATTGTTCATTTAAAAGTCCTAAATGGCAGATAAATTATACAAACATAATTTAAATAAAGGGAATAACATTAGCATAAAAATTACATTTTATTTCTATTTTTGGTAGTCAGAAACTAAAATTGTAAGTCGACAGCTTTCATACTGAGCTTCATATTAGTATCTTTATCAGAAAGAGGTGACTTCACAGCTGAGGAGGGATTTGTATCCATACCACTTGAAGAAATATCACTTGCAGAAATTTGGAGCTGTGATTGAGACAGTAAAACATATTTTTCCCCTTTAAGGTGTTATAGTAATGAACTAAAGGATTAGACTCACCTTGAGTATCTTGTGACCATTTTAAAAATCAGAGGAAATAAAAGCGTTGTATATGTTTATATGTTTAATGTTTATATGTAAGTAACTTACAGAATGACTGAAACCACACATCCCTGAAGTGATACCTTTGACTAGATGGCTGTCTAGAAACTGAGCACAGATTCTGTTTTTATATGTCTATTGCAACAAAAAAAACCATCTGAAGCCTTCCAGAACTCTTTTGTGTTCAACACAAACCTGGGAAAGGATTATATCCTTCCTGACCCACTTACCTGAAGATTCTTATCAAATGCCCTCCAATCTTCTCTCTAATTTATTTATTCTTTCTTCACAGATCATAAAGCTAGTAAGTATACTTTAGAATAGCTCTAATCAGGGTTTACCAAGACAGTTATCTATAGCTGTAAAAATGCTTATGTACTTTACAAGTACATAAGGAGTGAAAGAAAGGATGCCAAACTTATTACCAGGAAACATCTAAAATAAGTTGTTCACCGTTATTGAGATGAGCAAAGTTTCTGTGGCTATGCATTGGTAATTCTGCTCTCTGTTAAGTTCCCTAGCTGGTGTGCAAATTCTGATGCTCATAGCCTCTTCTTAAAATAGATGAAAGAGTTCCCCATTCCTTTGTTCTGATTAAGAAAGGTAGATTTGCAGGAGCAGGTGGAGAAAACAGTGTGCAAGTGAAATTCTGCCATTTTTTAAAAAGTAGTCCTACAAGGTTCCATATTTTCTGTCCCCCAACTAATGGCATCTCTATCCATAGCAGTATTTCTGTGTTTAAAATGAAATGTTTTGAGAATTACTTTGCTAGATTAGGAGAAGAAATCTCAGAATTTGTAAGATGAATCAGCTAATTGCTCTTTTCAAAAAATAGTTATACCCACACAGTTTTAAAAGGTGTTGTGTCTTTTGCACTTCAGTTCACACAGTGTAGGGCTTGAAGCAAAAAAGTGAGTATTCAAACCAAGAATGCTACCATGAATCTAAAGTTCATAGCTCTCCTGGGAAGTCTCTAGAGAATTATTTCCTAGAAATCAAGGGAGCCACTACTTGTCATGGTAAGGCTCTAATTTTTCTTGAATATAGTTTAATATGTCACCGTTTTATTAAAGTTTCCATAATTACAACATTTCAAAATTTCAAACTGATTAAAAGGGCACTGTTTAAAGACAGCACATCTCAAGCATATCACTAAAATTTCTTTGAACATAATCAGAAGAAAATGCCTAAAGGCTTCTTCCATACATTTGAATGCTTTCTTTCTCTTGCAATTGCACCTTTTTACTATGTGCATATAATTAAATATACCTTTCTACAGATAGTAGTGAAGGCAGTTCACTCTTCCTTAGTCAATGCAGTGACAAAATAACTCCAGTATGGCCATTCGTGCAGAAAATTTCTGTTAGTCTATTGTGTATCCATTCAGATTATGTATAAAACAGCACATCCTCCTAATTCCAGTAGACATTGTTTTTTATATATCCTTCCCCTTGATAAATTTCAAGCCTGTTAGTATTCTAGTCATAGATTAGAGTGACGTAGTAGCCTGCCTACCTAGTGCAATTTAGACTTTTTTCTTTCCTTTTAACCTTGTTCTCCAGCTGTGGAGTTAGCTATACCAAAACAACTCAACACAAGCTTATGTAATGTCTTGCTATGTTTATTAAATTTCAAAATGGAAAGCAGGGTATAATCCATTCACCATGCAATTTGAAACATCATGTTGCTACAGCTATTTCAATGGTGTCCTAGGCTGAATGATAGAATTGTTTCCCCTACAGACCCTATTGATCTTATATACCTGCTTTTTGCCATCACCAATACCTTAACGTTGCAGGTATCCAAAATAATATGGTTCATGTTCTTCACATTCACAACTATGCTTGCTTTCAGACTTATGTCTATGTATCTTTCTTTCTCCTCAGGTAATGCATTTGTGGTGAGCCTGGCTTTGGCTGATCTGGTGGTGGCCTTGTATCCATACCCACTGGTGCTCTTAGCTATTTTCCACAATGGATGGACTTTGGGTGAAATGCACTGTAAAGTGAGTGGCTTTGTGATGGGACTAAGTGTAATAGGCTCTATTTTCAACATCACTGCAATTGCAATAAACCGATATTGCTATATATGTCATAGCTTTGCCTATGACAAAGTGTATAGCTGTTGGAACACAATGCTCTATGTGTCCTTAATCTGGGTATTAACAGTAATTGCAACTGTGCCAAATTTTTTTGTCGGCTCTCTGAAGTATGATCCACGCATCTATTCATGCACATTTGTTCAGACTGCAAGCTCCTACTATACAATTGCAGTTGTGGTAATTCATTTCATCGTCCCTATTACTGTTGTGAGCTTCTGCTATCTTCGAATTTGGGTCTTAGTGCTTCAAGTTAGAAGACGAGTCAAGTCAGAAACAAAGCCAAGACTGAAACCAAGTGACTTCAGAAACTTTCTTACCATGTTTGTGGTTTTTGTGATTTTTGCCTTTTGCTGGGCACCTCTAAACTTCATAGGACTGGCTGTAGCCATCAATCCTTCAGAAATGGCACCAAAAGTTCCTGAATGGTTATTCATTATAAGCTACTTCATGGCCTATTTCAACAGCTGCCTTAATGCAATAATATATGGACTTCTTAACCAGAATTTTCGGAATGAATACAAACGTATTTTAATGTCACTGTGGATGCCAAGGCTTTTCTTCCAGGACACATCCAAAGGAGGAACTGATGGACAGAAGAGCAAGCCTTCTCCTGCTTTAAACAACAATGACCAAATGAAAACTGACACCTTGTAAAGGGGTGATGGTTAATGCAGAAGTTTGTCATGGAGAGCTTCATTGATAGAGTTGCAATGTTCTAGTCATTCTTGCTTACTCTGGGGGACCTTTCACTTGGATGGTACTTTGTGACTGGAATATTGTCTTCTTGGTAAAGCACATTGCTCACAATTCATAATTTATACAAGATATCAATTGAAAATACATTTCAAAATTAAAGCAGCAGATGAGTGCAAACTATTTTGTTTTTGAGAGTTGAATTCTACTTCAAGGCACATGAGGCATGTTTTTACTACAGTATCCAAGGTCAGGATAACGTTCTCAAAAGATGCAGCGAAGGTACTTGTCTATGGGCACAGCAGCTCATCAAGGCTGCAGAGTGATATTGTATGTTCAGTGATACAGAGATGAAATCTTGTCAGTGGTGCCCAGTGCCAGGACAAGAGGCAATAGACACACTCTGGAACACAGGAGGTTTGCTCTAAACACCAGGATGCACTTCTGTGCTGTGCAGATTATGGAGCACTGGCACAGGTTTCCCAAAGAGGTTGTGGGGTCTCCTCCTTGGAGATTTTCCAGAGCTGCTTGGAGGTGGTCCTGGGCACCCTGTTCTGTGTGGGACAGAGTTGAGTTGTGGTTGCATCAGATGGACCCAGAGGTCCTTTCCCACTTCCACCATTCTGTGATTCTAAGAGAAGGTGCATCAGATACTCTGTTTTCCATACATAAGACAAATATCAGATTTCTGTGCAAGTACTGGTGGCAGTAGTAGTGTCTGTGAATCATACTTATGAATTGGAAAGAAGAGTGTTGGTATGAAAGTAAATATTAACATCAAAGCCTTTCCTGACCAGTTTCTTCTACGTGCATACATTGTATTTCCCTATTTTATGATAATGTAATATAAATATTATATTTCTTACATATGTACTTTAGGCAAAATTCTTTCTTTTAGAGAAAATCGAATTTTCATTGTGCTCCATTTATTTACCTCAAAATATACAACTAAAGTAACTTGACGCACTTCAACATAATCAACATATTTTCAACGGGCTGGAAATTGTGGCATATGTCCTGTCCGAATCTGGAATGGCAATTGGACACCAGACATGATAGCTCAGATTGCCTGAAGTGACAGTAGACACTAGTGGGTGAGTGAATGAAAAAACCCTTTTAACTGTAATGGCAGCTGAGATACTTGCCTCACATGTAGACATCTAGTCTTGAATAAAATCCACCTTTGATGTCTAATCTAATGTCATCTTCAACCTTCCCTATGTAGAGAATATCTATCAGTAGAGATAGGATCCCTTTCATCTATGATAATCATGCATCCAAAGATGGGATGAATTGCACCATGGTGGTGCTGGTCTCATTGACTGTGGAATATTTATTTACTAGTTCAAACTAGTAAAGTTTGGGTAATTATATCAGGATTTATCTTGCCTAATTTGGGATTTTTCCTGTGTGGGTGTTAGTACACATTTACATTTCTAAATTCCCACTGCAGTCCATGGAGGCCTAGGAAGCAGTTCATTTTATCTTGGAATAGCTTTCCTCGTTGGTCAGAGGAACTGACTGACATACTTTACAATGTCTTCATAGATTGTAACTGAGATCAGGTAGCTCATATGTAAACACATTTCAGACAAAGATAAGTAATCTCAATGCCATCATTAGTGTACCTACAGTTCATATTTACACAGTTTATATAATGAAATTATAATTTTGAACTTTCTTTCCAAACTCAGCTCAAATTTATACTGGTTTTTTTTTTTTTTTTTTTTAGGTCACAGTGACCATACAGGTCAGGTTATAGAATGCATTATACCTTGCATCATCACAGTCACTTACACAGTGTGATCTGCGTTATCTCAAAATCAGATTTGGGATCTGTGTGCAAGCACACAGTGAATAAATTTACCATTAGTTCTGAAATGCATATCACTCTTAGTAGCACTCATCAGAGGAGAGGCAAGAGGCCAGCTTTTCTTTGGATTTCAGGTACTGAAATAGGAAAGAAGGCTGCTGTCACACTCCAGTTTGTGTTTTTTGACCTAGCTACTGTGAAAAAATATTTCTGTTGTAGTTAATTTGTGCATCAAATACACCACTAACAAAGACATAAAGATATTAAACATAGTCCTCTTATTACACATACAGAAAAACTTCAGTGAAGCATCATATTTTAACTTGCTTGCCAAAGTGTAACTTGCAGCAACATAACAAATGTGATGATTGTTCTAGTTTCATTCAAGTTAACCAGCTAATTCCTGATGATTTCTGAAGTTCAGTACCCTAGGCCTCAAAAAGCAGTAGCCTGATGAACACTGAAAAGTCTGAACAGGGATATGAGAGATGTAAATATTTTCTCTACATTACAGATCTAGGGGTTTAGCTAATCCACTAACAGTAACAGTTAAACAATTAGGACCTATGATTATTTTACAGATAAATTCAGAATCTTCAGTGGGACAAATTTAGCACGGTCATAAAAATACCATGGCTAAATGTATCAGCCGCTAAAATGTAGTTTCTTTGAACAGCTTTGTAAGTCTGGCAGTTATAATTCTTATAGGTACAGTTTTTGCTTATAACCTCCAAATTAATGTCCTGAAGAAAGAACTAATATACCTGATATACCTATACAATATAGTAATAATATACCTAATATATATGAAACTTGTCCCAGAGGAAATAAGAAGTTTCAAGAGTCTTGAAAACTTGCAGGAAAGGACATCAAGTTTTCTTCATTGACAACATGGCTTTTTCTGACTTCTCTGAGTACTCAAATTTGTGACCTGAAAGTCAAAATTTGTTGTCTGACTTGCACATAAATTAGTCTTAGAAGTGAATTGATCAATCTTGGTTTATCACTTGATAACTCAAATCAAAATAGTCCAAAATTTGTATCAAATTCCTAATGTTGTTTTAGCTCAGTAAAACATCATAACCAATTGCTTAACCACAGAAGTGAGCAGCTGACATTCTGCATATTCATGGGAAGCAAATCTGAAGATTTTATTAAGTTATTTTACAAATTATCTCTGTATATTAAAATGAAAAATCACTTTCAAGAGTCCCTGTGCAGATACTTCTTCAACTATCCTAAAAGAAGCTTATGCTAATAATCATTGAACCACAGAATGGCTTGAGTTGGAAGAGACATTAAAGCCAATCCAGTTCCAAACCCTGGATTGCCCCCACCTGTTCAGGCTGCCCTGGACCCCATCCAGCTTGGTCTTGGACACTTCCAGGAATGGGGTACCACAGCTTCTCTGGGCAGTCTGTGCTAGTGCCTCACCACACTTAGTAAAAAACTTCCTCCTAATGCCTAACGTAAATCCCCCCTCTTACAGTTTAAAATCTTTCTCCCCTTGTTCTATCATGTCTGCTCATGTAAAAAGTTGATTTCTCTCCTGTTTATAATCTGTTCAAATACTCAAATGCCTCAGTGAAGTCTCCCTGGAGCTTTCTTTTCGCTGGGCTTAACAAGCCCATCTCCATTAGCCTTTCATCATAAGAAAGGTGCTCCAGCCCCCTGAGCAGTTTCTTGGCCTCCTCTGGACCCTCTCCAAAAGCTCCATATCTTTCCTATGTTGAGGGCCCCAGACCTGGATGCATGAGGGCAGAGCAGAGGGGGGCCAACACCTCCTGCAACTTACTGGCCATCCCTCTTTTGATGCAGTCCAGGTTACTGTGGCCTTCCAGGCTGCTAGAGCACGCTATCGGCCCGTGTCCAGCTTTTCATCCTCCAGAACTCCCAAATCCATCTCCACAGGGCTGCTCTCAGTGAGTTCTTCTTTCAGTCTGCACTCACATCTGGGATTGCCTTGACCCACAGGCAACATCTTGCACTTGGATTTGTTGAACCCCATTCAATTCATGTGAGACCACTTTTCAAGTGTGTTCACATCCCGTTCTGTGGCATCCCTTCTTCTGTCATATCAACTGCATCACACAACTTGTTGAGGGTGCACTTGATCTCATCATCTATGTCCATTGATAAAGATGCTGAAGAACACTGGTCCCAAGACTGTTCCATGGAGGACACAACTCATCATTGCTGTCCACCTGAACATAGAGCAGTTGACAACAATCCTCTGATTGCTATCACCCAACCAATTCCTTATCCACTGAATAGTCCACCCATCAAATTAATCTCTCTCTAACTTAGGGAAAAGGATAGTGCATTGTTCAGAGAAGAAAATGTTTCAATATTTAATATTTTGTCACAAATGATAGGAATTTGTTGAAACAATGCTTTAGTATTATTAGTGGATTCTACTACTGTGAATTCCTGAATGGGATCCTGCCCTGCATGGTGTCCACAAAATAAACTGAGATATTTAATGTGCCAGACACTACTACTGAATGAGTCCTGACATGTGAACAATAACTCATGTCTGTTAAAGTAAGCTTTTGTACCATGCATTACTCCACAGAATTGCATTTGATTTAGTCTGAAAATCAATCAAGTGCATTAAATTTAAATTAATGTAGATGGATGCCGAAACCTCTATAGGTGGCAATGTTTTATTTTTCCCTATAGCAATGTATCCATTCACTTACATAAAATACTTGAAATTAATTTTCTCTCTTAGTGCAATTCAAAATCCATTTTCCCTCAATTTATATTTGAAGGAAAAATATAAATGCAGTTTAAAATTACTCATCATCAATATAGGTTATATGCTTATAACACAATATGAAAGTGTACTCAGGAAGAACATACTTGCCACCGTGACTTCCACCTACAAGAAGAGTTGTAAGGAAGATCCGGGTAACTATGGGCCCATCAGCCTAACCTCAGTGCCAGAAAAGTTATGGATCAGATAATCCTGAGTGAGCTCAAAGGGCATATGTGGGACAACTGGTGGATCAGGTCCAGCCAGCATGAGCCCAAGAAAGGCAGGCCCTGCTTGACCAACATGATCTCCTTCTATAATTGAGTGACCCGCCTGGTGGATGAGAGAAAGGCTGCTGATGTATTCTATCTAGAATTCACCAAACCCTTTGACACTGTCTCCCACAGTATCCTCTTAGAGAAGCTGGCAGTCCGTGGCTTGGACAGGTAGACTCTTTGCTGGGTACAAGTCTGGCTGGAGGACCGGGCCCAGAGAGTAGTGACGAATGGAATTAAATCCAGTTGGCAGCCGGTCATGAGTGGTTTTTACCCAGGGGTGGGTACTGGGGCCTGTCCTGTTCAGTATCTTTATTGATGACCTAGATGAGAGCATGGAGGGCACCCTTTTGCAGATGACACCAAGCTGGGAGGAAGTGCCATTCTGCCTGAGAGTAGGAAGACCCTACAGAGGGATCTGGACAGGCTGGATAGCTGGGCTGAGGTCAATGGGATGAGGTTTAACAAGACCAAGGGCTAGGTCCTGCACTTTGGCCACAACAACCCCAGGCAAACCTACAGGCTTGGGGCAGACTGGCTGGAAGACTGTGTAGAGGAAACAGACCTGGGGATATTGGTTAACACTTGGCAGAACATGAGCCAGCAGTGTGCCCACGTGGCCAAGAAGGGCAATGACATCCTGGCTTGTATCAGAAATAGTACAGCAAGCAGGAGCAGGTAGGTGATCATCCCTCTGTACTAAGCCCTGGTGAGGCTGCTCCTTGAGTACTGTGTTCAGTTTTGGGCCCCTCACTACAAGAAAGACACTGAGGCCCTGGAGTGTGTCCAGAAAAGGCCAACGAAGCTGGTGAGGGGTGTGGAGCACAAATCTTATGAGTGTCTGTGGGAACTGGGATTGTTTAGTCTGGAGAAGAGGAGGCTCAGGGGATGCTCTCCCCAGATGCCTGAAAGGAGGTTCTGGCGAGGTGGGAGTTTGCCTCTTCTCCCATGTAACAAGCGACAGGACTAGAGGGAATGTCCTCAAGTTGTGCCAGGGGAGATTCAGGTTGGACGTTAGGAAACAATTCTTCTCAGAAAGAGTGGTCAGGTACTGGAATGGGCTGCCCAAGGAGATGATGAAGTCACCATCCCTGGATGTGTTCAAGAAACATTTAGATGTTGTACCAAGAGACACAGTTTACTGGGAAATATTGGTGGTAGGTGGACAGTTGGACTGGATGATCTTAGAGGTCTTTTCCAACCTTGGTGATTCTATGATTAAAAAAAAAAGTTTGCTTTTTTGTAAATAATTTATTCTAGGGTAAGAACCACATCAACTGCATCAAAAAAAAAGGATACTTGGAAAGCAACAACTATAGCTGAAGGTTGAAACCACAGTGAATGTGACCTTCTGTGTTTCCCTGTGGTCCAGGTCACAGAGTTGGGCTGTCACACTCACTAACTCTAGAGAACCATGTTCATCCCAGTTCAGGATTTCAGTCTTTGATGACTGTTGAGAATATCCCATGGAATATTTTTGGTGTCTGCTCACAGAAAAGTTAATTTCAAGGTCCTGTGCAGGCAAAACTCCAAACTGTTTAATGGTTGCAGAATGAAACTTTGATATTGCTGCATGAATAGTTATTCGTTGAGAGAATAAAGAAGATGTAGACAATGAAACATCATTTTAAAATCATATTCTATATCTGAAAGATATACCTAGCTAACTTAGTTACTCTTCTGTAAACTAGCTGATGTTCCCCTCTACCAATAGTCACATAATAAAACCAAGTAAATGCATGCCAGCTGAAATTATAGGCAGTGACAAGTGAGGTCTATTGAAGCCAGCTGTGTTTTTTTTAACTACAAACTAATGAACATTGGTGTTTCATCCCTAGGAAAAAGAAAACAACAACAAAATAAAAAATAATAATAAAAAAACCCAAGTCTGTGAAAACAAGCTATGTGACCATAATTTTAAATTGCTTAACAAAGAAACCCTGTGGAAAATCACCTGTTTGCTTGTGTTTAAGTGTAAATGTAATCATTTAATCCCGCGGGAAAAGAAATCAAACAGGCTTTGCTAAATTTCAAAAGATAATATAATCCAGCTTAAAGACAGAAGGTACTCTGCCATAGGTATGCGTTCTTTGGAATTTCAAACTTCCAGAAGTTCCCATGAAACACTTAAGGCACATGTGGAACTAACATGAAAACAAAATGTGGAAGACTGCCCAAGGATCACAGAATCATAGAATTGCTCAGGTTGGAAAAGACCTTCAAGATCATCAAGTCCAACTGCAACCTAACCATACTACCTTAACTCTAACAATCCTCCACTAAATCATGTCCCTGAGCACCACATCCAAATGGTTTTAAACACATCCCAGGTTCGTGACTCAACTTCCTCTCTGGGGAGCATATTCCAGTGCTTAATCACCCCTTTCTGTAAAGAAGTTTTTCCATATTCAAACTAAACCTCCCTTGGTTCAACTTGAGGCCATTCCTCCTCCTCCTATCACCTGTCACCCATGAGAAGAGACCAACCCTGCTCTCGCTGCAATCACCTTTCAGGTATTGAAAGAGAGCAATAAGGTCTCCCCTCAGCCTTCACCAGACTAAATAGCCCCCGTTCCTTTAGTTGCTCCTTGTAGGACATATTGTCCAAGCCCTTCATCAGCCTTGCTGCCCTTCTTTGGACCTGCTCCAGCAACTCCATTTCTGTAATGAAGTGCCCAAAACTGAACACAGTACTCGAGATGGGACCTCACCAGTGCCGAGTACAGGGGCAGGATGACTTCCCTAGTCCTGCTCAGCACACCATTCCTGATACAAGCCAGGATGCCATTGGCCTTCTTGGCCACCTGGACACACTGCTGGCTCATATTCAGCTGACTGTCCATCAGTACACCAAGGTCCCTTTTTGTCAGGCAACTTTCCAGCCACTCCTCCCCAAGCCTGTAAGGTTGCCTGGGGTTGTTGTGACCAAAATACAGGACCTGACACTTGGCTCTATTGAAACTCATACAGTTAACCTTGGCCTATCAATCCAGTCTACCCAGGTTCCTCTGTAGTGCCTTTCTCCCCTCAGGCAGACCAACACTCCCTCCCAACTTGGTGTCATTTCCAGCCTAATGAGAGTACACTCAATCCCTTTGTCAAGATCATTAATAAAGATGTTAAATAGAAGCGGCCCCAGTACCGAGCCCTGGGGAATACTGCTTGTGACTGGTCGCCAGCTGGATTTAACTCCATTGACCACAACTCTTTGGGCCCGACCATCCAACCAGTGTTTCACCCAGCGGAGCATACTCCCATCCAAACGGTGGGCATCCAGCTTCTCCATGAGGATGTTGTGGGGGACAGTGTCAAAGGCTTTACTGAAATCCAGGTAGACCACATCGACAGTCTTATCTTCATCCACTAAGACGGTCACCTTGTCATAGAACAAAATCAGGTTTGTCAAACAGGATCTACCATTCAAAACCCATGCTGACTGGGCCTGATCCCCTGGTTGACCTTTAACTAGTCCATGATGGCTACTGAGATTATCCATTCCATAACCTTCCCGGGCACTGAGGTGAGACTGATAGGTCTGTAGCTACCAGGATCATCTTTCCAGCCCTTTTTGAAGATGGGCGTCACATTTGCCAGTCTCCAGTCTGCCAGGACCTTGAAGATCATCTATTTCCAGCCCCCCTGCTATAGGCCAAGACACCTCCCTCTAGACCAGGTTGCTCACAGCCCCATCCAACCTGTCCTTGAATGCCTCTAGGTTGGGGCATCCACAACCTCTCTGGGAAACCTGTGCCAGTGTCTCACTACTCTCACAGTAAAGAATGCCTTCCTAATATCTAGTCTAAAACTACTCTCTTCCTCTTTAAAGCCATTTCCCCTTGTCCTGTCGCTACTTGCCCGTATAAGAAGTCCCTCCCCAGCTTTCCTGTAGGCCTCCTTCAGGTTCTGGAAGTCTGCTATAAGGTCCCTCTGGAGCCTTCTCTTCTCCAGACTGAAGAGCCAAATTTCCATCAGCCTGTCCTTGTAGGGGAGGTGCTCCAGTCCTCTGATCATCTTTGTGGCCCTCCTCTGGACCTGCTCCAACTGCTCCATGTCCTTCTTTTGTTGGGGGCTCCAGAAGTGGATGCAGTACTGCAGGTGGGGGCTCACGAGAGCAGAGCAGAGGGTCAGAATCACTTTTGTCAACCTGCTGGTCACACTTCTCCTGATGCAACCCAGGATACGATTGGCTTTCTGGTCTGGGTGGTTCATCAGCAAGTTTTTCCTGATATCCAACCTAAGCTTACCCTGGCACAACTTGAGGCCATTTCCCCTCATCCTGTCACCTGCCCCACTGAGAAGAGATCAGGCCCACACAACAGTCTCCAGACACAGATTTCACTGCTTTTTGTTTTCTCCACAAAACAGAGCTTACTCGATTACTGTGAACACAAAAGAAGTTCACAGATTTTCCAGGCCCAGGAAGCACTCAGGAAGTCCAGGTGGTTGCTGCTGCTCAGGATGGTTTCTAGGAGGACAAGACCACTGCAATTGCTAAGAGTTGTGTGGCTTCTCTAGCAGATACTGTCACTTTTCCCTCCTTCTCATCTTCTGCTGACAGCAAATTTTCAGGTCTGTCTGCAACTCTTCACTGCATTTATACCTCTTTTTAATACTGCTACATTTTTCATGTCAGAAGTAGTTTGGTAAAGCCTTGTTTCTCCAGCCTTGAGGAGGGTGATTTGCTTTCATGGCTGAGCAGCCTTAAAAGCTGCCTCTAGATGTGATACAAATAGCTTTCTAGGAAGGACAACCTCTTTCACAGTCCCTTGCTTCAATGTTAGCACTTTTTCTATGTTTTTGGACAACTGTTACCAAAGGAAAAAAAAAAATAAGAGACTTTAAAATAAAGACTACATCTGGTTTGGAATATTCACACCTGTGTGGTAATCTATATGTAAGTAGCTGTTATTTTCTCCTCACAATCTCAATAATACTCTCAGAATCCCCAAATGATGGGAGAAAACTTCAGAGATCATCAAGTCCAGTCCTGTGCTCCAAACACATTAAACAGATCAGGCTGCTCAAAACTATGTTCAGTTAGTTTGAACACCCCTAACGATGGAGCTTACACAGCCTTCCTAGACAACCTACCTACATCAGTGTTTGACTGCCCTTGTGGTACATTTTCTTCCCTAGTATCTATTTGGAACCTCCCATTTTGCAGTTTATTCCCATTGACTCTCATCCTGTCTCTGTGCACCTTCAGAAGACTCATGTTCCTTCACCCTCTGGTCAGGTAACTGTCAGTAGTAGTAAGGCCTTTCAGCCTCTCTTTTCCAAACTGAGCAACCCCCAATTTCTCAGCCTTTCTCGGCCTTATGGTGTATGCTCCAGGTCCTTGACCTACTTGTTGGGCTCAGCTGGACTCACAGCAGTATGTCAATATATATTTTCCTTTGGGAAGCCCGTAACAAGACACAGGACTCCAGATGTAGTCTTACCAGTAGTGAATAAAGTGGCAGGATCGCTTCTCTTAACCTGCTGGACACCATTTTCCTAATGCAATGCTCTTTGCTACAATTGCATGTTTCTGGCTTATGCTCAGCTTCTTGTCCATCAGGACCTACAGGTCCTTTACAGCACAGCAGCTTCATAGATGCTTGGACCTCACCCTGTGGTGTTACATGGCATTATTCCATCCCCAGTGTAAGATCTTGCCCTTGTCAAACTCCACGATGTTCCTTAAAACCTATTTCTTCAACCTGTCTGGATCTGCTTGAGTAGCAATCCCACCATTCAGCATATTGACCTCTTTCTCTAATTTGGTGTTGTCCACAAACTTCCTCAGGGTGCACTCCATCCCGTCATACAGGTTGGTGGTGAGGACATGAAGCTGTATTAGTCCAGCTTCTGGATCCCTGAGGCACTTCCTTAGTTTCTGACCAACACAGAACTGGACTTCACACCAAAGATCGCAACTCTTCAAGCTCACCCATAAAGCTGATCCTCCACGCACATTTTTGTCCACTTATCCAGCCCATATCTTATAGATTCAGTGTTAAGGAGACTGGTTATAATATATTAACTGCTTGCAGATACTTTAGCTTATTTATGATAATACATAATGCCAATAGCTAGTGATCCCAATTCTTTTCGAACAGTAAGCTCTAATATAGTCTTCAGTCAGCTGCAGCCCTTTTGTCGTGCTTCAATCACTGTTATCAGAAATCAATGCAAATTTTGTGTTCATAGGATGAGACTCCTGCAAAGATTCAGTATGCTTATTCCACAACTTTACACAATAGCACATCAGTAAATATGAATTTCAAGAAACTTTACATCATTAATCACAGGACGTAAAATATTTCTCCCTTTGTTATGAAGTGACACTAATCTAAAACTGTGTCACAGCTACATCTAGAAAGTCTATTCTGCTGCCAAATTTGAAGCAGACATTTACTATTTCAGAGTATTCTGCATAATTTCCAGATAGGAAGTATAAAAAAGCTATTGCAGCTACTAATCCAGATATACTTGGGCCATTGGTTACAGTACCCAGCTTTCAGCTAGAAATACAAAAAGGGAACACAGTGGTTCCAATAGCTCTGTTTTGTTTGTATCATAAATTGAAATGGCATTCAAGTCATCCGCATTAAAACACATTATGCATACTTTATTTTCAGATTTGTTTGTGTGGAGAACAACTGTTTTGTTTTTTTTTTTTAAAGACAATGTTGCATACATAGACACAATCTTCCAAATGCATTACATGCAAGAGACCATTGTTGTTTCAAGCATCATGTATTTGAGGAATAATTATATAGATTCTGGAGTTTGATGTTCTGTTTAATTCTTCAGCTATTTTACAAAAAGATACATTTACTCAAAGAACAATCTATTCCAACATTTTTTGTTTCCACTGCGGAAAAAGTATTGTTTGAATTGAACTGAAATATATGAATTAAAAATGGTCTTATTTGAAAGAATGTCATGTGCTACCAATGCATTTAGTTCTGTGTCCCCTCAGTCCACCAAAGAAGGGCCAGGGCTTTGCTGGAACAAAGCTTTCATCCAGTGCCCTTTTCAGCCTGATATACTCTCCCTTATGTGCTCATTTCCTTGGAACTAGGAAGGGATTTTACAGCAAACTTGAATGTGGCTCTCTCAGTTAAATTTAATTAAAAATTGTACCAGAAAGAGTGATATTTTTCATCGTTTCTTAATGTAAATCATTTGTAGTTGCAGAAATCACCAATGAAATGAATACAAATTATAACCCTTCCTTTATTATTTACAGATTCCCAGGAATTTGTTGAAATTTTAAAAACAGGCAGGTCTACTAAATTTATTCTAAGTGAGAGAAGACTGCATTTTGAGTTCATTCACTGCTCGAAAATACTCTTTCCCCCACTTCTGCAATTCAGTCAATTTGGTATGTCTTTATTCAGTATGCAAAAGATAAAGAATTTATCTTTTGTTCCTGTTAAGTACTGTATGTGTGTTACTCAGATGTCTTCCAGGAAGGCAGTCTCTAATGAAAAGGGCAGCTAAATGTCAACATTCTATTTATGATTTCCTTAAAAACTGTAAAGGCATTGCATGTTATGGGAACCTCCTAGACACTGTGTACCACGTACATCCTATTACCTACGCAAACTGAACACTCTCCAGAGCAGTAGGAATTGTTCATGTAATGAGTACCACGTGGCTGGCTGAAAAACAAAGCCAGGTAAGCAGATACTCTGTCTATCTTTCCTCTCTTCAGTGCTCTCTGCTGACACTACAAATCACACTGCTTTAGAGAGCAGAGAGCTGAGTAAGAGGTCAAATCACGCTGCTTATTGGTATGAATTTACTGTGAGCTAAATGGTCACACCAACAACGTTTCTGGTCCTTGAGGTGATGAGACTATAATTTTCATCACAATTACAAATATCCACACCTCACAGTCTCTGCTGAGCTTCTCACACCCTGCCCTGGGAGGCAGGAGAGTACCTAAAAAAATCATTCTATAGACCACACCAGGTTGCTCTGAAAATGGACTGTGACAGCCTTAGTGCTGTCACAAACATTTTTAACATGAGACTCCATGCTAAATAAAAGACATGACTATCCTGACAGTAGAGATAAGACCAGAAGTGTTAGAAATGACCAGAATAGAACAGATTTTTTAATTGGGTTTTCACTTTCTTCTTCTTTTTCTTTATCTTTTTCTTCTTCTTCTTCTTCTTCTTTTTCTTTTTCCTTTTTCTTTTCCTTTTCCTTTTTCTTTTCTTTTTTCTTTTTTTTTTCTTTTTCTTGTTCTCCCCAGTTTGAATGGGATACTTTGAAGGTAATGATGAAAAGCTAAATAATTCAGTATTTTTCTTGACTCCATGGAATACATGAAGTGGGGAGCATTACTTTAATGTCTTGGAAGTATTATTTTTCCCTGTGTAGACAAGGCTCTTCATGATCAAGGCGAGGAATAGAGCCAGCACTTCTGCCAGCTTTTATTTCTGCCTTCCATGATTTTCTGCACTGGGGTCCTGATCTCTGCTCTCACACAACCCTAAGGGCATTCCATAGCCTCAGGCATTTGTAGTCTGCACTGGTGCAACTGGAGAGAGGACGGAGGTTCCTCATTCCTAGTGATTCAAAGGCACTTGAATGTTTCTGGGATCTCTGCTCCAATCTGGTCCTGTACTGCCTGTGGGTAAAGGAAGACTCCGTGCAAAGATGCTGTAAGAGTTTGGCATAGTGGCCATGTAATACCATCAATAAATATAAAAGATGGCTCTTGTATTATAAAAGACTTATTTATTTAGATACAAAGCCACCATAAGCTTTTACAGGGGATGCAGTTAGGAAATCACAGAATCACCGAACTGTAGGGGTTGGAAGGGACCTCCAGAGATCGAGTCCAACCCCCTGCTAAAGCAGGTTCCCTACAGCATGTCACACAGAAAAGCATCCAGACAGGTCCTGAATATCTCCAGAGAAGAAGACTCCTCAGCCTCTCTGGGCAGCCTGTTCCAGTGTTCTGTTACCCTCACAGTAAAGAATCATAGAATTACCAAGGTTGGGGAAGACCTCCAAACTCATCCAGCCCAACCATCACCCTATCACCAATATTTCCTACTAAATCATGTCCCTCAATACAACAGCTAGATGTTTCTTGAACACATCCAGGTATGGTGTCTCCACCACCTTCCTGGGCAGCCCATTCCAGCATCTGAGCACTCTCTCAGAGAAGAACTTTTTCTTAACGTCCAGCCTGAATCTTCCCCTGGTGCAACTTGAGGCCATTCCCTCTCAATCCTATCATTAGTTACATGGGAGAAGAGGCTGACACTCACTCCACCCCAGTCTCTTTCAGGGAGTTGTAGAGAGCGATAAGGTCTCCCCTGAGCCTTCTCTTCTCCAGACTGAACAGTCCCAGTTCCCCAGCCACTCCTTATAAGAAATGTGCTCCAGACCCCTCTCCAGCTTCATTGCCCTTCTCTGAACACACTCCAGGGCCTCGATGTCTTCCTTACCAAGAAATTTTCGCTCATCTTTGTATGAAACTTCCTGTGTTTCACATTGTGCCCATTGCATTGCTCTATCACTGGGCACACTGAAAAGGGCCCAGCCCCATCCACTTAATCCCTGCCCTTCAAATATTTATAAGTGTTGGTGAGATCCCCTCTAAATCTTCTCCATACAGACATACTAGATCTTACCATGGGTCTTCCACTTGTCCCACAGTGTGTGGAAATCCCACTTGAAATTTTACCCTTCATCCTGCAATCCAATCTTCTCCATTTTATGGTATAATGGACACTGCAGAAATGGGTTGAAAGTATAAATAGTTTTGTAACACAAATGGTACATCTCAATGAACATACATGGACATGTATTTTTTTCACTGCAGACACAAAGACTACATTTTTAGTCATGACAGTAAAGAAAGAAATTCCTCAGAAATCACTATTTATATACACAAATTTGTATAAACAATGCAGACTTTGCATTTTATGCAGATTTACCTACTTAGAAATCAGTTACTTCATTAGGAGTTCTGTTTGTAGAAGAGATGTGTTCTCTTGGAGGTTTAGAATAATTTTCACTCACCGGGCCGTAAATAGTTAATGCAGTCTTTGTTTCCAAGCCTTAGACAAAATGACTTGGCTCTTACATTTAGGGAGGTTCTTCAGAGTGGTAACTGGGTAAATTGTAACAGAGAATTTTAAAATTAAGGATTTTTTTCTTTTTTAAATGTCTTACCAGAAAAAAGAACTTGTGAAGCAAGTGGCTTTCTTTGCTCACATCTACCATGAGGTTCCTTTTGCCTGTACTAGATCTGCCGGTTGACATATTCACCAGCAGTGTGATGAACTGGTAAAGAAGCGAGTACCCACATTATCTTCAGGAAAGCGGGACACAATTTTGCTTGCTTGTTTTTCTTCTCTACTGTATGTGACTCAACAGTAATATGGGTTGAATTATTTCATAGAATCATATTACAGAATCGTAGAATCAGAATCACAGAATGGGTTGGGTTTTAAGGGAGCTTAAAGCCTACCTATCCTCAACCCCCTGCTGTGGACTGGTTACTCCCCACCAGTTCAGGCTGCCCAGGGCCCATCCAACCTGGCCTTGAGCTCCTCCAGGGATGGGGCTCCACAGCTCTCTGAGCAGTCTATGCTGGTGCCATACAGCCCTCTCAGTAAAAAAATTTCTTCCTAAAAGAAGAACCCCCTCCCCCTCCCTGCTGCCACCCCTCTATTGGTACGGCTCACAGTACTGTTGACCTTCTGGCTGCAAAAGCACACTACTGGCTCATGTCCAGCTTTTCATCCATCAGGACTCCCAAGTCCTTCTTGGGAGAACCATACCCTGTGGTTCTTCAGAGATATTAGTTGCTGGAAAGATAATGGCTATTTATCACTTCATGCAGAGGCAAATGCTGGAGATCTGATTGAGGATCCTCTGGTCACCCATGTATTAAACTAGCTTATTTTGAATGAATGAATAAACTAAGCCTGCAGCCTTTTTCGGATGCCCTCTTTCTGTAGCATAGCTTGTTACGGAGTTCTTGTAATTCTGCATCATGGCCCTTTTCAATTATATTTACTGGACCAGCATATAATGCAAGATTTACCTTATGAGTTTCATAAGCCCATGATTCCTTCTTTGAAGATGCAAATGCCCTTTGTAAAAAATTCTCATCCTTAACTTTGAAGTTCAGCAGCAGACTATTATTTTTATGCTTCATGGAAATGTTAATGTGTTATTTTCTACACTTCAAACTTCCAAGCTGTTGCTTGATTTCCTGACTTCATGATGAAAGTTTTAATGCCAAAATGACATTTCCTACATATTATTCAAAGATAAGTCTTCACAGTTACACAGAGGAGAAGAAGAAGACAATATTTTCAGCAGAAGAAAATACACCTGTGGTCACAGCTGAGTAGTTAACTGATTAATCGCACTTACACGGAGACCAGTAGTACTCTGGCTGCATTTTCCATCTATGAAAGACACTTGGAAAAGACTACTGCAATCCCCTAAGCAACCACAAAACAACTAGAACCTATGGTACACAAGTAATGCTAGTCTGTTGGTACAACTTATGTATTTATGCATGACACACCTTTATAGTGTACAGTCCCAAGATGCTGAGTAAAGGTACACTGGCTTTAGCTTGATTTTGGTTTACCAAAATCCTCCTTCTTAAAAATCTCCTAGTATTCTATATATGAAATGTCATGTCCACTCTTCCTACACAGATGAGAAGAAACTCCAGGAAAGTAAATAATAAATAATCAGTATCAGGATCAAAGCTATTTCTTCCTTTCCTTCATCCCACTTCCAAGTTTTTGAACTCAAGGATGCATATACTCTTCTCTAATCTTAAACCTGAAGGAACTTCACATATATCAGTTTCATGAAGATGACCGGGTTTCTTTTCAGATTGAAGCACTAATTACCCATTTATTACCAAAAGACCTATTAAGACACTTAGAAGTTTCTACACCTCTGCCTGACATAGTCTGAGGGTGATGGAGCATTGGCACAGGTTGCTGTGGGGTCTCCTTCTTGGAGATCTTCCAAAGTTGCCTGGACATGATCCTGGGCACCCTGCTCTGGGTGTCCCTGCTGGAGCAGCGGTTGGAGCAGATGGACCCAGATGGCCCAGACATTCTGTGGTGCTATGAAGACAACATCAGAACTTGGACTCAGTGGTCACAGAATCATAGAATCATAGAATCAAAGAATCATAGAACAGTTTGGGTTGGAAGGGACCTTTAAGATCATCTAGTTCCAAGCCCCCTGTTATAAGCAGGGACACCTACCACTAGACCAGGCAACTCGAAGCCCCATCCAGCCTGGCCTTCATAGAATCATAGGATCAAAGGATGGCCTGGGTTGAAAAGGACCATAATGGTCATCTAGTTTCAACCTTCCTGATGTGTGCAGGGTTGCCAACCACTAGACCAGGCTGCCCTGGACAACATCTAGCCTGGCTTTGAATGCTTCCAGAAAGGGGGCATCCACAGCCTCCTTGGCAACCTGTTCCAAGTGTCTCACCACCTTGTCATACCACAGTAAATGATTTCTTCCTAATATCTAGTCTAAATCTACCCTCTTCCAGTTTAAAGCCATTTGAACTCAGTGATCCTTGTCGGTTCCTCCCAACACATGACATTCTATGGTTCTGTGACTGCCTTGCACAGGTAGGTGAATTGGGCCCTTACTGGCTGGCCAGCTGATTGCTTTCAGTGCTCACCAGATTTCATGAGCGGTTCTCCAGTGACCGCAGATGTGAGCTTAGGCACATGGATCACATACAACAGTTTTTAATTTTAATTGCTGTCAGATCTGATCCCAGCAAAGTGCCATCACCGTACCTAGTCTAGAAGACAAGAAGTTATGCCTAAGCAACAGAGAATTTTCTGGTGAGCAAGGGGGATTGACGGACAGGCAGCAAGACCCCTCCAAGAGCTATTTGTTTTCTTTAATCAAAAACAGTACCACAACCAAAACAAAAACTCACCAGAAGGGCAGTTATTACACAGAACTAATAGGGAGGTGTAGTCATTACTGGAAGAATTACAGAGACAGTGGGAAGTTAACTAAATGTTTTTCAACATACTGTGTGGTCGTAATTGGGGTCGACTGGGGCAAATAGGGTTTGAGCAATTTTTATTTACTGAATAATTACTTACTAAGTAAACGTTCTTTTTACTGACAGCTATTCATGCTTATTAAGCAACTACACAGAATATTTATAGTATCTGTAATCTGTTCGTTATTCATTTGGAAACAAATACAGCACATCCAAGGTAGGTAAGTTAATACCCTGTATTATGTCATCAGGATAAAGGCAAGAGCCTTCCACACAGCATTTAGAGACAGTCCCACACAGATCTGAATCACAGTGTGTGCCAAGAAGTGGGCAGCTCTGCCTGGCTGACTCAGAGGGGCTTCTCACCCCCAGAGCAAGGAGGATTTTCAGCTGGGAATCTAGCAAGGTATCAAGCTAAGTCAGGAAGGCAGTTGACATGCGGAGAAAGATGGGCAGTTATGAGATTTTAAAGCTTTGCAACATTAATAATGAATGGTTGATACCAAAGAGCACATTGAATTCACACTTTTGTCTTGTAGGGCTGTGAAGATTAGGAATGTGATGGTTAACCATGGATCATAGATGCATTTTGAGCATGGTCTCTCCATCCACAAAAACTGAGCGTGCCTCAGGTAACACATGATGTTTTCAAATTTCTCCATGTTCCCAAATCACCACTTTTCTTGGAGAAAGCAGCTCAAATAAGGAGCAGTTTATCACCTTCATTTCACACAAACATCTTTAATACAAGCTCCTAGTATCAAAGATACTACTTTTAACAGGAGAATGTAACAGGAGAATAAATGTATTAAATTCAATTACAAGTAATTGGCAGTAATAATTATTTGTAATGTAAGAAAACAATACAAATGCTGAGTCCCTAAGTCAGTGGGCTTTCAAACTTTTTCATCTGAAGGAACTTCAAACTTCTCCGAAGTTTTCCATGGACCCCTACAAAACTAATGAAGTTAACTGAGAACTGTCTTGTTTCTGCACACCACAATAGTATCTGGTGGGGCAGAGACCTCAGGCTGAAAAATCACACCCAAAAACAAAGCAATTTACAGGGTTAAAAAACACAGCATAGGCTGAAAGCTTGATAAACTTAACTTAGCTGTCCATTGGGGATAGCATTGATCTGTGGAAGAGCTGACACATAATTCAACAAATCGTCATCACTCTGAGAGGGAAGAAAGAATGCATCTCAAAATAACTAGGTGAAATATTTCCATTCTTTATCAGGAAGGGAACTAACTTAAAGTTGAGCTTGTAGTTTAAATTACTTGTGCTCAGCCTTTAAACTACCTCTTAGGCTAGATTAAATTCCAACAACCACTCATTTCTGATTTTTCAGTAATTTGTAGCTCAAAGTTAATTCAAAGCCTTGCAGGGTATTCAATAATACTGTGGCTGACCTTGGTTTTCTGTCTCTGGCCTACACCCAACAGCTGGTCGGTGCCCCTCACATCCATTGGCATAACTGTCTGTGTAATTGCTTCCTAGCAGAGTTCAGTCACTACAATTAGGACTACAGGAGATCCACTTCAAGCAGTTTAATAGAAGATAGGTCATGTCTAATGAATTGGATTAGACAGTAATTTCACCAACACAGTGGCAGATCTGAGACACGATCATCTTAGAAGAGAGAAGGGCAGATGAGTGCAGCTAAGAGAGAGATAACATTTCTATTTAGCTCAGCAGTGGCCACACCTGGATGAGTGAATTTAAGCAAAAGCAAGAAGTGGAGAAAGTATTTTATTCTGACGATCTCATGCAGAAGATTTTAAGAAACATGCTAGAAGTCAGCAAGGATGAAGAGTGGATGAACTAAATTTTGTTTTCAGCATGTACAGGGAACACCTTGCTCAAAAACTGAAACTAGAGCATCAAGGAAGTTTTGCTGAAGTCAGCATCAGTAGCTCACTGATAAATGATGCAAGCAAATCTCTTCTAAGATCTAGAGGTATCTGACCTCAGATGGCAGACAACATGGGAGGAATTTTCTTTGTATTCAGGTAACTGATGTAGTTTAATGTCACAAAGGACGATTTCCTTTTCTGCCCTCCTTCAAGAGTAAGAATGTGAAGAGAGAGAATTGGCATTTGAAACTACAGCAGCAAGAACTGATGTCCTTCCTGATGCCTACCAGGAAGGGAGAGTGCTTGGGCTTGGTGGCCTCCTTGTCCTCCAACCAGGTACTTTTGCTTGAGGAAGGTAAGGCAGAAGCAGGTGAACAAAAAACATAATTAATTGCTGTTGATTAGAATGGTTAATGAAAGCTTTTCAAAATTCTGCTTCAGGTGCAGCCCACTGTTCTGGTATCATTTATTTCTCTCAGAAATTCTTCTACCATCTCCTTATACTTAGAACGTGGTTCTGGAGGAACCATAACATGTATCGAGAGCCTTGCTCTCCTTCACTTCTGAGAGGGCTAATCAGTAACTAGCTTTGCTCTTGGTGAGCAGTAAATGGCATGTATTTTGTGTTCAATTAACCCAAAATCTTTGAAGTAATTTCATTTCAGAAAAAAAAAAAAAAAAAAAAAAAGGTTATTATTTCAAATGCTTTATACCAGGACACATACAAGGCTTCTCAGGGAGTTTAGTACCTTTCTATAATAAAACCCTTGGTTATTCCTCAAAAACTGAATGCCATACTGGTGGATAAAACCATGGTCTTTATACAGCATTTTGCCTTTTGACCATCTCACAGGTTCTTCAAGGTGTTCATTTGTTTGTTTTTCATGAATTTATGACATAAGCAATATCTTTTCTTGTTTTGTCAGACAGAAAATATCTGCTATTGCAATAAAATACATCCCATTTCAGTGCACTACAAAAAGTTGTTGACATACTATCTAAGGCGGCAGTTGCTGAACTTTATTAAAGACAAATTTACTCCATGACATATCTGATGTACCAAAGGGTTTGTCTGATGGAGCTCTGCTTGTGTACTTCTGTCCCATCCATCCTCTTTATCTGCTAGATACTAAATATCAGCCAGACTTTCAAATTCACTTCCAGAGTAAAGTCTCATTTTGTTCTCATGATTAAGAGGTGCTTCAGGAGTGAACCCAACTAGGTCAAATCACATTCTTACTTGCTGCTGTTCACCAGTGAGACAGGGATGTCCTGAGATCTTCAAACGGCATCAAATACATCCCTTTTTCACCCTTCTGGAGATGGGAGTGGGCTGTAAATCATCATCATCTGCTCCAGACCAGACTTTCCGGGTCTTACTATGTAAGATGAGTCTTTTCCCTCAACTTTTAACTAAAAAACACTGATTACAAAGGAGGTTTAGAGACAAAAGGATGCAACCATCAAATGATGTTCAATTGGACTGAACTGATAGTGATACAATAGAATACCATAGATCTTTTTTGGGTTTTGGTAACAAGCTAAAGACAGAGTTCAGGTCTTGAACGAAACTCCAAGAATTAAAGTGTATTTGGTTTAAAGATAACCTCTGGCTGACAGATGGAAACCTGGGTTGCACAGATGCCAAAATGCCATGGTTTTGCACTTCTAAAGGACAGCACAAGTGAAGGGGATGCACTGCCAGAAACTGGAAGAGCAGAGAAGCTTCAGTCCTGTAGAGGAAAGTGATTGCACTTCTTTTCCAGCTCTGACACAGAAGCGATAAGTGGCTTGGAGTTTTTATAGCAAAACACAGAAGTAAATGGCATTTATAGTCCATCATTTACATCCTTTTGTTATGACCATCCTGAAAACATTTGAAACTTGTCTTATTCTTGTGACTGCTTGGTCTTTACTAGAATTTTTTCTTCAGTTTTTGCAGCATTCAAGGGGCCTAGTCATATCCAGAAGAGAGTAAGGTGCTGCAGTACAAGCAGAGCAAAAGAGAGCTACAGAGCTTCCTGCCAGAATGACCTTTGAGAAAGGGAAGAAATAATCTCTTACTACGCCAATGTTTTTAATTCTTTGGGCTTTGTTTAGGTTATTACAATAGGATAGTGGCTCTACTCATATTAGCTATTTATCAGAAAAGTTCATTAACCTGAAAGCCCATAACAAGTGGGTAGAAAGCCCTCCTGCAAAGCAACAGAACCAATACTGGATGAGAAGGTAATGATTAGAACAGAACCCCAAGGCATGTGCAGGGCGGAGACTGCACCAGACATCTGCAGGTATCTACAGCTGGGAAAACAAGAAAGAGTTACACTGTCTTGACAAACATCTCACTGTTTGATATACAGATGGTTTGATTTTAGAAACCTAAGTTTCTCTGCTGTTCTCACTCACTATGCAACAGAAATAATGTACTGGTGGTACACAGGGTTATAAACTGCTCGGTGTTTTCGTACTGCAACTCCAGTGCTCATTTACATCTCTGATTTCAGAGCAGTTCCTTTATTTTGCTTTTTGTCTGATCACTTTCTTATATTGCCAACAATGAACATTCTTGCTAGTGACTATAAAAATACTTGTGATCACCCAAAGAATGCCCTTCTCACTACTAACTATTGAAAAAATGAGACATAATGGAAAATTGGAGCATATTCCTTTTTATGAAATTTCCAGTAGCTTTGAGCAGGGTGAGTTAGCATGAGAACAGTTCCCTCTCTGAAAGCACTTCACGTGCACCTGCACTGATAAAAACAATGTTTTCCTATCCCAATCTGAATGACTCTGTCCAGATGTTGAGAAAAAAAAAGGATGATTTTTCAGACTTCACAATTCAGACATCTCAGTACTTAAGCAGAAAAGGAGTAATTGTTGTTCATTGTGTCTCATAATCAGGACATTTATTTAGGGGCCTAAGTATGACAGTAAAATATAAATAAACAGCTAAACTGTCTAGTATATACATCAGATTCTTATGGGCTTGGTTCTCAGAAATCTTCCAAAGGGCTAAGGGAACACATGCCTGAAAAACATATGCCCAGGCTACTGAATCTTGTCCCTCATTATCCCACATGCTTCGTCATATGCCTTTCAAGGAGACACATGTGGCCTTAAAAAGAGTTGACTCATACATACCTCAAGGCTTTTATGAGCTTGGTTCCGCTGGTGGTCAGAGGCCCTGCCACCTGACCCTATAATGCATGCTAGTTTCTAACCTCTTGTTGGGTTGTTGCTCAGTCAGCAGCCACTCTGGGAAAAGATTTTTCAGATCAGTTTTGTTATTGAGAATGTTCAGATGTTATTGAGAATGCTCAGATGTTTTAGTCTACTTTTGAACTGAGTAATATTGGTGGAAAACTCCTCGTACTCCAGTTGAAGCATGTTGGGAAGTCTTTCTGAAAACTGCTGTCTCCAACTTTAAAAATCTGGCTGTAAATGTACGATAGTCTGACTCCACTGAAATGGCTAAATAATGTGCAAAACTATTAGGAAAACTTAATGACCTTCACCCCCTTCAATACATGTGTAAAGGACCTTTTCTGGTTGTATAAGCTCAACTTCATTCTCTAATACTTCTTCACCTATTAACTATGGAGTGGGACATGTTTTGCTCTATGTTGCACATTTTTTCCTCAGTAATGGCATTGTGCTGAATAGTTAATATCCATATAGACTTTGTTACTTCTTTTGTGTTTTGTCTGTGTGTGTGTTTTCTGTTTTTTTTTTAATTTTATTGTATTTTTTTTTTCAACAGAAAGACACAATGCAGTGGAATAAACAGTAGTATCTTTTAAACAGATTTATTTCTTTGTCTATGAATTTAACACCTTCACAGAATCATAGAATCAGAACCATAGAATCATCATCTATTTGACCGCATCTCTCAGCTTGGTGTCATCTGCAAAGTCACTGAGCATGCAACCCCACTGCTTATGCCTATGCCTATGTCTATGCCACTGATGATGATATTACATAGCAAGGGTCCCAGCACAGATCTTTTGAGGGATGGTCCACAAGGGACTGAGGATGAGACTGCCAGCCCAACTCAGCCAGTAGCACCATCTGCCTGAGGCAACTTGCAAAGCCAACGCCTACTCACAGTGAATAAGTACTTGAAGTTTTACAAAGAAAGAAAGGGTTTTTTTTTGTTTGTTTGTTTGTTTTAAAAGGCTTTGCATTCTGCTCAGTTCTCCCTGGGGGCAAGTGTTAAATCAATATCTTAATTAGCTGTAATATGTCACTTGTTCCTTCTCCATTCAGAACAATTGCTTAATTTCCTTATCACTGACAGTGAGGGAGGAGAGCTGGCAGAACCAGCTCCTTCTATAAAGATGGGTAACTTATAATGTGAGTAAAAATAGTACTTGATTGGTTTGACCTTTTGTCATTATAACGTTGAATTAGAGCATGTGCTTCATTTAACCAAAAATGTGATAAAAAGTAATTCCTTCAGGGCATTTTTATACATCAGAGATAATTGAGAATGCAATGAATGAGTGATCTGCCATTTTATTTCCTACGTCTACTTTTGTCATTGTATTTTAATTTCAGCTTGTAGGAACTATGAATTTGGGCCAAATTCTTGCATCCTTTTGCTTGGCAGATTGAAAGATATCTCGAGGATCATTTAGCCTATCTCCCTGGAATCATTACTTGGGACAGATAAGAGACCAATGCTTATAAGTGGTGTGGAGGAAGGGAGTAAATCAGAGAATGAAAAAAGTGTTCCACAGGCAGGTTGAGTAAGGGAGGAAAATTCAGTACTATCACAGAGAATTGTGGAGGTTGGGAGAGACCTCAGGAGATCATCTAGCCCAACCCCCAGTAACAGAAGGAGCCTCAGATATACAAGAATAAATTTGGTCACTTGTCTAAAAACTAAAAATTCACCTTCTAGAACGATCTTGTACATCTGGAAATTTGCTTTTCAATGTGTTCATCAGTATAACGATTTGGCAGGATATCTGTCCCAAGCCTTGTTTTCTAGACGTACAAAATTGTCTAGAAATGTGGAAATGCAAATTGGACACTTTCCTGTGTTCCTTTCTTGCATCTTTTTTCTCTCCAAACTTTTCTCTCCTCTTTTTTTTTTTTTTTTTGGCTTTGCAGGCAGCAAGTTCCACACACTAATAACCTTATCTGTCTTTGAGGCAGATGAGTAGGAGTAATAATTACTATATGGATATAATGTGGGCTAAGCATCCTTATTCTTCATGTAAACACAACTGTACTTTTATTTTTCTTTAGCTTTACTTTCAAGCATTGTGTAAGTACAACCCTATAAAGAAAATCCTTGTTAAAGCAAGAGATTAGTTCTATCTCAAATGACCAGACACAAACAGAAATAATATGCAGTTTTGAGACATGAAATAGCAAATTACTGTGCTTGTAGCACTCCATTCATACTGTGTCTGGTTTGTGTATGTCAGTTCCAAAACTGTGCCTTGAAGCAGAGGTACAGTGGAGCCTGCAGAGTTTATCAGCAAAGCATAAAGTGTTGCATAATCTCGAAGGGGTGTATGCATGTTTTTTATAATTACATTGCTTTAAATGCACACAAGTCAAGTGTGCACTTTGCTCTGCAAGAGGCATTATCCTTAGTAGCAGACAGCAGTGTCACAGCCTTTACGCTCGAAAAAAAGTGTTGAACCAGCAACCCTCAGCAAGATGTTTGCCAAATGTGAATCCTCCCAACTAAATATTGAGCTTACTTCCCTACTGAGTGTAGAAGTAAAGTTATTTTAATTACAGTAAAATACTTTTCACAGAAGAAACTGTTAAATAATCTGTTCTTCAGACTACCGCACTATGGCACAAAGATAGCAGTCACGTAAGAGATTGTCTCAGACTCTTGCCAAGAGAGGAAAGGAGTGGATTTCTGCTACTGTCACTGCAGTTTGTGTTAGTCTCAATCACCCGCTTCTAAAACAGGGAAAAGCATCTGGTGCCACAGACTGAGTTATACACATTTTCCAAAGCACAGGCTTCAAAAATTGAACAGATGTAAGACTGTCTTGTACTATGAGATAAACCCTTCTCTGCACAGCCTCAAACTGAGAGTGATGTTCTCTGTTGTGGATGGTACAGATTTTCTTGAAGAAAACCAAACAATTTAATAAGGAATTAGATACCTGTCATGCAATGTATATGAGATAATTTAAAAAATACTGGAGATAAATCTGGAGATTTCTCACCTGGAAAACAATTAGCTAAAGCAGAGTTGCCCTTTCATCCAAAGAATACACTGACCTTCTCTCCAAAGATAAGTACGTGGTTAAAGAGTCACAAAGGGGTCACATCCACACTTCTGATGGCAGATGAGCACACTGCTGTCTTTTAAGCTACTTCCCAGGGTGACCTGAGCAGCAAGAAGACATCCTTAGGTGCTTTGGGGAAGGCAGACTCCAGACAGTACAGCAGCAACAACTTTGAAGCCTCGGGGTGCCCATGGACCTTGTGGGGCGGGCAAAACCCAAAGGCCATCAGAGGAGCACCCTGACTGATTCAGTGGTCCCAGTTCTCTTCTAGCATACAACAGTCTCACGGAGGCCAAGGGATGGCTCTGTAGCAACAAGGGAGTCCTCAGGGAGGTGGGTCGGTGGGAGTTATGCTCTTACAGAAATGGGTATTTTCTATGCCAACGGAGAAGGGAGTTTCAGGCTCTGAAAGGAGGATTAGTGTGCTGATTTCCATTTATTTGAAATGGAGGTGATTGATAGTTTACTTTGGAACTAGGAGAAAAATCCATAGGTCTGTGGCAGTATTGTGCAGTATGATTACATGAGGAAATATATCCAAGCCGCTAGGGATTTGATCATACTTTAGTGCTCCACAGTAGCTAAATACAAAATCACCTCTGGTTTTCCTGGTTCCTCTATTTAGTCGGTTTATTTATTTGCTCAGAATTATGGAAAAACAGTGAAGCTCCCCTGCTGGCCCTATAGACATTTTGACAGCACATTAGAAATAGAATAAATGAATGTAGCAAACAGCAACTTCACCAAACACAGATTGAACTCCCAGGCCCTGATAATCATTCTTTACCCCCAAACCAGGAAAAGATATAGGTTTTCATGTGTCCTGTTTCAAGGTGATAAGTTGGGTCAGTTTTCTGACATCCCGCAGGAAATGCAAGTGTACAAAACTTAGAAGACATTCACTCTAGAAAACGTACAAAAGGTAAACTGTGAAGGGGGAAAGCAGGTACTCTTCACATTTTAGGGACATATTGTTTGAGGCTTTCCAACCAACCTAGTTCCCCACAGAAATTTGTTTACCAAAATGGTTTTGTAGAAAACCACCATTTTTTTTTTCTTTTTAAAGTGTGCCACTGGGCAACAATGAAATGCCTTTTTATATTATTTAGCTTTTTATTTTTATTTTCAAAGATGATTTAAAATGCTCTTCCCTGTCTTGTCTCCCTTCACCCCTTCTTTTCTTGCCAGTAAGTCACAGAATTTCAGGAAAACACTGCTTAGGAAGCCACCTGGATTTTTCTGTTCTTCCAATTGAGGAAAAGCCTAAACTAAACCCCGTCTAACAAATGACTCTGTGCTCTGTTTTTGACAGCCTCCACATTCCTATGTTACCTGCAGGGTAAGCAGCATGTGCTCTCATTTTCACGCTATAGAAGCACCAGCCTGGTGAGCTACAGCTCAGCCCTTGCATTATTTCAGACACATTGGACTGCAAAGAAAGATGCCATATGGAATCCCAATTATACCTTGCACCATGGAGGATTAAAGTGGACTCAGGGCCAAGTGCAGTCAGGGCCCATCTGTCCTAAACAAGGCTTGTCCTCAACAGTAAGGATGCATGCAGTGTGCATTCCTGCCCTCAGATCCAAAGATCGGTCCTCGTCTACAACTGTTTAGCAGAACAAATGTCACATCTGTGTTTTCCTATATTACTTTCACAGCTTGTGGAGATTCCCCAGTCTCAAAAGATTTGCGCTTGGATGATTTGTCCTTGTTTCTCACTAAGTCTCACCCACATTGCCCACTGGGTAATCTTGTGTCATCCATAGTTTCCTCTTCACCACTGCCCAGAGATTTTCAGCATGTCTCCCCTCCTGCAGTATTCAAGATCTCAGGTCTAGCATGTCTCTGATATGCAAGAAATAATTCCTTCCTTTTCTCCATGGACTATAGTCTTTTATATTTATACACCAATTATGAGAGTTTTCTCACCAAGTCTATTCTATAAATTAACTCACTTTCTCATCAACTGCATAGATAATTTCAGGCTCACAGATTTATTCCCCATGCATCTTTTGCTGTAAACAGAAATCTAAAACAATGGACAGTGTGTCTTTGGTCCCCTTTGATCTCCTACAGCCCTGTAGTGAGTAAATATCTCCTTTAGTTTATAAGCCTATGTCCAAGTCAGCACTGTTTTTACTCATTTGTACACCACTGTTGTTCTTGATCCTCCTGGACTAAAATTCTCTTCAGTAGTTTTGCAAGGAAATCTTCAGAGTTTCTCTACCTCTTTCATGTATTCTGGACTGTCATCAGTTAATGAATGAGTCATTATGTGTTCTTGGATGAAGCAGTGGAAGCCCTCCTGACAGCGCCAGATGCTCAGCCATCCATTTATCTACTGGATGCATCTTTGTGTGGATGTGTTCTGTCCCTTCACCGGGGGGACAGATGGATGACCCCAGTCCTTTCCCTTTCCTTCCAGCATCTCACAGTCACTTTGGATCAGCGAAGGATCATTAGGAGAGTTCACATGACTGAGCAGAACCACATCTTGGGCAGCAGTCTCGATGTGCCTCAGAAGCCTTCAGTAATATTTCACTTCCCAGTTACTCTCTGGAACATCTCAAGGAGTCTCCAGGCCTCTGGGCACAGGCTGTCCCAACACCCTCACATGGCATTTTCCATTCATCACAGCTTGTTGCTTTTCCCTGGAATTCAAGACAACTGTGAATCTCCCACCCATAGTGCTGGTGTGCAGTTTCTGCTTCATCACTGGTGGGGATAGAATTATTAAGGCTGGAAAAGGCCACAAAGATCATCTAGTCCAACCATCGGATCCACCATGCCCAATAACCATGTTCCTAAGTGCCACATCTACCCTCCTCTTGAACACTTCCAGGGACAGTGACTCCACCATTCTCCCTGGGCAACCTGTGCCAATGCCTCAGCACTCCTTTGGAGGAGAATGTTTTCTTCTCCATCTGAACCTCCCTTGGTGCAACTTAAGGCCATTACTTCTCATCCTAGATGCACACTTCAGGGCTATGCATGTGCATGCTCTCAGTGGGTATTTGGAACAAGTGCCCTCTCCCTGCATCAGTTAACTCCTCTGCTGCTTGCCTTGCTGCTGACCCTGCAGCTACACACTTCTTTGCCTTTGCAGACCCAGAGTTCATGTTGTGTGGTACATGGCCACAGCCACACCCAGAGGAGATGTCAAATCTTCTATTCTTAATGCAGTCTATTCAGACACTTGCTGGTTCCCCTTCCATTCCCATCTTTAAATGACAGACTGACCTCTTGTCGAGCTTCCTGTCTGCAGGGTTCAGTTCTTGTTTTCAGTTTGTTTTTATTGCAGAGTCCCATTCCCTTGCTCAGTGGCATAAATGAATCAGAGATCTTTGATCCCGAGTTCTCAAGCTGTAAATGAACCTCTTTGGCAGCAGAGGCTACCAGCTGAGCTCACACTCATCACACCGCATTCACTCCCCTGCGTGTACAATCATAGAATGGTTTGAGTTGGAAGGGACCTTTAAGGCATACAAACAGATGTTTTTTTCTCCTATTTATTTTGCTACCTCATTATTTTTGAAGTTTCTCATTCTGGAGCCCAGCCAAAAAATAAGACACAGGATTTTGGCATTTTGTAAGTGCAAACTCTGGAAAATTTTAAAAACTGAAAGGGGAACTGAAGAGACATGAGAAGAAGAAAGCGAGAAGTAAATAAAACCTGACATTTGTGATTTTTCTCCCTCCCTATACCTGTCCATTTTTTCTTTTTCTTTCCCCCATCCTTTTTCTTTTTTTTTTTTTTCTGCTGATTTTCCTCTTCCAAAACCATACATTTAAATGAACAATCTACATTTTAAGAAGGGAAAAGAGGCAGAGCGCTGCACTCCAGTACCTACAAAATGAGTGCTATAAAGAAATACAATTACTTCAATGTCTTTTTCCAGCTCTCATCAACCTTGCAGACTTCCCAGTCACAACCATCCACCACTGCAGTATGGAGCAGTGATGTGCACTGTCAGCAGTTTCCTGCAGCCATGTTGGAACAGTGCTGGGAGAGTAATAATCACATTATTACTTGGCGATTAACCAACAAACACATGCTCCGTTAAACCTTGCAAGCAGTACGATTACTTCTGCAAGTCAGCACATCTGCCATGCAACTCCTTCACCCAAAGCAATTTTCCCAACCCTGATCTTTCCTAATTTGCATTTTCAAAATCTAATCCTCCTCAGTAGAAAAGAACATTTTCCACAGGTGATCAGTTGAACGTCCCACTGAATTTCTACCATTTCTTCCCTTAAAAATGCTGGACCTGTCTGCCTGCTTTTTATCTGGTTGGATGGGGTCCTGGGCATCCTGGTCTAGCACCAGATCTGAAGGCTGGTGGCCCTGCCTGTGGCAGGGGGTTGGAACTCGATGATCCTTGTGGTCCCTACCAACCCAAGCCATTCTATGATTCTGTGATCTGATACAACTCCAATATCATCAAAGGCAGCCTACAGGCTTTACTTTTTTGAGAGAGAGATCTCACGTCTACTTTGTTATACAACGTTTGAAGATATTTCAGACCAGAAACTGGACCCTGCCGATAACATTAAGGGTCTGAGCATCACGACTGGGCACTGGTTCCATGTTAGCACAGGATTACCAGGGGAGACCTGAAGTCTAGGCAGTAAAGCCTGAGTAAGCAAAAGTAAGCACATCTCTTGTTATATCTTCTCAGTTTTATGAGATTATCTTCTTTCTTAATATGTCTGAACAACAGTTAAATAATCCATAGTCCCTACCAGAAAATAGCATTGAATAGCTCCAGAGATCCCCTGCATGAGGAGAAAGCTGTGCCTTTTCAATTTAGGACATTTTCTATTCCTATTGCTTCCTTTATGTGGTTTTAATGGACAAGGAAGTGTTTGTTATGTCTTTGTTATGTCTTTGTTACCTTGCCAACAGTCCCTCTAAATTATTATAAGGTCTTAGATCTACTAAACAGAAAGGCACAAGTAAATATTCTTTGTATTTCCTGAATCAAAGCTGTTGCTTCCCATCCGCATTTGAAGGAAGACAGAACAAATGAGCTTCAATTTGCATTCAAAGCTTACAGCCTTGCATATCTTTCCTAAGCTGATTTGGTGACAGTGATGTGCTTCACTGCAGAGAAATTTTCAGATGAAATCCCTCTTGAACTGTCCTTATTTTATATACCTCTTATTTTATATACTCTACATTTTGAATTCCCAACCTTTTTTTTTTTTTTCAAAATACATCCTTTGAACAACAATTTTAAAGATGCTGTTGTACTAAATTCTAATGGAACAACCAAATAACTTGTTTGTACTGTCAGCCAAATCTTTATCACCGTATTTTGACCACGACTTTATTGCTATATTACATTTGCCTTCTACTCTGTTGTTAGCCAAAAGCAATTCTAATTAACAATTCCAGCTTTGTTTTCTGCAGCAAACAAACAGGCTATCTTGCAGTAAACTGCAAAACTTCTGTGGGTAACATGACAAATTCAGTGGATT